>NC_092393.1:11855238-12187738 GCF_030028105.1 Mobula birostris | reverse complement strand
CTGATTGACAAGGTGGGGGAGTAGCATTGTTTGTTAGGGAAAATATTACAGCAGTGCTCAGGCAGGACAGATTAGAGGGCTTGTCTACTGAGTCCTTATGGGTGGAGCTGAGAAACAGGAAAGGGTGGGGAGGGATGGGGGGGACGACTGGACAAGGGAGTCGCGTGGGAAGCGATCCCTGTGGAAAGCAGAGAGGGGGGGGAGGGAAGATGTGCTTAGTGGTGGGATCTTGTTGGAGGTGGCGGAAGTTACGGGGAATAATATGTTGGACCCGGAGGCTGATGGGGTGGTAGGTGAGGACCAGGGGAACCCTATTCCTAGTGGGTTGGCGGGAGGATGGAGTGAGAGCCGATGTACGTGAAATGGGGGAGATGCGTTTAAGAGCAGAGTTGATAGTGGAGGAAGGGAAGCTCCTTTCTTTAAAAAAGGAGGACATCTCCCTCGTCCTAGAATGAAAAGCCTCATTACTGTACAGCGAGGACCATACTGATGGTCACATTTTCTCAGTGTCCAAGGGAAGGCCAGTGTTTGGAGAGAGTTAGCTGGGAAACACATTGCTAATTAGTCTGCAACAAACTCCCATCACACATCTACTATATGGAAAGGAAATTCTAGTCGAGATAACCATTCCCACTGAAAACTACAGCTTTATGGAGCTCTGTCCAGAGGGGTCAGCTACAGTATTCTTGTTTGAATTTACAGCGGAAGCTCAGGATTCCCAACATTCCAGTGCACTTTCTGTAAGAACTCAGACATCTGGTAGGGTCTAATCCCACCTCCAGCTGTCTTAACTAAAGCCGAGCTTGGGCCACTGAAAATTGGGATCATCACTTCTTGAAGTAGAATGCTAGATCTGAAGTGAGAGACACTGATTTGTTTTCATTCATTCCCTGGGATGCAGCTGTAATTTTCATCTTATTGTGGAAAGTGCAAACTGTAGGTAAAAGGAGTTAAACACATGACTTGTTATGGCAGGATTTGAGCCCCATACCTACTAACTGATAATCCAATTATTTCCGCATTATCATTTAAGGTATTCACCAAGAGAAAGGGTGAATCAGCTCTCGTCTTAAGCTACAATCATTGGAGTAAGTTTTTTTCCTCCTCAAATATGTACAGTATATTACATTATTCATAACATCTGTAAATGTGTTATACAATAAAATCATAGTTTGGCATTCAGTTCACTTAATTACTGCACTCACATTCTACTAACACTGAATCAATGTTCCTACACACATACTCCAGAATCACAGTCTTATAGTCCTACAACATATGGCAATATGTCAGGCCTGCAACCTCTCAAAGTCCAAATCTATGTTCCCGTTGCCCCGTTGTGAGAGGTGGAAATGGGTAAGGCTGGCCAGGAGGGCTCTGGTGAAGATGAATCAGCCAATCCCCTGTACAGTTGTCATGGTCCTGACTGTTAATTCCTCATTTTCTCCTAACTTCCTTTGATTGTCCACAGTTCCAACCATTAATTTCTCATTTTCTCCTAATTTCCTTTGATGACATCACACCTGGTTTTCATCAAAACCTGCAGCATAAGAACCCCGGCTTTGCAACCACTAGTTGCCAGATCGTTGGTTTTGCCTGTGTGGTAATTAACATTTCCCGGCCGCTTAGGACTGTGTGTTCTAAGTTTTGCTCCAGTTCCGAGGTTTACCTGTGAAATTTGGTCTCTCCGTGTCAAGATAAGTCTTTTAAGTTTTACCTCAGCACCGAGGTTTACCTGTGTAACTCCGTCTCTCCGTGCTAAGGAAAGTTCTGTCTGCCGCTTGCATTTCTACGCTCCATGTCAAGATCAGTTCTGCCTGTCTCCTACCTTCCTGCACTCCCTCCTGTTTGCCATTCAATGCTCATGCCGCATCTGCATTCTAACTCAATCTACATGCCTGTGTCCTGCTTTTGGGTGCGCCTCATCCATTGCAACAACAGTGGGTTACAGATGAATTCCAACCATACCATTGACTTTGTGAGAACAGCATGACTTCAGGACCTGCACATCCTACAAATCTTTTGTCATCAAAGTCTATTTCTACTTTGGGTATGTGGAATGTGAGAACCAGGCAGGAAAATATCATAGCAAATGAGATGAAAAGTTAAGAAAGTGTGGATATCCAGAGCCATATTAAGGAAAACCAAAATCAAAATCTTCAACTCAAATGTTAAAACAGTGCTCCTATATGGCTCTGAAACCAGGAGAGCAACAAAGAAGGCATTTCAAAAACTGCAAGAAGTCAGGCCTGCATAGACAGGCACCCTTCAGTTTCCACCCAGCGAACATGAGTCACTTGCCACTCATTTCCAATTCATCACCTGCAGCCTATTTAACTCCAGCTCTCAGCCACAGTCCATGTTCACCCATTGAACCTGCCAGCTTTCAGTTACCTTGTTGCGTTAAGTATCTGTTCTCTCTTGTTTTGTGGTCCCTCGTGGCTTGCTAGTTTATAGTTTATTAGTAACATATCATTTACTGCTACATCGTCTCTGCTGCCCTGCTTTTGTATCAAGCCTCCTCCACATTTCCTGACACAATAGGGATCATCCAGGAAATTACAAAATAGTGAGCCTCATATCAGTGGCAGGGAATCTGGTGGAGAGGATTCTTAGGGATAGGATTTCTCACATTTTGGAAAGCATAGGCTTATTAGGGATAGTTAGCATAGCTTTCTGCAGGACAGGTCACATGATTGATTTTTTGTGGTATTAAATATGGTTGATAAGGCTAGAGTGTTGGATATTGCCTACATAAACTTTAACAGGGCATTTGACAAGGTCCTTCATGGTAGACTGATCAGGAAGATTAAAGCCTCTACTCAAAAGGATATAATGGGTGTGTCAATGTGGTTTTGACTCATGTCGACGTGAAATTGAACTGTGCACTAATACACGGGTCTCTCATTTCTGTTGTGTTAGCAACCGGCATAAACAAATGAAGGTTGTTCAGTTGTTCTTATACGAATCCAACAATCAGATTTTGTGCAGGGTAACATTCCACTGCAGCCTGATTACATTCCTCAAACTTCCTGCAATTAACCCACAAGGGCAACTAATCAGGGAATGCTTGCTTCAAGTGCTTGCTGATTGCTATTTACTGGAACACTCTAACCTGCGCAACAAGCCCAGAAAATAATGCCAGATGATCCCATGTGATGAGACTCGATACAAGTTTACATGCTGGTTGTTTGCCACTCCTTGTGTTCTATTAAACCTCACTTTCTTTTCTATTAACTCAGGACAGTTGTACAAAGATGATTTCTTGATTTCTCCTGGTATTCAAGGTTCAGCTCCAAGGGGCGCAGTTTGAATACTTTATCATCAAGAGAATGTGTGTATCAATAACATGTGGAACTTCACCAGAAAGAAATGACATTGGATAACCCATGAGAATATAAAAATTAAAGAAATATATTACTTGCACAACTTCTATTAATGGTAGTCCTCCTTCAGAAACAAGATTAGGATTAATGCTCTCCTCTCTGTAAAAGTTGTTTTGAGACGGAGGTTATCCTTTGACAATGAATATTGCTTGAAGCTCTTTTCACTAAATCTGAGGATCACTTGAATTATGAAATGGGAAAAGTAGCTCTTAGCTCTCTCCCTAGAAGGTTTGTAATTTATTGATTACAAATTTATTAGTTTAGGTAAACGGTTACAACCTGAAACTGTCAGTTCGTTGGGATACGGGGATTCGGGGATGCGGGGAGAGAGAGACACTGAAGTGGGTCGATAGTTCACAGAGCTTAGAGGGAAAGGAAAACCATAACAGACCGTAACTAAAACTCTCTAATGGAAAACAATGTTAGCACCATGGCTGAAAGGAATAATTAATTATGAAATGAATATTGCTGGTCTTCAGGGTTAGTTGACTTCACAGTCCAATTTCTCATGCAAGGCCGAATGCAAGCAGGCTGCAGAACATTACAGTGCTTTGCTCAAGTCACGACAAGCGCTGTAACAAAAAGAAAGGAGTTAAATACCATCAGAATGAAATAACAATTAGCTGACACGTGGATATTCATGAGCCTAATTGCCGAATCTGCTGCACCGCTGAATCTGTGGTTGTGGCAAGAATATGGACTGTTTTTCTTTCTACAGATTCTGAGCAACCTACTAAGCATCTTTCAGCATTTTCTGTTTTAATATCAGATTATCAGCAACTGTAGATTCTTGATATATTATAACATTTGCAAGTTCCTGTATATGACCATTCCACAGGCCAGTGATGGACAGAGTCATCTCGTCCTTACTGTATATGACCATTCCACAGGCCAGTGATGGGCAGGATCATCTTGTCCTTACTGTATATGACCATTCCACAGGCCAGTGATGGGCAGGATCATCTTGTCCTTACTGTATATGACCATTCCACAGGCCAGTGATGGACAGAGTCATCTCGTCCTTACTGTATATGACCATTCCACAGGCCAGTGATGGACAGAGTCATCTCGTCCTTACTGTATATGACCATTCCACAGGCCAGTGATGGGCAGGATCATCTTGTCCTTACTGTATATGACCATTCCACAGGCCAGTGATGGGCAGGATCATCTTGTCCTTACTGTATATGACCATTCCACAGGCCAGTGATGGGCAGGATCATCTTGTCCTTACTGTATATGACCATTCCACAGGCCAGTGATGGGCAGGATCATCTTGTCCTTACTGTATATGACCATTCCACAGGCCAGTGATGGGCAGGGTCATTCTGGCCTGTTACAGAACATGATTGCCATCACAAGCTTATTAGCAATACAAATAAGATGGTAGCGAGGAAGAGTGGTCTAGAGAAAAAAATATACTAAACATTGTTGGCATTAAGATGAAAAACTGAAAGATTTAAAACCACTTATGACCAAAAGCTGGGCCCAGAGAGAATAAAGGAATGAAATAGTTGGCGATAAAGTTTAACATAGTGTGACTAGCATGAATTATCTGGGCTCATGAAAATGGCAAATCCACTTAGTTTTCCCTTCATTTATACACATTATTAGGTGGGCTGGATTTTCTACTTGGTCTGGCTGTTTCACTTAGCACTGAAAGTCCAAAGCCAATAAATAGAATTCTCAAAATTAATGGAATTCTGTGTTAGTGGAGCACTCAGTTTGTACTCACTGCCAAGTGCAACCAGAGAGCAAAGCTCTAGCCAGTTTAAAAACCTGCAATCAGGGAAAAATTTCAATTTTTATGTAACATTTATGTCAACAAACTACATTTCAGCCAACTGAAAATCTAAATAGGATTTTTAAAAATCTCATCAAATATTAAAAGACCAAGATTTAAAAAAAAATCCCAAGTTGCAACATTGGGAGATCCCTGTACACATGCAATTGGAGTGCACTTGAAAAATTGAAGTTTCATATGTGGTGTGTCTTTTGAGAGAGCGTTTGTTAGCTGGACATAAAAGATGAACGAAACCTTAGGCATGATCTTATCACTTGTCTGCCACCTAAAATGATGCTGTCTTTGAATTCACACATATAAAACTATGTTTATAGAATATAGAACATAGAACAAAGAGTTCTGCAGCACGTTACAGGCCCTTCGGCCCACAATGTTGTGCCGACCATGTAACCTACTCTCGAAGCTGCCTAGAATTACTCTACTATATAGCCCTCTAAGGTCCATGTACCTATCTAAGAGTCTCTTAAAAGACCCTATTGTATCCACCTCGATCACCTTCGCTGGCAGTACACTCCACGTACCCACCAATCTCTATGTGAAAAACTTACCCCTGACATCCCCCCTGTACCTACTTCCAAGCACCAACCATACCCCCTCATGTTAGCCATTTCAGCCCTGGGAAATAGCTTCTGGCTATCCACACAGTTACTGCCTCTCATCATCTTGTACCCCTCTATCAGGTCATCTCTCATCCTTCGTCATTCCAAGGAGAAAAGACCAAGTTCACTCAACCTATTTTCATAAGGCACGCTCTCCAATCCAGGCAACATCCTTGCAATCTTTCTACAGTATCCACATCCCTCCTGCAGTGAGGTGATCAGAAATGAACACAGTACTCCAAGTTATACATACAGCTAGTTTTTGTACCTGGGAGGAAATGCAGGACTCTAAGTGAAGTAGCAAATTATAAATGGCTAATATACCTCCAGACACAAATGGATTTGGGGCATATTTGTTTCACTCTCATCGTCACCCAGCTGCCAATAAGGGAAGAAAGATGTGTTTATGAGCTATTTTTCATAACCTCAGAATGTTCTAACGTGTTTTGAAGCCAATAAAATACCTTGAATTACAGACATTGCTGTATTGTAGCCAACACTGCCTTTACTGCCCTCACAGTGTGGGTATACAAAGCTATGCAGTGAGTTGAACACCTTCTCAAAATTCATCCGAAATGGAAGCATCCTTCAGGATTTTTAATAAGATCTTATTCGTGAAAAGATATTGCTGTTTCAAGAACAAATAAAGAGTGGATGGAGATAAATGTCTTTGCACCATGTGCTTGAAAACTAAATCCAAATCCAGGAAATGATGTAAAAAACAGCTTACGTGTGGGATGTGATGTTCATACAAAACAAACTGTGCCTCTGGAAGCCAGAACACTCTCCACCTAACATCCATGGGATGGCAAACTTAACTAATGAAACTAAAAGTCAAATGATCACTTCATTAAGTCTTTGGCAAAAGAAGGATAGTCTCAGAGACTGGCCTTCAAAATAGTCTTACTACACAGTCTTTAACTGATCTCATTTTGAAAATGTCATCCTCAATGACATGCTTGTTTGTGGTAATGTCTAATGAGGAGAGGTGAGATCTGGTTTAGGAGCAGGCTTTGTCTTGTCCAATATGAATCCAACTTCACTATGCCCAGCAGTGTCTGTTGCCTTCAAGTACCTCTGTGCTTCGTTTCTGAATTCCACCTCTCTGTCGATAGCTATCCTTTTAAGGCTATTGATTGCCACAGCTGGTGAATACATAAACTCCAATGCAGTACTCCAGATCCTCATTGTCCAGTTGGTGGTCATGACAGCACCAGGATCTGAGGTAGTCTCAAAGATCCTCTCTCACCCAGAAGCCGTGGAGCATTTGTTCAATGTCTGCCATCACTGCGACGGACTGAACACAGTTCTGAAGTGCATTAGGATCTCCCAAGCATACTGTTGTAACGTTCCGTTATTTTGGCTCGTGTATGTCTAGGGGAAATCCCGCCCAGCACCTGCTTCAGCAGTCCCCTCAGGGTCAATCGTCGCCCGAATCAATCACAAACATCAATCATCAGCCAGCACACCCAGTAAATTTTAACACATACACTTTATAGATATTACTAATTCTAGGGCATTAATATACTTTTGATACAGAGAGGAAAGTAATGAAAAAAAAAGGCGCCAACACACACTTCTTCAAAGTCCAAGTTCTTCGCGCGCTACCGTTGGAGCTCAAGTTCGACGTCAGACGACCACCCGAATTCCGTCGACCCACGGCTCGGGACCACCCGAAGTGATCGACCGGAGCCTCTCCGCACGTCCGCCGTCCTCCTCGTCTCTCCTCCCGACTCCCCGCCAAAACTCAGTCCACAGTCATATCATACAGCATGGCATCCGAAAACAAAACGATACATAACCACCCATTGGCTAATAGCACCCTCTTATCACCCTCTAAACCACAATAAACTGCTAGCGCAAACTCTCTGCAGCGTTAAAACACAACAAAGCCGCATTCCACAGATTAACATAACAAAAATCGCCATTTTAAATGTAACAAAAGCAAGACCCCGTACACTGTTATTGAGATCTAGACTCCACAGGAGCACATTGCTCAGTGATATGTCTTTGAACTGTGCACTAGAATGAAAGTCAATTCATATTTCCACGGGTTTCTGGGGTTGATACACACCAAAGTTGGGACATACCAGTTTCCTTTATTGGGATATGGTGGAAACGCTAACTCAGCATGATTGTTCCTGAAGCATCTCTCCATGAAATCCACATAATGATCTTTCATTTCTGATTTCCTTCTCAATGCGTGACTGAGGGACGTGAGTCAACTAAGGGCCTGTCCTTTGTTGTTTGGTAGGACTTGTCATAGTGAGTGGAAAGGAATGGGAGCTACCCAACTGGTTGATCTGTCTTTGCAAAACCCTTTGTTCACGACTTGAAGGAAGACCCCATTTACAATGGAAGGTGCCAGTTTATAATCATCTTCCAAGTGACAGAAGAGCACCTTGCTTAAACCTGGTGAACCAGAGACAAGTTTTTCAGGGTGCTTGGTTTGCTTACTTACAACCTTCTCTTTCATCTGGTCTACACTGACACGGTGAGAAATGATTTGGACACCCGTTCTCCAGGACATTAACCTTAAACGTGCTGACAGTGGGCTGATATGCACCATCGAGGCAGACTTCATCCACTATGACCCAACCCAAGTTGGGCATAAGGTGTGTCATGCTGATCATTGCACTGTTCACATATCTTATGTGCATGATTGGTGTCTCTGCCAAGCAACAGGAGAATCTCAGCGGAAGAGTCAAGTAGAGAAATTTTGTCAGCTATGGCCTGAAGATGTGAATAACCACATGCAGCTTCAGGAGTTGAGATTTCATCCCTGCTGCTGGGAATATGGTCGCATTCAATGAGGGTTGGCAGGAGTAAGTGACCTTTCCCTCCCATAGACTCCATAACAAATCCACTGGCTCTTCTTCTGGCAAAATCTGATGTACCAGAAGATGTCCTTAGAGTGTATGGGAATATATAACTTTGAATACTGAATATGTCAAAGAATATTGATTTTGCCAATGACACCTTGCTCTGATTATCCAATATCACAAATGGCTTTATTTTTTGATCAGTAAGCCCTTTCGTGTAGATGCTGACCAGACATATTCTAGAACAGGATTTGCCTTGGAAGCCTTCCCCCATACCTCTATGCATGAGGAAGTTTTGGTGTCTCCCCATCGTGCTCTGCTGTGGGTATGCTGCAGCCAGCAGTAGTCCAAGGTGCTGGCCCTGAATGAAGTGCTGACATGTGCTGGTTACTGTTGCCCTCAGTGCAGTGTATGATAGCATTATGGTCTTTTGCTTGGTGTGCAGTTAAAGCACACCATTTGAAACATATTGAGTGCTGCTTTAGAAAGCAACACCGGTCTGCAAGCAGGTTTCTCTATATCGCTGCATTTCCTTAAGGGGCGAAGTTTCTCATGCAAAGGACATTGTCTAGTGAGGTTCATGATGGAGTTTTCCACCTCAGTTTTGTTGACCATGATAGGGGTTCCGGTTTGCCATGCATTTACTGGAGACTTCTCTTTGAATGAGGTGTTGTCAGAAGTTGAGATCACAAAGCTAGGGTCATTTTGCATTTCTGAATGTTAGCAAACCATTTTCACATAGAATGAAAATGGTGGATAGTTGACATGATGCCTCATTTTATACTCGAACCCTTCAGTTATCCACTGTTCTTGCATGTTGCTCTGTAGTTTTTCCACTATAGGGTTTATTTTTCTTGCTGTATCCAAGAAACAGTCCCGGTAGATAACCATCATTTTTTGTGGCTTACAGTTCCAATAACAGATCTGCAAACTTCAGCAGCTTCTGCAGTTCTTTGTGTGAATGCTTTGGAAAACTATAAAGTCTACTTGAAGAGAGATTCTTCAATTGCCTTCGAAGAGCCATAGCATTTGCCCAGCCTCTGCCACAGTATTTGTAAACCCACAGCTGCGTTATCAATGTGCACTGCCCTAACCCTTGTTGCATGTTGCAGTGACTCCCCACCAAGCCACTTACAGAGAAGGTCTTGCTCTTCACTAGGTCTGAGACTTAGTCCTTCCACAGCATTGTGAAAGCTTGTCTCCCAGGACAGAGAACTGGCGAACTGGTTGCCAAACACTTTTAGTCCTGCCATGGCTAGGTCTCGATGAGCCAGATACTAAGCCAAATCTAATACACCTGGGGCTCCTGAATGGTCGCATTGTGGAGACTGGTTTGTCAAATGTGTGTCCTGGGATGGATAGAAGTTCAGTCTGTTCGTGTCTATGCAGATGGGGTTGGTATCAGAAGCAACTTTTGGCTGAGGTGTTTACTGTGATGAAACTGCAAAAGATAGTGTCGTGGATCTTTGCTGCTGTAGACCTTGACTATCAACACCTGGACTCTGTGAAAGGTATGTTGTCTACGTGGTGTGGACAGTTCCTTTTTGTAGTCCTGGAGCACTGCCTTTTTCTCATCAAAATATATGTGGACGTATTCTTCAGTAAGCTGCATTTGCTGTTGTGATGGCAAAGCATGACTGAATCTGGTTGAAGACTCACCACTGTCTATGCTGCTACACATACCTTTGCCTCAGCTTTATACTCTTGCCTGAGCTCACTTAATATAGACTCTACATGTGTTCTCTCCATGTCTACGTGAGCTTTCTCCATGCCGATGCAAGGTTTCTTGGTCTGCATCTCAACTTTGTGATTAGCATGTCGCTTTCATTCTTGCCGCTTCAGCTCTAGCATGGGCTTGCGCTGCACTGTACTGATCATGGTTTTGTTCAAGCATCACGAAGACACGATTGATGTGCCACATCCTGATCTGACTTACAGGTCTCAGCGATTAACATTGCTTGAGTCGGAAGCTGACACTGTTCTGAACACCACTCAAATGCATCTCCAGTTCACGGACGATGCCTTTGAAGAGGAGTTATCTTTTCACCCTACTACCCTCACAGTACAGATATACAAAGTTATGCAGTGAGTTAAACACCTTCTAAAAACTACCTGAGACAGAGGGCATCCTTCAGGGTTTTTAAGGAGATCTTACATTGCTATTGCTGTTTCAAGGGAAAATAAAAAGTAAATGAAGGTGGATGTCTTTCCACCGTGTGCTTCAGAACTAAATACAAACTAACCTGGGCAGGAAATGATATAAGTAAACAGCTTATGTATAGGAAGTGACGTTCCTGCAAATGGCCAATGCCTCTAAAGGCTGAACATACACACAAACTCCCAAAAGTAAGAATCTACTAATCATTCGATCTGTTTTGGTGATGTTAGCCAAGTCAGAAAGGAAGGCTCCACTATTCATTTCTGTTCGTCTAAGAGGTCAGATAGACTAAGATGATAGGCTTCATTCTGGAGTCTGAGCCTTGCACAACCAGGAAGGAAACTCAAGCGTGTACTGGGTAACTGTTTCACAGAGCACTGACACTCTGTCCACAATGATCATGCTGAACTTTCAGTTGCAGTCTAGTGTAGTTCTTCTTCCCATCCTTACAGTATCTGGTCCACCCTTGCCCTTCCCTAGTGTCAGGATGAAGCCCAACACATATTGAAGAAGCAAGTCATTTTCCATTGGGTCGTCTGCAACTCAATGGAATGAATATTGAGTTTTCCAATTTTATGCGGCCTCTATTTTTCCCTCCCTTCCCTCTTTTGATCCTCCTCCTGTCCTCCCATTTTGTCCCACTCCCCACATGCCCCTAGACCCATTTCATGCATCTTTGCCCTCCTCCTGCTCCTAGTTTAATCTACACACTTCATGCACAATTTCCCCTATTGCCAATCTAGTCACCTCTCCCTTAATGGTTCCCATTCTCACCACAAATACTTATTAATGTCAACAAAACACACAAGGAGTCATTGACTTCAGAAAGGAGGAAGCTGAATATGCTCCTGTCCACATCAATGGTTGTGGTTGAGAGGATTGAGAGCTTGTTGTGAACTTCACTAATAGTCTGTCCTGGTGATGTTCAAGCTCTCAGGAAAGCTCATCAGTGCCTCTACTTCCTCAGAGGCCAAAAAAAAATTCAGCTTGTCCTTGTCAACTCTTACAAATTTGTATTGATATACCCAAGAAAACATTCTGTCTGGATGCAACTGCTCTACATGTAACCACAAGAAATTGCAGAGAGTTGTGGGCACAGCTGAGCACATCACAGGAACCTGCCTAACCTCCATGGAATCTGTCTATAATCCTCACTGCCTCAGTAAAGTAGTGTGTATAATCAAAGAGCCCACCCACCACAGACATTCTCTCTTCTTCCCTCTCCCATCAGGCAGAAGATACAAAACTTGGAAGCACGTACCACCAGACTCAAGAACAGCTTCTATCCCACTGTTATCAGACTCTTGAATAGACCTCTTATACAATAAAATGGACTCCTAGCCTCACAAGCAACCTCACTATGATCTTGCACTTTATCGCATAGCTGCAAACTGCACATTTTTGGTAGCGTTTATGCTTTATTCTGAATTGTTATTAGCTTATCTTATTCTAGTTCCCTGCCCTATGTAATGATTTGATCTGTATGAAAAATTTGCAAGACAAACTTTTCACTGTGCTTTGACATATTTGATAATAATAAACCAATATCAGTATTAATATCAGGATCTAGCACTGGTAGCTCTTTGTATTCCTGCTTATCTCCCTCCAATAACTTTCTCCTATCTTCAAACTCTCCTCACCTCACTCAATTTGTTTTTGATTTCCCTTCCCCCACCAACAGCACCCCCCCAACTCTCTTGCTCTTTTTGTCTGCCTCCATCTATCATTCACTTCCTACTGTCTTCCAACTCCATTCCCACTCATCTCCTTACCTGGCACTATCTGCCTGTCATCTTATGTCTCTTCTCTGTCTACGAATCCTTCCTCACCGCACCCTTTCTCCTCAATACACTGGCCATCTCACCTCTCCACCCTCAGCCTTGATGCAGGGTTTCCACCTCAAAAGAGCCAACAATTCAGCTCCCCTCCCCACCAGCCCACAGAATGCTGCTTGACCTGCTGATTGTCTGTTGCTTCAGAAAGAAATTCACTTTGGAAGAAGCAACTTCACACTGTCTTGCTTTGACGGAACAAAGACCTATGATGAATAAATGAGGTTTAACAAGTGGTCAACTATGATTTGTAAGAAGGATTCAATTGTATTTATTGCCCATATCATAACCTAATGCAATAATTCATGGTTACAGCTGCTCTTTTTCCAACCAGAATCCAGAAAGTTTCCTCAGAAAAATATCTTTATGATGGGCAGATCCTATCTGCACAGACTACCTGAACAGTCCAATACAGAGGGATCAACGTGGGGTGATGATGTTTACTTATTGAGATACCCCCACAGAGTAGGTCTTTCAGCCCTTTGAGCAGTACTGCCCAGCAACCCCCGATTTAACCATAGTCTAATCATGAGACAATTTACAATGACCAACCGATACATCTTTTAGGGCTGTGGGAGGAAACAGGAGCACCCGAGGGAACTCAGCTGGTCACAGCGAAACATGCACACCCCTGACAGGCGGCGGTGGGAACTGAACCTGGGTCACCTGTACTATAAAGCGTTGTGCTAAACACTATCCTATCATGCCATATGTTGATGGACTAATAACTCAACCCTGGAATAGTAGTCTAACTAATGGTGAACTTGCATTCAATTGCATTCATTGCTGACTCTATTTTTAAAATTCTGTAAATATAATTAGTGACCATGAAAAAAGACAGATTGTCTTAATAATCCCAACCCCCTTATTTAAATCCTTCAGGAGATTAGCGTAGGAACCTGGCATGGAATATAGATACAGACACACTAAATGGGTCAAATGTACTGTATATTTAGTGAGGTTTCTATGTGGCAATTTCAACATGCATTGCCTGGCCTGAATCTACACAGCAACAATTGTGCTAAGACTAGGAGCTCCAGTCTAAACACATAATCATTAGAGGAAATCTCTTTGATTTAAACTGAACCTGCATCAAGTACTCATTAAGATCCTGACTTGTTACAGGGTTTGCATAGTTCCATCCAGTATCAGTTCATTAACATTACCACAGCCCATGCTAACACAGACCACACTGGCAACCAGCCAAGGCACAAACCAGGCACCGGCCCCACATCTCCACCTGTCGCCCATTATGAAGATAAATGCAGTTCCTTTTCCTCTGACAGAAAACTAAGAAGCAAATTATTACAAGAGTTTCCAGTTAATATATTAGCCCTAGGGCAAAGAACAAATGGGTCAAGATAGACAATTAAGAACAAATCGGTTGTTTGGAACTGGTTCTTTCTACCTTTATCACTGCTGATGAATTCTGTGATTAAAGCTGACTCTGCCTCCTACAAATGTACCTGGTTTACCAGCCACCTCTCTCTGACAACATTAACCCACCTGTACTGAGGTCTGGTCTAAGTTGTCTCCAAGCAATTAAGACATCTCTCCAGTACATTTCATTGTGCCACCTTCTTTTGGGTACCAACACATACTTTCAGCATTTCCCATCTACATTATGTAGAAGAAATAACATCAATAACAACACAGAGTCTTGTTTATCTTGAACAATGAGCAGTCAAACTATAAATATGTCTCATTTACTTTCAAAACTGGAACTATGGGGAGAAATATGTTTTGAAACACTAGGCAATTTGAGTCTATTACTAGCATATTGATTATATGACACTCTCCCATTATACTTCATTGTACATTATTATTGAACAGAGTGTCACTTTTGCATTGTATTCAGCACCACTGGTGTAATCTTTGTGTCCATTTCTTTTGGAGCTATGATCCACCTCCTTAGCACCACACATTGATCTGTTTGATCTGTTGTCTGCACATGCACATTGTTTTCTCTCTCTCTCTCTCTCTCTCTCTCTCGTTGGAATATACATACACCAGTTAAAGTCATCCCCCGCGTGCATGTTTTTATTTAATTAATACGTAGGTATGCACAAATTGGTGAAGAGTATGAAACTGAATATCACCAGAGAATATCACCAACTGCACCGACAGATATAGGATGAAACAGAGAGAGTTAAACAGCACAAGAAGGCCGTCACAGATGCTAACAAACGTATGACTAACAGTAAAGGTGAAAGATGTGCTGACTTTAAAGTGAAAATAATGTGGTGATAGCTTCAGTCAGGAAAGTTGATGAATTTGATAGAGCTAATGAAGGCTGAGAGTCATATATCAAGAGGGTTAAACTGTATTGTAATGCCAATAATGTGAAGGAGAAAAAGAAAATCCCTATGCTTCTTAGATTAATGGGTGCAAGAACTTAAGTCTCTCACGCAATTTAGTAACTCCCAAAAAGCCAGCAAACAAGACATTCAACAAAATTGTTACAATTTTACAAAATCACTTGAGCCCTGAGCCGCTGGTAATCGCTGAGATTTTTAGATTTTACAAAATGAACCAGTCAAAAGATGAAAGCCTTTCTTAATACATTACAGTAATGCACAAACTTTCCCAGTACTGTGACTTTAGAGATGAACTTCCTGATGCATTAAGGAATAGGCTTGTATGTGGCATGTATAGTCAAAGAACTTAAAGGAGGCTACTACCTGAAAGAGGCCTAACCTAGAAGGGGTTTGACCATTGCGATATCATTAGAGACTGCAGCAAAGGATGCAGCAGGGCTACAGAAAAGGAGGCTAGAATATGAAATGCACAAAATGTCCCTGAATGGTGCAAAAAAACGAAGATGTGGCAAATGTGGCAAATCCTCCAATGATGTAAATGACTGTTGGTTCAAAGAAAAAGTCTGTGAAAAATGTCACAGACAAGGTTGCATAGAGAAAATGTGCAAGGTAGACAAAGAGCACGACCAAGTGAAAAGGCTCAAACACAAAACTAAGCAAATGCATTAAGTTCCCGAATGTAAAACAGAATCAGACAACATAGAGTCTGACAAAGGTGAACTGTCATGCCTGGAACTGTATAGTATTACTGAAGCAGATCACAGAATCATTTGGGTCACAATAGATGTATCTGGTGTAAAACTGAAAATGGAGATGGATACAGGGTCAGCTTTGTCCATAATTCCAGAGGCTGACTACAACAGACTGTTTTCAAAATACCATTAGAGAAGACCTCAGTAATGCTAAAGACTTACACAGGGAAAAAAGTGTCTCCCAAAGGCAAACTGAAAGTAAATGTAATGTATAGAGGTCAAACAAGCAGTTAGAGCTTCATGTATTGAAACGTGGAGGGCCAGCACTCTTCAGATGAGAATGGTTGAGGAAAATCCAACTAGACTGGCATTCAGTCAAAACTGTCAGTGTGACATCAACAGGCAATGGCAGCCCAAATGGTAGCACTAACCAGAGACTGGTACAGCTGCTTAATGCTAACGAGAAGGGGATTGGTAAACTCAAAGGCATGAAGGCCAAAATTGAACTGGATGAAACAGCAATACCAAGATTCCATAAAAAGCATCCAGTACTTTACACACTATGTCCTAAAGTGGATGCTGAACTGCAGAGCTTGGAGGCATCTGGAATTCTCTCCAAGGTTGAGTGAAGTGATGGGGCTATGCCCATTTCCCAATGATCAAGAAAGGGAAGGCGGGAGCTTTTCGCATATATGAGGATTTCAAAGTGAGCATCAAATACCGGTGCTGCATACTGTGCAGTACCTCCTGCCAGGAATAGAAGATACTTTTGCATCTTCGGCAGGCGAGGAGAAGTTTACAAAGATTGACTTGTCACAAGCCCATCTGCAAATGTAGATCGAGGAGTCAAGCAGGAAGCTCCTCACAATCAACACTCACAAGGGACTGTTCCAATATAATAGTCTCGTTTTTGGCATCACATCAGTTCCAGCAATTTGGCAGAGAGCAATGGACCAAGTGCTCCAAGATATCCCAGGAACACAATGTTACATTGATGACATCATCGTGACTGACAAGAATGTTGAAGAGCACCTCCAGAACCTTGGTAAAGTGCTTATTCGGCTGAGTGAGTATGGTCTGCGCACAAAGAGAGAGAAAAATGTGGGATTTTCAAGAATGAAATCCCATATTGTGGACATGTCATTGACAGGCAAGGCACAAGAGAAGACTGAAGCAGTGCTAGAGTCACTCAAACTGGAAAATGAGTCATACTTGGGTCACTACTAAAAACCACTACCACCGGTTTCTTCCAAACATTGCCACAGTGCTGTATCCATTGAATGCACTGTTACAGATAGGAGTGAAGTGGGAATGGTCAGAAAGATGTGAAAAAACATTCACAAAAACAAAGATCCAATGAACTGCTTACCCATTATGACCCACCTCAGCCCATCAGACTGATGTATGATGCATCCCCTTATGGCATTGGAAGTGTTTGTCACACATTATGAAAGATGGATCTGAGCACCCGTTGCACTTTCTTCCATATCACTGGCAAGCATAGAATGTAACTACGCACAGATTGGCCGAGAGACCATTAGTCTAGTATGGGGAATAAAGAAGTTCCACCACTACCTCTACGGACAAAAGTTTACACTAGTGACACTAGTGATCACCAGCCCCTTGTGCCCATTTTCAATCTCAGGAAAGGATTTCCAGTGATGACTGCCACCCAGTTACAACGTCGGGCACTGTTCCTAGGAGCCCACTCTTATAGCATAGAGTTCAAGGGTACCGAACAACGCAGTTTGTCACACCTTCCATTATTGGCAACTGAAGAAGAAAAGTCTTCATACTGTGACCCAGCAGAAGTTGCCGGTAACAAATTCCAAAATACAAAGGGAAACAAGGAATAACCCAACATTGTCAAAAGTCTATGACATCACCATGAAAGGATGGCCAGCTCATTGTAACCCTATGGTTCCAGAGTTCTCAGCGTGATGAGACCAACTGTCTATATGTCAAAGAACGCTGATGTGTGGATCTCATGTTGTGGTTCCCTCTAAACTGCACACCAGATTGTTAGAGAATCTGCATGAAGGACAGCTGGGTACAGTCAAGATGAAGAGTCTCACTCACCCGTGTGGTGGCCAGGAATAGATAAATAGATTGAAAATTTGGCCAAAAGCTCTTGGGATACCAAAAAGTTCAAAGTTCACCCCCACAGGCAACCGTGTGAGTGGCTGTCATCACCATGGAAAAGAGTACATATTGACTTTGCCGGGTCATTCTTGGACTCCATGTTCCTCATTGCTGTAGATGCTCATTTGAAGTGGTCCAAGGTCATACCAATGAAGTCAACCACCTATGTAAAGATTGTCTCCACTCTAAGGACTATCTTCACTAGGAACGACTTAACAGAACAAATTGTGAGTGACAACAGACCACAATATGCATCGGAAGAATTCTGACTGCTCATGAAGAAAAATGGCATCAGATATTTCAAGTCAGCTCCTCACCACCCAGCAATGAATGGGTTAGCTGAAAGGTTTATTCAAACCTTCAAGAAGTCCATTAAAGTGATGGACAAGGAGGACAACTTCCTTTTGTGTATCAGAACTCTGTTCATGCGACAATAAATCGAACAACTGCAATGCTGTTCCTGAGCAGGATTCTGAGATCTTGCATAGATGTCCTGAAACCAGATCTACGGAGTGAAGTACAGAATAAACAGTTCAGCCAGTTGCCAAGCAAAGCAGCAAGGAGCTTTGAGATTGGACAAGTGGACACCCAGTAGGATAGCTACAAGAAATGGACCACTGATGTACACAGTGGATGTTGGAGATCAGACATGGAGGTGTCATGTGGACCAGATACTGGATGCTCAACAAAAGGACACACCTGAGTCGATTGCATCCAACAGAACGGATCATTACAGTCACCGGACTTACCTCTCAGTGATGAACATGTCACTGATAACATGACACGGGAAACCAAGAACGTTGTCTTAGACAGACACCTAGCAATCCCAATGCCACTCCACAGGTCCAGAGGTGCTATCCTGAAAGAAACAGAGCGCCACCCAAAAGACTGAACCTTTAGAACTGTGAAGTTATTATGGACTGTTATTGTGAAAGCATGTTTATTTGAAATATGGGTTATGTGAAAGGGAAGTTGAATATTTTGTACATATAAAGTTTTTGTTGCATTAATCAAAAGAAGGAAGTGTAATGTATAGATCTATTTCTTTTAGGGCAATGAACACAGCTCCCCAGCACTATGTACTGATCTGTTATCTGTGCATGTGCTGTGGTCTATGCATGTGCATTGTTTTCTCTCTCCCTTTCTCTCTCTCAGCAATGTGAATGCACCAGTTAAAGCCATCTTCCGCATGCATGCGTTTATTTAGTTGCCATGTAGTTATGCACAGAAACAACAACTGGTACGTCATATTACATGTCATAATGTTGCTATCGCAAAAATCAAAAGGAATTTGTAATCGCAGCAAATCATTGCGTGTATTTAAGGCAGAGATTGATAGGTATCTGAGTAGCCAGGGCATCAAAGGTTATGGTGAGAAGGCAGGGGAGTGGGACTAAGTGAGAGAATGAATCAGCTCATGATAAAATGGTGGAGCAGGCTCGATGGGCCGAATGGCCGACTTCTGCTCCTTTGTCTTGTGGTCTAAGTTTGAAATAAAAACAAAAAATGCTGGAAACGCAGAAGATCAGACAGCACCAATGGGGAGAGAAGCTGTCAAAGTTTCAGGTCTAGGTTCCTTCATCAGAATGGGATGCTGCTTGATCTGCAGAGAGTTTTGAGTACTTTCTGGTTTTATATAATGGTATACTAGTTCTAAATGACACCAAACCATATTATTATCATTTTAGCAAGTGACTCAGTTATTTTCTGATTGTCTCATCTTCATAAGATTGGTTATGACTTTGAAACAGACACACACAAAATACTGAAGGAACTCAAAGAACTCAAAGGAACATCAATGGAAATGGATAGGTACTCAATACTTCAGGCCAAGACACTTCTTCAGATCTTTGACTCACAAATTCCACATAAAAACTAGCTATAATTTTCCGTTTTTTTCTTTACCATTTATACTTCTTCCTCCATACAGATAGAGCCTTGAAGGTAACAGTCCCAAGTCATGCAAATTAAAAGAACAAGGACTGGGAGAAGAAATCGATCTGGGATCCTTTCCTATGGCAGAGGTTCAAATTCTACATCATGAATTGGGCCTGAGCTTGCTGTGCATCATTTCAATATTTGCAGATGACACAAACTTTGGAGGTGCAGTCAGGAAGGTGATAACAGACTTAGAGGGAATTGGGGCAGTGTTGTTGAAGTGGAAAAACTCCTGGAAGATGAAATTTGATGCACTAGAGTGCAACGCATTACATTTTAACTGAAAGGCTAAAGGAAAGTGACATATAGAACATAGAAAGTAGAACAGTACAGCACAGGGTCAGATAAGTTCAGATCTGTAAATTCAGATGTGGCCTAACCAGAGTCCTATAAAGTTGCAACATAACCTCTTGACTTTTGAACTCAATGCCTTAACTAATAAAAGCAAGCATTCCATAAGCCTTCTAAATACCCTTTCAGCCTGTGTAGCCACTTTCAAGGAGTTATGAACTTGGCCCCAAGATCGCTTTGCTCAGCAATGCTGTTTAAGGGTCTTGTCCTTAACAATGTACTGTCTTCTTGCATTTGCCCTGACAAGGTGCAAAATCTCACATTAATCTGGGTTAAACTCCATCTATCATATCTCTGCCCAGAGGGCACATGCAGAATTAGAAAAACTAGGAGAACGTATCCATTAATCTTTGAAGATGCCATTGCAATTTGAAAAAGATGTTAAGAAAGGCAAATGGAATCCTAAACCATTCAAAAATAAAGAGGCTATTTTGAACTTCTATAATGCAATGGCTCAACCTTAATATGAATATTATGCTCAGGACATTATAGGATTGGTTTGAAGTCCCCGGGAAATGTTGCAGGAACAATTTAGTAGAATAGTTCCAGGGATAAAGGAGATCATTGAGCGGGCCATCTGGGAAAGTTGGAATTGTTCATGGTGGAACAAGAAAGGCAATGAGCTGCAGGAATGGTGGTGGTCAAGTGAAGAGGACTCCATACAGAGAAGCAAAGAGAAATGGTCTCCCTCAGCAAAAGGTTTGAAATGATTGGTGAAAGAATCAATGGTACATGATGAAAATCCCTTTTTATAAAGCGAGTGTCTGCAATCCAGAATTCACCCCACAAGGGTGAGGAGAAAACCAATTCAATCATTACTTTCAAAGTAAAACTGCAATATATTTAAGGGAGAGGGGAAAAAAACGCAAAGCAATGGGAAAATAGCCAGGGAATGTGAGTGATGAGATTATACCTCTGTGTTGTAATAGATCTATGATGATCTAATGTGCTCCATCTGGAATGATTTCCACATGGCTTGCTGCGTCAGGAGTTACCACAGGAAGGCTGAGAGTTGTGGTTATAAACAGTGGAATTAAAAGCTGGATTGCTTCACCCAGCAACATCACATAGATCAGAGCATACCAGAACTTGATTACATTTCAGTAATGTAATTATGTGTATCATTTTGCAAAATGAGGGGAGCTTTGTCTCAGTAACATTTCTGAATGTGCTGAGACTGTGTTAGTATAAAACAGGCCAAATATCTGCTTGAATTCCCTTCAACTTTTGCTGCATTTGAATGCTGGAAAAGTTTTTGTTTTTCCTCTTCTTTGGCACAGAAATAAATGTGTGTTTATTTATTTATGACTGGTCTAAAATGCATACAAGAAAATCTGGCTGTAACCTCAAATGGCCATAAATCTCTCAATTAGCCTCAAGGAATGTCCTATTATTCCCTTTATTTTTAAAGGGTTGCCTGTTCATCTTTCTGGCCTAAATCCAATTTCCTTTGTGAAGAAAAAAGAGAATGCACGTTCTGGAACTGAGGGCAAAAATAAAACAATTTCTGGAAGAATTGAACAGGTTGAACATCATCTGTACAGGCAAAGGGATGGTCGACGTTTCAGTCAAGACCCTGCATCAGTCCTGACATGTTCATGACGTGAACAGGCTTGATGAAGAGTCTTGGCCTGAGACACTGACCATCCCTGTGCCTCCACAGATGCCACCACACCCACTGAGTTCTTCCAGTAGTTTATTCTTTGCCCCATTCCCCATATGAAATTTACCTGAGCTACTGCACCATATGAACTGATAGGACACAAGTGTGATTACTCTGTTTTACAATGCACTGGTGTGTTTGGCATTTTCTTTCTGGCTCAGTGTTCTTGTGCTCTGCTGCCACTGGTCTCTGCAAAGATGTTTCAGCTGCTGAATATCCCAATTAAGGCAGCACCAGGGGGAGCTTCATGGTGTGAGAACCACTCATGCAGCAACGTAATAAATTCATCTCATTTTTTTGCCGAGCTCATTGATCTCAGCTGGAATAGTAGGATATTCTGATCAACTTTGGTTGCCTTGGGTAAAGTGGAATTACAATGGGCCATGGCTTTCCAAATTCTTTTAAAATCTGTTGGTAAGATATGTCACTCTCCTTCCCTTTGTTCCAGTGCTTTGTATTTAGTACCACATTATTTATACTGTACCTCTTGTATTATGATTTTTCTGTAGTAGTTTCAAATTCACAGTCTTTTCCCGTGATACCTGATACTAATTTCTATAGTTAGGAAAGAGGGTGAGAGAGGTCAATGTTCCCTTGTATTTGTAATGACCAGTGTACTCAAAATCTTGTGCTGTGCTATTTTTTTGCTCAGTGACATTTGTGCACTGAGTTTTATGTATTCATTTCATGCATTCAGTTCTAACAGCTAGCAAAATACTATCAATAAAATCTTTGATCTCCTCTGGGTCTGACTGTTTTCGCTCTCTGCACTCCCACAAAACATACGTAGTAGAGAAAAAGAATCTCAGGGTTGTACGTGGTGACATTTACGTACTCTGATAATAAGTTTTACTTTGAACTTTTGAACTGTAGCGGGTAATGAAGGACGTTCTCACCAGAGCTTTTGCATACAGTCCATATGTGATTTGCTTGCTTAGTGCCACTATACTATAAATAGTAAAGGTTCCAAATATCACTCCACTTCTTTCCACTTGCAAATTCTCCAGTAACTTTTACACCGTGACAATACACACAGGTAAAAGTTTCTGTATTGTACATAAATATTTCTCGTAGCTGCAGGTTCCTGGCGTCATGAGCTTTTGGTGTAGCAGTTTCTACTGTTTCATTAAACCATTCCGCTTTAAATGAACTCGCAGTTCTTTTGCGCTTCATGCTGTTTGCTTCTTTGGAATTTGACATTGTGAATTGATAATTTCTTCAATAAAAGCAGTAAAAACACACCAGTTCTAAAATCTGTGGACAAATCATCGCAAGCTCCATATTGTCAGCACAGTCCACACAAGAATCCGGAAAAGGAAATGTGATCGTGTATGATTGTGAAATGTACTTAACATGTCAATGAAGCAGAGAGTAGCAATCTTTAGTGCACAGTTTAAATACCCTTGTGTGCTAGTAGCAAACAATGCGTGCACGCACACATGGGCACCTTAGAGGGGACATTGGGAGAAGTGTATTTTTAGGAATGTTTCAATGTTTACAGGAGGTCCTTGAGATTGTCAATACTAAGGTATAACCAGGAGTAGGTCAGTATTTGCACATGTACCTTAGGGCTATGTTAGCCAGTTCAGGGACACCCACCTGTATCAACATCGACATGAACTCCTCTGAAATATGGCATTCTGTGTAGAGTGTCTTCTTTATCATCAATCATCAAATGCCTGTTATGCCACTGGTGTTTAGGGCAGCAATGAAGGTCCTCCATCTCTGCCTCTCTTTAGCTATCTAAAACCAATTTTGGTCTTGATCTAGATGGTGTTCAGAACTTCTTTCATCATGCCAGCAACTTCCTTGTGGTTTTCACTACTGTCAGTCACGCAAATCCCAGGTGAGTCTCAGGAATACCGTTGCACACAGATATAGGATTCTTCATTGCTGTTTCAGTAACAAAGACTTTTTGATCAGTCAGGGTTGTTAGGCCAGAGCTGAATGCCCAAACCTGGAGAACTGATGGACCACTCTTAGTCTGGCCATGACCTGTCTGGCATGGTGACCCTACCAGGAGATGAGGCTGAGTACAGGGCTACGGTAGGAAACTTTGTCACATGGTGTGAGCAGAATTATCTGCAGTTTAATGTGAAAAAGACTAAGGAGCTGGTGGTAGATCTAAGGAGAGCTAAGGTACCAGTGACCCCTGTTTCCATCCAGGGGGTCAGTGTGGACATGGTGGAGGATTACAAGTACCTGGGGATACGAATTGACAATAAACTGGACTGGTCAAAGAACACTGAGGCTGTCTACAAGAAGAGTCAGAGCCGTCTCTATTTCCTGAGGAGACTGATGTCCTTTAACATCTGCCAGACGATGCTGAGGATGTTCTACGAGTCTGCGGTGGCCAGTGCTATCATGTTTGCTGTTGTGTGCTGGGGCAGCAGGCTGAGGGTAGCAGACACCAACAGAATCAACAAACTCATCCGTAAGGCCAGTGATGTTGTGGGGATGGAACTGGACTCTCTCACAGTGGTGTCTGAAAAGAGGATGCTGTCTAAGTTGCATGCCATCTTGGTCAATGTCTCCCATCCACTACATAATGTACTGGGTGGGCACAGGAGTACATTCATCCAGAGACTCATTCCACTGAGATGCAGCACAGAGCGTCATAGGAAGTCATTCCTGCCTGTGGCCATCAAAATTTACAACTCCTCCCTTGGAGGGTCAGACACCCTGTACCTTACCCTGGACTTATTTCATAATTTACTGGCATAATTTATATATTACTATTTAACTATTTATGGTTCTATTACTATTTATTATTTATGGTGCAACTGTAACGAAAACCAATTTCCCCCGGGGTCAATAAAGTATGACTATGACTATGAGTCAAAAAACAAGGTCCTGACTCCAGCCAACATCACTCTGCAGGTCATTGAGGCACACAAGCCTCCAAACTATGAGAGGGTTGTGGTCTTCTTGGAGGTATAACTGTAATAATTATTAATAAGTAGTAGCATAACAAGCTCACTGCAAAAAGAAGCTTAAGTTTTATAATCACAAGCAAGAGAAAATCTGCCGATTCTGGAAATCTAAGTAACGCATATAAAATGCTGGAGGAACTCAGCAGGCTAGGCAGCATCAATGGAAAAGAATACAGTCAATGATTTGGGCTGAGAGCTTTCAACAGGACTGGAGAAAAAAAGACGAGGAATCAGATTTATAGGGGAGGGAGAAACACAAGGTGATAGATGAAACCTGGGAGAGAAGGGCAAAGTAAAGAGTTGAGAAGTTGATTGGTGAAAGAGATACAGGAGGAATCTGATAGGAGAGGACAGAAGGCCATGGAAGAAAGAAAAAGGGGGAGGAGCACCAGAGGGTGGCAATGGGCAGGCAAAGAGATAAGGTGAGAGAGGGAAAGGAGATGGGGAATAGCGAAGGAGGGAGGGGCATTACCAGAAGTTTAAGAAATCAGTGTTCATGCCATCAGGTTGGAGGTTACCCAGATGGAATAGAAGGTGCTGCTCCTCCAACCTGAGCGTGGCCTTATCGCAACAGAAGAGGAGTTTTATAATTGTTTATAATCGATCACTCTAGGCTGAAAATAACAACAGATATTGACAAGGGAACAGAGATGAAACACTGTTGGTCACTGGATAATAGCTTATAAAAGATGCTGCATTGAATTATTCTGTGAGGCAGACTGATCTCATCCCAGTCCAAGAAACTGGGAAGCCTCATAAAACTTCCCATGAGTGAATAATGGATAAAGTGGACAACTGATGTAAGCTGGCACTATTCAATATTCCAGGAATTTCTCTGGTTGGCCTGCACCGATCTGTCTGTTTCTCAAACTGTGGTCTCTTGCTTTAAACTCTGGTGAAAACACTGGATGCTGAGCTAAAAATCAATGTCCCCACAGGCAGCTGTCTGAGAGAAGTGTAAAATAATTCATCCGTGTTCCATCGGCTGAGTGGCCTCATTAGCAAGTTACACAGTGGAATCCCTGGACAGCTTCATCACTCAAAAGCAGTAGGTCACTGTCATATCATTCATACTGTCTCTGATCTTCCAGGCCGCAGTTACTCTTTAGTCTGTCAGATTGTTTTATGTGCACCCAGCTGATTTTATTTCTTAATTGCTTTATTTTGTCACGAGTGCAGTAGACTTGCTCCTAATGTACAGCAAAACACAAATTCCAGGTGTCAAGAATAGCCTGCAGACAGATCTACTGAACTCTAACCTTCCTACTAGAGAGCTATTTAATCATCTGATAACTGTGGGGCAGAAGTTGTCCTTGAGCCTGGCGGTATGTGCTTTCACATTAAAGCCAGATTCCATGTTCTCTCTGTGTGACAGGGTGGGTCTTCCATGACTGATTTGTCTTCCTCCTAAGTACCAAAAAGATGCCGGAAGGTAATTGGCCACTGTAAATTACCCCCCCCCCCCGTGAGTGGCAACAGGAGAGTTGATGGGATGTGTGAGGAAGATTAAACTGTAGGGATACAGGGAAACATCCAATGTGCAAAGAGAGAAAAAAACAATTGTGCGAACAATAGAAGTAAACAAATAGCATTCAGAACAAAAGCGAATCCATAGACTCGAAGCCTGGAGCAGCCAGAGCAGGCCACAGCCTCAGATGCAGTTCAGTGCAGAGCTGAGGAAACATCACAGAACATTCAGACACAGAGCTCAGAACAACTAGACCAGGCAACTACCTCAGCCTCAGTTCAGCATAGAAGTGAGTAAATGTTGTAGAGCTGCTAGAAGAATTGCACTTGGGCCTGGACCCAGGCACCACGTCTCGGGCTGTACCCGACCTTTCAAATTCAGCCTGCTGCTTAGATCAATCAAACCTCTCTCTCAGTGTAGGTGAACAGGCATCGAATCTGCCTCTCCTTCACTTGTTAATAGCAAGATGTTTCAGTGCGATTGCACTGCAGAAGGATGGTGTGAGAACATGGTTGTAGGAAGATGGGACATTTAATCTGTTTATTTACAACAATGCAAAAGGCCAATTGGCATGTCACATTCACTGCCATCTCCAAGGGAGTCAAGCCCATTGGTGCTATATCCCTCTCCTTATTTCCCTGTATCCCTACAGCTTAATCTTCCTCACATATCCCATCAACTCTCCTGTTGCCACTCACTAAGAAGTAATTTATAGTGGTCAATTACCTACCGGCATCTTTTTGGTACTTAGGAGGAAGACAAAACAGTCATGGAAGACCCACCCTATCACACAGAAAGAACATGGAATCTGGCTTTCATAGTCATAGTCATACTTTATTGATCCCAGGGGAAACTGGTTTTCGTTACAGTTTCACCATAAATAATTAAATAGTAATAAAACCATAAATAGTAATATGTAAATTATGCCAGGAAATAAGTCCAGGACCAGCCTATGGGCTCAGGGTGTCTGACCTTCCAAGGGAGGAGCTGTTAAGTTTGATGGCCACAGGCAGGAATAACCTCCTATGATGCTCTGTGTTGCATCTCGGTGGGATGAGTCTCTGGCTGAATGTACTCCTGTGCCCAACCAGTACACTATGTAGCGGATGGGAGACATTGACCAAGACGACATGCAACTTGGACAGCATCTTCTTTTCAGACACCACCGTGAGAGAGCACATTTGAAAGCACATACCTCCAGGCTCAAGGACAGCTTCTGCCCCACGGTTATCAGATGATTAAATAGCTCCCTAGTAGGAAGTTTGACTCTTGACCTCACAATCTACTGTGCTACAACCTTGCACCTTATTGTCTGCCTGCCCTGCGCTTTCTCTGTAGCTGTTAGACTTTATGCAGTATCCAAGAAGTTCAAGAGAATCAGGGGCAGAAGTGAGTGTAGTTGCTGTTGCTAAGGAGAAGATGCCTGGGAAGCTAAAAGGTCTGAAGGTAGATAAGTCACCTGCACCAGATGGACTGCAGCCCAGGGTGCTGAAAGAGGTAGCTGAAAAGATTATGGAGGCATTAGTAATGATCTTTCAAGCATCACTAGAATTTGGAATTATTCCAGAAGACTGGAAAATAACAGGTGTCAGTCCACTCTTTAAGAAGAGAGTGAGAGAAAAGACAAGAAATTATAGGCCAGTTAGTCTAACTTCAGTGGTTAGAAGGATGTTGGAGTCCATTATTAAGGATGAGTTTTTGAGGCACATGATCAAATTGGCCAAAGTAAGCATGGTTTCCTTAAGGGGAAATATTGCCTGACAAATCTGCTGGAATTCTTTGAGGAAATTGCTGGCAGGATAGAAAGGTAGAGTCAGTGGATGTTGTTAACTTAGATTTTCGGAATACCTTTGACAAGGTGCTGCACATGATGCTGCTTAACAAGATGCCCTGTTCTGTCTCAATACCATATGTAAAGATCTGATCGGAATGAACAGTATGCAAGACAAACTTTTCACTGTATCTTGCTATGCTTGACAATAATAAACCAATTTGGATTTAAATGTTTTACCATTGGATGTGAAAATAAGTCTGCACAAACTGAATTCATACAAGAACTTTATAAGCAAACAGAACTAATGATTTGACCCCTTAAATTACACTTATGAATGTCCAACATAAATTCAGCTCATTCTTATGAACAAATGTGTGAGAGACTGCTGAGATTGATTTGCTAGGGGCAGTGAGGCAGCATGCATCTTCTGCCGGTTGGCAAGGGAGTCTGTGGCAAAATCTAAATGATTGAGTTAGATTTTAACCACATCTTGCTCTTGGTTGGCCTATGTTGGCCAGACAGTTGTATTTCCAACTTACAAGTTGTACAAGCTATGAAAAGTTCCTTGGACAAAACCTTGTGATAACCTGGGGAAGCTCTGTTGATGAATTTAAACCCAGGTTCCAGGGACTGAAACCTACAACGTCACCAGTTCACTATAGTCTTCCAATTATTTTTCCACACTGATTGCATTACTTTAAAGCAATTTTCAATCATGAAAGTGGTAAAGGCATGATATAAATATAAGTGGCCTAGCTGACATACATGCTGGATCTATATAGAATTTGCCCTCTGGAGATTTCATATATGAGCCCATAAAAAGAGTAAAAAAAAATCAATCTTCAAGCAAGGCTTTTGACCTCATGGTCACAAGGTGAAGCATTCCAGGATTTTAATCTGCAAAAGATGAAGGATGCTATGTATCCAGTTCAGAATGGTGTGTGACTCAGAGATGATCCTAGACGTATCGGTTTCCCCTGCACTTATCATCCTTTCTCAAATGAGTGATGAAACGGAGGACCAGGGGGTTCTGTTAATGAAGCTGTAGTGATTTTTTACAGTAAATCCTGCAGATATTATATTACCTACTGCATAGAGTGAAGGAATGCCCTTTAAGCAAACTGTTTTGGCCCAGATTAGGTTGAATTTAAGTGTTGCTGGAGATGCAACCATCCAGTTAAGTAAAAGGCAATTTTTCACACTTCTGCCTTGTGCTTTGTAGATGTATGGAATCAGGAGTAGAATCTGATTTATTATTACTGATGTCCCGTGGAAATTTTACTTTATATGGCAGCAGTACAATGCAAGACATAAAAAATACAGTAAGTCACAATAAATAAATTGATAGATAGATAGATAGTGCAAAAGAGGAATAGTGAGTTAGTGTCATGAGCCATGATAACAGAGAGGAAGATACTGTTCCTAAAACATTGAATGTGGGGCCTTGGGTACCTGTACCTCCTCATAGATGGTGGCATGTCCTAGATGGTGAAGCTCCTTTCTGATGGATGCTGCCTTTCTGAGTCACTACCTTTTGAAGATGTCCTTGCTGGTGTGGAGGTTTGTGCCCTCATGGCTGGCTGAGTCTACAGCTCTGTATAAGCCACTTTTAATCCTGCACACGAGAGCCTCTGTACCACGTGGTAATACAAGGAGTCCAAATGCTCTCCTCCGTACATCTGTGAAGAATTGCTGGCCACTGTATGCCACAACCACATGCCTGCTTTAGTAGCTATGAAATTTATGTGGCTGGTCTAGTTGAAATGCTATTCCATTGAAACTCATTTGGTTGCACGGGATTGTTAATGTAAACCTGTCAAGTATCAAAGTAACACACATCGAAGTTGCTGCCTGACCTGCTGCGTTCACCAGCAACTTTGATGTGTGTTGCTTGAATTTCCAGCATCTGCAGAATTCCTTGTGTTTGCGTTTTTAAGTATCAAAGTAAAACGTAAGACACCGTAAATGCTGGAATCTACACACATTATGAGTTCAGATGAAGAAACTCGACCCAAAATAGCAATTGTCCATTTTCCACCATAGATGCTGCCTAATTTGTTGAGTTCCTAAATAAGAGAAAAGCTGCAAATGCTGGAAATCAAAGTAACACACACAATTTGCTGGAGGAACCCAGCAGGTCAGGCAGCATCTATGGAAATGAATAAACAGTCGACGTTTTGGGCTGACACCCAGCATCTCATTGAGTTCCTCCAGCTTTCTTTGTATTTCTTCAAATATCAAGTTGGATTTACTCTTTCTTGTTGGAGATGGCCATTGTCCACCACTCAGATGTTATCCAGTTCCATCCTCCTGTCTCACTCTGCTGTCCACATTCTGAGATTTTACATGGTTGGATCAACTTAAAGCAAAAAATCTTTTCATTGTGTAGATTATTAACTAAATTTTGCAGATAATGAGTCACCAGAGATTGATACAAGCACTGTTAGGAGTGTGTTGGAAAACCTTCCATGCTTCTGAGTAGATACAGCTGCTGTACTACAGCAAAACAGCATCATCTGCTGAATGTAAACCTTATTTTCCACTTACTTTCTCTGTTACCAGTGTACCATGGGGTCATAATGTGCACCCAGGAGAACTCATCAACCACACCTCCCAAAGCATTAAAACGGATCAGTTGTTCATTATCGTCTGTGGAATCTTGTTGGACAGTTGGTAGATTTATAGCTTATTAAAGAAGGGAGGGTGACATTTAAAATTGAGAGTGGTACTTTAGTCTTGTATTCTCTGCATGGCTGCAGTGTAAGACATTTTCTTGTCAGACTCTGTAAAATATTGATCACTAAGTGTTGCATGTAATGCCTGAGGCATCCTGGTCAATCGTCATTCCTCAATTGATATCACCAAAACAGATTACTTGGTTCATATCTCTTATTTTTATTTGCAGAACTTTAGAGTGTGTGAATTGGCTGTAGTACTCTCAATATTATAACAATCACTGCTCTTAATTGGCTGTGAAAAGTTTGTGAGATCCTGAGCTGGTGAAATGTATAATTTCTGTAGCCAACAGTGACCAAACTTAACCCTGTGAGTTGTAAACTAGCAGGGAAACAGTTCCAATGAATAATACAAAAAAGCTTTATCCTTGAAGCAACTTTGCCAAATTGTAAATAAATGTTTAGCTCAACCAATATAAAATATTTATTCTCTACAATTCAGTGGGTAAAAAAACTTCCTGATTTCTAGATTCTTATTTTATTGAGTGACAAATTCCTCTTTTTTGATTATTCTCTGTGCCTTCATTGATTTTTGCTTGATGGTAGGGAGGGGTGCTGGTGCAGGAAATGGGAAGCTTTTTTATTAGAGGAACCCATAATGAAAGGACAAAGGCTCCTTATCAAGCTTGTGAAGACAAAGTAAACTTAATTACGACGCAGTAGCAAGGTGGGGAAGGCATAAGCTAATGGGCTGTCAATCTTGGAATCAGTGAGGTGAGGATAAAGAGAGGAGGTGTGCTATGGTGGACAATGTACATGAGTGGCAGCAGTGTTATTAGTGTACTTGTCATCTGAAGAGTGTTTGATGGCTCAGGGCCTGTATTCACAAGAATACAGAAGACTGAGGGGTGACCTCATTGAAATCTAACAAATGGTGAAAGTCCTTCACAGAGTGAATATGGAGAGAGTCTAAAACCAAAGGAGCCTCAGAACACAGGGGGCATCCTCTTAGAATAGAGACGAGGAGGAATTTCTTTAGCCAGAAAGTGGTGAATCTGTGGAATTCTTTGCCACTGGCAGCTGAGGAGGCAAGTTTTATGTATATTTAAGACAGAGGTTGTTAGATTCTTGATTGGTCAGGGCATGAAGGGAAATGGGGAGAAGGAAAATCAGATCAGCCATGATGAAATGGCAGAGCAGACTCGATGAGCTAGATAGCCTCATGCTGCTCCTATATTTTGTGGTCTTATGATCTTAGGGAATGTAATCATACAGAACTGAAAACATTAATTATGAATGTAAATATTTTTATAATGAATAAAGTTTATTTTGTTTAAAATATCTGGCACAGTGTATCAGGGGGTTAGTAGCTGCAAGAGAAGAGAGTTCCAAAAAGCTGTAACCATAAAAGTGTTTATTAAATAGGGAGGGGTCAGTAAAAGCTAATAGCATAAAGAGATCATGTTGGGGTCAAGAAGAAATTACTGGCTATATTGTTTATACTCCCAGAAGTTAGCTTCACAGCTTTAATTGCGGGTAGCTGGGAACTGTGTCTCCAAGTGGTTTTTCGATCGTTTTTGCGAAAAGGGTATCTGAGGAAGTAATGTATCCGTTCCATGTGTCATCTGAAAAATGTATTCAACAGTACACAATTGTCTGATTAAATGTCTGGTTTGGGACTTGAACCTATATGCTTCTCATTTAGAACACTGAACCATGGTTCACTTGGATTAATAATGGGCAATATAACATTTACTGTATAAATTGTTTGCCAAGTATTTCTTATAGGAAGAACAGTTCTTTGTCTACTTTTGATAAAAACAAGACGAACATGTTGAACTAGAGCTGGCAGCCTGCCATAAGTCTATAATAGGCAAGAGAGAATCATAGAGAGAGCAGGAATTGTGGCAAATGTCCAAGTATTTTGTTTGCAGCTGAGAGAATTTACTGAACACTTTCTTAAACCCCAAACTTTTACCTCAAACACAGAAGTAAATGGGAAAAAATCTCTTTGTTCTTGTGAAATAAAAAAGCTCTGAAATCAGAATGTTCTATTTAATATCCATAATACTCTGCAATATAATTCAAAAACTAATCTCCAACTTTCACAGTCTCCTTTGGTTCCCTGAATATAAAAATTTGTGAAAGACAACCTGTGATTTCTGCATCCTGGTTTCCTTTCTGATAGTCCTTGCTGTAATTTCACATTTTAATTCTTCTATCAGGGCGGATAGTATCTTCATTCCTATGTGAGGGAATCCCCTTAAACAGCTGGATCACTTTTTACCCTCACAATATTCTATACTCAAGGGAATAGCAACCAAGTCTCTATAACTTTGTCTTGGTCTCATTTTAGGTTTAATGGATCTAACCTGCAGCTTTCCAACACACTGATATACATTATCCAGAACAGAACTTCTGACCCACTCCCTAAAAGACTACCAGCTGCTATCCACATAAAGAGGCAGTTATACTTTATTTAGTATCTCTAACATTTCCGAATCAATGGTTTTTGCTTTAAGTACAAATCAAAAGCAACAATCTTACTGATACACCACTGCTTATGATCTTAATAACGTATGTGGGCACATGGCCAAGTGGTTAAGGCATTGGACTAGCGACCTGAAGATTGTGAGTTCGAGCCCCAGCCGAGGGAACGTGTTGTGTCCTTGAGCAAGGCACTTAATCACACATTGCTCTGCGACGACACTGGTGCCAAGCTGTATGGGTCCCATGCCCTTCCCTTTCTCAACATTGGTGTCGTGGAGAGGGGAGTGTATTCTGGACTGCTTGCCAGAGATAATTTTGTGAATGGACTAATGGATGAGTGAATCCAGTCCAAATCACTTAACACTCAAGATTTAATGTTCAAACAAGACAGCAAGATGAATGGGGTAAAAGTATCAGATAAAATATTCAAAGCTACAATAAGATGCTGAGCGGGATGCATGATTCTTTATGCTCTCAGGTTGTCATTCCATGCAACAACCATGGAGGAATTTGATGCTGAAGGGTGTTGAGGCTTTGAAGATGGTGCAGAACAAGTCTACCAGGATGCTGCCTGGATTAGACAGCATGTGCTACAAGGCTTGGATAAGCTTTGGTTCTCTAGAATGGCCAAGGCTGAGTGGAGCTCTGATAGAGGATTATCTGAACCTATTAATGTCATCCAGTCTTCTATGGATTTCTGCCCACCCTTGATTCTACCAACAGTCACCAAAAACAAGCCACGGCAGTGGAGAAAATACCAGCTAAGCACATGGGCCGTGCAGACAAGCCCCAGCAATGAGTTATTGCTGGTACAATATGACTGAAATTAAAGAGTAAGATTTAAGGTTGAAGAGAAGGTGGCAAGCCAAGTGCAGAAGGGAATGGTCACTTGTATCTATGGAGATAGTCTCCTTTAGATAATCACTAGAGTGACTTACATTCAAAGTCACAGTTAGAGAGAAGCGTTCATACAGAAGTCACAATTACTGTTAAGGTATAGAGATCGCAGTATTTTGTACCATTTCACGTGACATAGTTGTTGGTAGTTCCACATAACATGTAATGTTATTTTTAACACGTGTACTTATATTATTAATTATGGTATTACTTTGTTGCCACAAACGTTTAAGAATTCTGGGTTGTGTTGATGAGTTTTGTCCCATTTGGATGGCTCAAGTTGATTGCAGAGGATGGATGTAAAGGATAGAAATGCCTCACTTCAACTCAAAGATCCTGCCATTATAAAAGGATTAACTTCAACACAATGGACTTCCTCTAAGCCCAATTAGATCTTCTCTAAAGGGTGGACTGTCTGGGCTTTACCAACTGAACCAGAAAGTATAAGTTCCTATTATTTCAGGCAAAAATTTCAGGACTAACGATCTGCTGCTTTTCTGACCATGGGTTTGCCTCCTCACTTCATGAGTGCAGAACCCAAGCCAAGCAACTTTGGTCTGCTATAACCGAGACTGCAATGGGTCTCAGTTGAAACTAGAAAACTGTCCATCCACAACTCCCATTGGCTTTTTTTTAGACATTAAAGTTTCTTGGTATCACTTTGTAGAACTGATTTCAAATTTCAAAACACTTAAATTCAATCAAATATCACAATAAAACAAAACCAGATCTTCTGTGGATAAATAGTCAAACATCTCATAAATACATAACAAATGATATTGCAAACACGAGGAATTCTGCAGATGCTGGAAATTCAAGCAACACACATCAAAGTTGATGGTGAACGCAGCAGGCCAGGCAGCATCTCTAGGAAGAGGTACAGTCGATGTTTTGGGCCGAGACCCTTCGTCAGGACTAACTGAAGGAAGAGTTAGTAAGAGATTTGAAAGTGAGAGGGGGAGGGGGAGACCGAAAATGATAGGAGAAGACAGGAGGGGGAGGGATGGAGCCAAGAGCTGGACAGGTGATTGGCAAAAGGGATATGAGAGGATCATGGGACAGGAGGCCCAGGGAGAAAGAAAAGGGGGAGGGGGGTAAAAACTCAGAGGATGGGCAAGAGGTATAGTGAGAGGGACAGAGAGAGAAAAAATATGTGGATATAAATAAATAACGGATGGGGTACGAGGGCGAGGTGGGCCATTAGCAGAAGTTTGAGAAGTCAGTGTTCATGCCATCAGGTTGGAGGCTACCCAGACGGAATAGAAGGTGTTGCTCTTCCAACCTCAATGTGGCTTCATCTTTACAGTAGAGGAGGCCGTGAATAGACACATCAGAATGGGAATCGGACGTGGAATTAAAATGTGTGGCCACTGGGAGATCCTGCTTTGTCTGGCGGACAGAGCGTAGGTGTTCAGCGAAACGATCTCCCAGTCTGCATCAGATCTCGCCAATATATAGAAGGCCACATCGGGAGCACCGGATGCAGTATATCACCCCAGCCAACTCACAGGTGAAGTGTCGCCTCACCTGGAAGGACTCACAGGTGAGGTGTCAATGATATTGCACTTTTTCAGATGCAGCATTCACCTAGTTGGCACACGTAATTTTGTTTTGAAGTGGAGCATAGATTTAGACAGTAAAGCCAATGGAAATACTTACTCTACCATTGTCAAGACAAGTAAATACTAAGCATAAATATTCCACACCAAGATTCTATTTGACCCCGTTTGAACTTCATCTAAATCCCTTCTTGGAGGGTTACACAACAATTCAGAAAGAGAAGGGCTGTGAGTTTAATATCTACAAACGTTTGTACACTGCAGACTATAGTTTAAAGAGCTAGAGTTATTAATACCAAACACACTTTGAATTTAAGGTTTAATTGAAGTCTTAAAAGAACTTGTAGAATAGCTGGAGGCCTTTTATACATTAAACCAGCTGGGTAATCCAGTACCTGGGCTTGAGTGTGTTACACTAGCAGAATGCGGTTGTGTATCTGGAGGTTATGATGCTGGCAGGGAAATTCGGAACCAATGGAATGAGCTGCCAGCTTGTGAAATCAGTACGATTTAGTGCAATTATTCTAAAGGGAGTGTCCAAGGTCTCGGTGTGTGGAAGGCAGCTGGATGTTTCAGGTTGTCTTTACCACTTTGGCGCCCTAAGATTTTTTTGCTGACTTCAAGATACTGAGGGGTGTCTCTCAGGTAAATGGTCCCTTGGAGCTTGGATAGGTGGATAAAGCAGAGGTGGTTGTGATATTCACAAATTAATCGTAACTCTGACCAATTAACACCAACAATAAGCATCAGGCCTTTACTCAGTCACTGATGTTTTGTAATTCAGAATGCAGGGGTTGTGGAAGTAGGGAAGCTTCTGTGTGGCTGGTGCACTATGGGATAAATATGTCCAGCAGAGAGAGCCAGAATTCCAGGAGACCTAGGTGCTGAACTTAGGACAATATACTCAATGAATAAGGATTGAGACTTGCTTCAGTTATTTCCTTCTTGCTATCTTTAATGAAAAGATTACGGTTAAGATGGAAACTTTTTCCTTTGGTCTTGAAAGTCAACAAAGTCGAAACATCATTAGGGGGTGTCTTTTTTCAAGCCTGTGACCATTACTCATGTTCTCAACTTTGCTGTGATTAGGACTTAGGCTTTGGTAGGGTTCTTGACACCATGCTTAATTGGAGATTTGTATTGCATTTCACAACCACCTGTCACTGACTTTTCAATTCTCAAAGTACAGATACAGATGTCAAGGAGATTGTCACATTTTGATTGCTGAGACTGGTGAGTAACTCAGATAAGATTCTACTGTCATTAATATTCAGTATTCCAGGAGATGTTTATATTTTTATTAACTTATTATAAAGCCATTTAGCAGTTTAGCATGTTATTCTTTTCCCCTAAATCAGGGGTTTGCAACCTTGGGTCCATGGACCCTTTGTTTAATGGTAGGTCCATGGCATTAACAAGGTTGGGAACCCCTGCTCTAGTTTGTTAGAATTAAATGTGAACAAAACTCAGGACTTCTGCAAAGAAACCTTTTGATGTCATTTAGAACTATATGGACAATAGCTGGGGAAAATTAAGATCTTAATTGTAAACAATCCTCCTTCCTTTCCAGTCCTGATGAACAATCTCAGCCCAAAACATCAACTGTCAATTTTCCCCTGTAGATGCTGCCTGACCTCCTGACTTCCTCCAGCATTTTGAATGGGTTGCTACATCCAATACACCAACTTGGGTTCTAAGGGCAGATATTACAAACTCTGCACTATCAGCTCCTAGGAAAAAAATGTAACTAAAATTATAGACAATGATTCTTATAGTTCCCTCTCAACAATTTTAATCATAATTTTAGAGTAAATGGATTTTTTTTAATGTAATAGAACCTGGAAAGCTGAAGATGACCTTAGAGCTTGAAACATTGCAACAACCCTATTCATTCCTGGCAATCTCAACCCATTTCTGTGTTAAAGGTGTCACTGAGGTTCCCCATTTCATGAATTGGAATCACACAGGAGCTAGTATAGAAGGTGTAAGGAATATACTTTATCATCAGGCACCGCTTGCCCCATCTGTAAAAATGTGTTTCCCACTCTGGCCAATTCTCTGTACCACCATAAGACCATAAGACATATGAGTAGAAATAAGGCATCTGGTCTTGCTGTGCTAATTCAGCCATTGCCTTTCCTGTCAGTGATGATGGTTACTTATTGACAGAAAGTGATGTAGAACATAGAACAGTACAACAGGAACAGGCCCTTCAGCCTATAATGCTGTGCTGAACCAATTTAATTAGCAATCAAATGGCCCACTAAACTAATCCCCTCTGCCTACTCAATGTCCATATCCTTCCATGTCCTTCACATTTTTGTGCCTATCTAAACATCTCATAAAAGTCTCTAATATATCTGCCTCTACCCACACAGCAGCAGCATATTCCAGACACCCTCAAGTCTCTGTATAAAAAACTTGACCCTCACATCTCCTTTGAACTTACTCCCTCTCACCTTAGATACATAACCTTTGGTATCAGACATTTCAACCCTGGGAAAAAGATACTTTCCATAATAGGGACAACCAGAACTGGATACAATATTCCAAATGTAGGCACTGCCCCTTTCCTCCACATCCTTCCCCTTGGTAAATACCGATGTGAAGTAATCATTAAGGATCTCACTCACATCCTCCGCATCCAAGCAAATATTCCCCTCTTTATCCTTGAGTGGTCCTACTCTCTCCCTAGTTATCCTCTTGCTCTCAATGAATATATAGAATGCCTTGGGATTCTCTTTAATCCCACTTGCCAAAGACTTTTCATGACTCTTTCCTAATTTCCTTCTTGAGTTCTTTTCTGGCTTTTTTTTATAATCCTCAAGGGCTCTGTTCGATACTAGTTTCCTAAGATTTACATATTTTTCCTTTTCCTTCTTGACTAATTTAATCACCTCTCTTGACATCCAAGCTTCTCTTCCCATCCTTGTCCTTCCTTCTTATCAGAACATACCAGTGTAGTTGGTCTTTAACCACCCTCCACATGCCACTTGCCCAAAAGCAAATGTTCCCAATGAACTCTTTCTAACTCCTGCCTAAGGCTCACATAATTTGACCTGCTCCAATTTAACCCTCTCCTGCAAGGTCTATACTTATCCTTATCTATAGCTATCTTAAAACCTAAGGAGTTGTGGTCACTTGTCCCTAACTACTCACTCACTCAAAGGTTGGTCACCTGGTCAGGCTCATTACCCAACATCAGATCCCGTGCAGCCCCTCCTCTTGTTGGACCATCTATATATTGATGACCCATCTGTAACCCTTTCTGGATTCACTGAACAAATTCTGCCCTATGTAAACCTCTTGCACTAAGAAGGTCCCACTTTATATAAGGAAAGTTGAAATTTACCATGACAACAACCCTATCGTTTTTATGACCTTCATGATTCACTCATGTTTCAACAAGGATTATATAACACTGAAGACAGTGAATGATAAATAAGTTAACATGTTCCAGAGAACATCATTTCATGGCATTCCAAATAGTCCCAGTAATTATTATCCACATTACTTGTTGCTAGCACAGTGCAGATCACAGTAAGAAAGAAGGTGAAGGAATGAACAACCACATTCCAAGCTCTGTGCTATCTTCCCGGCAAACCTATGCACCATCAAAAGCCTCCACATTGGATTTCCCACAAGGGAAGTCACGACAAGGAGTTTTTAAAGCACAGGGGCCCAAAAGATTTATTTATCTGATTTGGTGCTTGTGCTTGGTTACCACCCAATGAGATCACCAAGGACGTGATGCCTGAAGGGTGGAAATCCACATCCTGGAACTGAAAGCTTCCCCCAATTCATCAGGTCTATAAAGTCCCTGATGTTAGTGGCCAGTATTGAACACCATGTAATCATGCAATCCCCAACCCAACTCCATAACTGCCAAATGGTTTACTTGACTGATAGTCAAGTCTCAAAGCATTGACCTAATTTAAAAAAATAATTTCAGGGAAAAAAAATCATTGTTAGAAAGAACAACATTTATTGACATTTCTACTTGCTGTTGGGAAGGTGATGGTGAGCTGCCTCTTTGAAGCATCATGGTCAGATGGTGGAATGACTCCCACTGTGTTAGGCTGTGAGTCACAGCAATCTAAACCATCTAATATAACAATCAGTTCTCCTGTGTCTGGAAATGGGTGGAAATTATTGGAAGAGGTCTCATAGCTATTGCCACTTGGGGAAATCCAAGGAGACACAAAAAGTGCCAACTCCACGCACAAAGCACTGGTGTTGAGGATTAAATGTGGGCGGCCAGAGATGTGAGGTAGCAGCTCTGCAACAGCTAGCAGACTTTGCCAGAGGGCTGGCCATGCTGATTTCAAAATTGTTCAGAATTACTATCAGCAGCTTTTAATGAAGAGAGAGAGAGAGAGAAGGGAAAAAGGAGAGACATAGAGAGTGAGAGGGAGAAAGGGAATGAGAGAGAGAGGGGTGGAGGCAGGGGAAGAGAGGGAATGAGAGGGAGGGGTGGAGACAGAGGAAGAGAGGGAATGAGAGGGGGGGGGATAAAGCGGTGGAGGCAGAGGAAGAGAGGGAGAGAGAGTGAACTTGTGAGAGGTACAGCATTTTCTCCCAGTGCTGGTGTTTAATGCTAGCAAAGAATGCAGATCGTGGTGCAGAAGGATGGAGATGATTTCTTTCAAACCTCTCCTTATTTGGAAAATAACACATCAGTAGTGGAGTTGCCCACAGTGCCATCAGTGAAATGGATGTATCAGATGCCAGCACTCCACCCCTTAAAGGGGCCTACGCAACCCATACTCACCGTGGCAGCAGCTGGGACAGCCAGAGTGAAGCAGCAGAGGGGCCAGGTGGACCTCCAATTCACAGATTGAGAAGAGGACCTCAGCCACAGGCGTTAGTCCCTTGGAAGGGGTGGAGAGAGTGAAGGGTTGCTGAACACCAGGGGGCCATCCAGGGCAACTGGCCAGAGTGGCTGGGCAGGAGGCAGTGGCAGAGCTGAACCCTAGAAGCAACAGCCCAAGGAAATGGAGCAGTACTGAGAAAAGGTATCATGATCTCACACAACAGGTAAAAGCACAGCCTCCATGTACTGCACTTGCTGTTGATTTGAATTTTTTAGGCAACAATACTAAGGCCCATGGCTGGAAGGAAAAAACTAGAGGACATAGGTTTAAGGTGAGAGGTGAGATATTAACTAAGTGAAACATCCTGGTTTCCTTGGATGCATAAGTCTCGGGAAGACAACCTCCAGCCCCGCCAAACTCGTGAGATTGAGGTGTGCTCGATCCCACCCCAGACCCCAACTTGTGTGGATAGTGTGTCGTTCGCTACCCTGTTACAAATTAATGCCACGAAATAACAGCCAGTACACTGCAAACGATTAAAGGAATTATATTTATGAATCTTAAATTAACTAAAGGTTCAGTAAAGAATAACAAAAAGAAAGGGGCCCATTCTAATTAAGCAGAAAAATATGCACAAGTTGGAGCTCATCTTGAACTTCTTTGGTCACTTACGCTCTGGGCCGTTGGTCAGTGTGAAAATACACACCACCTTCCGAACGCCGCTTACAATCCATCACGAACAATTGGGTCTCCCACCGGATCGTATGCTACAGCCGGTTCTCCCCAACACCTTCTCTCCCCATCTCCTCTTGAACAGAAGCCCCAAACCCAACCTTAGTGTCCCTCACCAGAGAAACCTCCCCTTTAATTCGAGCATCCTAATTGGATGACACACATTTCTCCTCACCTCTTATCTTCAACAATAACCCAAACATAAGCTGAAAACAAGCAGCTCTCACAGAACAGCAGAAAATTAAATACATACAGCATAACAGTAAAAAATATGAACCAGGGCGTTACACTCTGCCCCTACCAAAATCGTCATGTTCTCATCTTAATACCATTACTTTCAAAGGAATTTCATGATGTCAGAATCTCCAATCCATTTGTAAAGGGTAGTGACATATCTCACTAGGGGGATAGCCGTGGAACTCTGTTCCCCTGGTGCTACATAGGCCAGCTTATCTGGAGGTCTCCTGATTCTTTGAGACCTCCTTACCCCATCATCTACTTCTTCAGGTTCCAACACTCTGGGATACTTCTGGTCTCCATAGCGAGGCCTCATGCCCTCCTGCAACTCAGACCCCTTTGCCACTTGGCTGAGCTCAGCTTCATCCCCTTCGTGGGCCTGCTGAAACCCAGTCTGTCCACAGATAGTCCCCCCAATTTCACCTGCCTCAGCAGGAGAAGGGTTGGGAATCTGTTCCTCAATTAGTGGGAAGTTAGCCAAAATAGCATATACCACACCCCCATTTCTTCACCCTCCAAGTCCATATCCCATTCAGGGGCAGGGGCCGGTCTAACCTGTCCTGCTACTGGTACTTCAGTCTCTCCACGTTGCCGCAGAGTCCTCTTACTAGGTGTAGGGTCCAGGTCAGGCTCTGGGTCAACACGCACAAAAAACAAATTGTGTAAACGATAAAAGTAAGCAGATAGCATTTAGAGTGAAAGTGAGTCGATAGACACAAAACCCAGAGCAGCCGGATCAGGCCACAGTGCAATGCAGAGCCGAATAAACATGGTGGAGCTGCGAGCAGAACTGGCCCAACTCTCACCTCCCATCCCAGCACCCAACCTTTTCTTTCCAACTGGCCCAGCGTTTAAATCATCCAACCATCGGCCTTGTTGCATCGATATGTTCTGGGCCTGGACCCTGCCGTCATGTTTCCACCCATACCTGACCTTTCCAAATCACCTTGGCGCTTAGATCGATCAAATTCACTCTCAGTTTAGGTTGATGGGCCTCAAATCTGCCTCTCCTCCACTCCAACTTTGCTCTGCTCTGCTCTCCCTGACTTTGCCTCAATCTCGCCTCGACTTTGCCTCACACCCGCACACCTCAACCCTCGAGTCAGCCTCGCCTTCGCTCACCTCTTCATTGTTTGTGGTGATCATTTACCTTTTTTTACAGAAAAAGTGTTATTAATAAAGTATATAGTTGTATTCCTTGTTTTGTTAACCACCAGTAAGTAATCACTCACCTTCAGCAGCGTCACCAGCTTACAGAAATGTAAGGGAGCCAAGAGACTGATCAACATGAGAAAATGTAGGAAATTATCATTATTAAGGAATTATTACTGAAGAAATTAGTGGAACTGAAAGCCAAATAAATCACAAAAGCCTTGCAATTTGTACCTTAGAGTACTAAAAGAGTGACTGCTTTCATGATTATTTTCCAGAATTCAAAAATATAGAATAGTTCCTGAAGACTGGAATGTGGCAAATATAACCCTACTACTTAAGGAGAGTGGAAGAGTAAAAGTCAGGAAATTATAGATTTATATCTATCATGGGAAAAATGCTCAAGGCTGTTACAAAAATAACATAGCAGGACAATTGGAAAATACTATGGGATTAGACAAAGTTAGCAAGGATTTCTGGAACATAAATCAGGTTTGTTAAGCCTAGTATTGAGAATATAACTTTAACCTTAGATAATTATTTCAGTGGTTGGTAAGCTGATAGAGAAGATCCTGAGAGGCAGGATTTATGAACATTTGGAGAGACATAATATGATTAGGAATAGTCAGCATGGCTTTGTGAAAGGCAGGTCATGTCTTACGAGCCTGATTGAATTTTTTGAGGATGTGACTAAACACATTGATGAAGGTAGAGAAGTAGATACAGTGTATATGGATTTCAGCAAGGCATTTGATAAGGTACCCCATGCAAGGCTCATTCAGAAAGTAAGGAGGCATGGGATCCAAGGGGATATTGATTTGTGGATCCAGAACTGGCTTGCACACAGAAGGCAAAGAGTGGTTGTAGACAGGTCATATTCTGTATGGAAGTCGGTCACCAGTGGTTTACCTCAGGGATCTGTTCTGGGACCCCTACTCTTCGTGATTTTTATATATGACCTGGATGAAGAAATGGAGGGATGGGTTAGTATATTTGCTGATGACACAAAAGTTGGAGGTGTTGTGGATAGTGTGGAGGACTGTCAGAGGTAACAGCGGGGCATCGACAGAATTCAAAACTGGACTGAAAAGTGGCAGATGGAGTTCAATCCAGATAAGTGTGAGGTGGTTCATTTTGGTAGGTCAAATATGATGGTAGAATATAGTATTAATGGTAAGACTTTTGGCAGTGTGGAGGATCAGAGGAGTCTTGAGGTCTAAGTCCATAGGATACTCAAAGCTGCTACGCAGGTTGACTCTGTGGTTAAGAAGGCATACGGTATTTTGGCCTTCATCAACCATGGGATTGAGTTCAAGAGCCGAGAGGTAATGTTGCAGCTATATAGGACCCTGGCCAGACGCCACTTGGAGTACTGTGTTCAGTTCTGGTCGCCTCACTACAGGAAGGATGTGGAAGCCAAAGAAAGGGCGCAGAGGAGATTTACAAGGGTGTTGCCTGAATTGGGGAGCATGCCTTATGAGAATAGGTTGAGTGAACTTGGCCTTTTCTCCTTGGAGCAACAGAGGATGAGAGGTGACCTGATAGAGGTGTATAAGATGATGAGAGGCATTGATCGTGTGGATAGTCAAAGGTTTTTTTTTCCCAGGGCTGAAATGGCTATCACGAGAGGGCACAGTTTTAAGGTGCTTGGAAGCAGGTACAGAGGAAATGTCAGGGATAAGTTTTTGTATGCAGGGAGTGGTGAGTGCGTGGAATGGGCTGCCAGCGACAGTGGTGGAGGTGGATACGATAGGGTCTTTTAAGAGACTCCTGGATAGGTACATGAAGCTTAGAAAAATAGAGGGCTATGGGTAACCCTAGGTAATTTGTAAAGTAAGTACATGTTTGAAACAGCATTGTGGGCCAAATGACCTGTATTTTGCCATAGGTTTTGTATGTTTCTATGTTTCTATATTTTATATTTTTATATGTTTGTATGTTTCTATAAGGGGAAAGCAGTGGATGTGGTGTATTTGGATTTTCAGAAAACCTTTCATCAAAGGTGCAAAATTAAAGCAATTGGTATTGTGGATAAAGTACAGGTCTGGATTGAAAAAATCATTGTCAAGAAATAGAGAAAATGATGAGAGGGTCATTCTTAGTACAGCGAGCAGGAACCGGTGTGGTGCCCCAGAGACCAGAGCCTGAGCATTCACTTGTCTATTCACAATAAACATGGAAGATTTAGGTACCTTGAAGTTTGATGATGGCACTGAAGTGAGCGGAACTGTGAATTGTGCGGAGAAAGTAAAAGGCTTTAAGATGGATTGAACACATGGTTAAAAACATGGCGGATGCAGAATAATGTGGATAAATGCAAGGTTATTCACTTGGGTAGGAAGAATAGAAAGGTGGCATATTTCTTAAATGGTTTTAAATTGGCAGTTGTTGACATATTAAAAAAAGCTGAAGTTTTGTCAAATATCAGCCACTGATAGCAAACATGCTGGAAGAGAAATTGTTAAGAAGGCAACTGACACTTAAATATTCAAAATATATTTATTACCAAAGTATATTTGCAGTATACAACCCTGAGATTGATTTTCCCACAGACAGTCATGAAACAAAGAAAACCATAGAATCCATTCAAAGAAAGACATCAAACTCTCCTCCCCAAAGAATAAAAAATAAAACAAACTTCACAAACAGCAAAAAAAAGCAAGCAAAAAACACAGAATATAAAACACAAAACGGGAAGAGTCCAGACTAAAGATAAGGGGCTATGATGTTCAATTTAGGAATGTTGTGTCAGCCAATCAAGATGGTAGAATTGGGAGATGGTTCTAAAGAAAGCCAAGGTGGAGAGAGATATGGATACTGGTGGGGTTTGTTGTCTTTTTGGCAGGAGATGGAGACAGCAGATTGGGAGAGGTGGCCATAGGATTTGATCTGACAGGAAGACATGATTGCAAGGAGTGCTTGCGAATTGAAGGAGTCCAAGATGAAAAGTTTTACCTATGATTGGTGATGAAAATTCAGCGCTCTGAGTAATGGTCATACCCTGATTTTGGACAACATGAGTTCCAACAATGTGCACATTTAGACTGGTTTAACTGCAATAGGTCCTTTTACGTTTTTTCTTTCTTTTCTTTTTCTTAATAACTGTTTGATAAAGCTGAAATTAGCAAATACACTTTCTTTATGCAGTGTACGATCTGATATTCCTTGCTCATGGGTAATTGTGTATGGCAGTTTTTACACGGAATTCGTTCAAATGGGGGTTCCATTAATCAAAACATCCCAACTTCCCTGTTTGGTTGGGCCCAAATAATTCCGACCTTGGACGTATATTGTTTAAGAAAGGTGGCCTTCTCAGCGCTGAGTCCAGTGGCTGTTAGCAGAGCTGACCAATGAGCCAAGTGACCATATGAGCTTGGTGAGGGGGCTTCATACAGGGTCTTGGTGAGACAGGTTCAGTGGTACACTGAGTAAACCGCTGCCTCACTGCTCTGGGTGTCTGGCACCGCAATGCAGCAGCCTTACAACTTACTCCACTGTGCTGCTCTGATGGAAGTATTTGTCTGACGGCAGTGGTTAGTGGTCTGCACTCTGGGTCTTCGTATCACCTGCTCAATGCTATGTGGTTTGAATGATTTGTTCCTCCTCAGTTGCCAGGATTTCATCCGCTCATCAATACTTCATGTCAAGTTTTCCAAGACAACAGCCTCTCCTCAGTCTCCACGAGTACAGATATCTTGAGAAAAAGGCAATATTACAGCTGCCAGGCTACAGCCAATAAAGTGAGTTATAACATTACAATTAATCCCCTGTTAAATGAAATATCACACTGAAGGTTAAAACCCGTATGGTGATACTTTTAATTTTAGTCTAAAGTTCAACAACTGCATGCAATCATTTAACTTTTAGAAGTAGAGATATTAGACTTATTGAAACATTGGAATTAAATGAAGGTTGGGGCAAAGATGTAAGACAATTAAACCTACTGTATATGGATTCAAGAACAGCTTCTTTCCCCCTGCCATTCAATTTTGAAATGGACATTCAACCCATGATACTACCTCGCTACTTTTTAAAATGTGTTCTTTTTTGCACTACTTATTTTAACCTGACCATTTAATAGACATATACATACTTACTGGCGGGCTGATGGCACGGTGGTGTCAGCGCCGGACTTCCGAGCGAAGGCTCCCGAGTTTGAACCCAGTCGGCTCCCCAGGCATGCTTCCATCCATGATGGGTTGATCATCAAGCTAGCAAATAATAAAAAGAACTCATAAAAAGAAATTGCCTGCTACAGAAACATCAACAGCAGAAAGTTGATGGCTTATGCTCTCTCGCGAGTTTAAAAAGCAATTTCCATTCCATTTTATATACTTAATATAATTCAGTTTTTTTCTATATTTATTTATCATGTATTTCATTATACTGCTGCCGTAAAATTAACAAAATTTCACAATATATCCCGGTGATATTAAACCAGATTCTGAATCTGATTTCGATTCTGGAAAGTTAGCACAATGATAATGCACAATGGTTTATAAAATTATAAATTGTATGATGTTTTGTTTATCTAATGTCATTCTGTTATATGCTTTCAATGTTTAGATGTCAGTTTCACTTATTTTTTTACACACCAAATTAAATAATTATTTTTCAACTTCCAGAATAGCCAGCTCAGAATTTGTCGTCATTGTAATCCAGGGCAGACTTGGCCTTTTCAACGTGGAAGAGATTGAAAATAAGTGCAATAGAGAACATGACTTATTTACTTTCATAATAAATCTCCTTGGCCAGAGACCTATCTCCACCTTGCCTCCTAACCCAGCATTGACGTAGAGAGCAAAATATTAGAGTAAATTTGCCAGGAATATAAAAGATAATTTCAAAACCTTCTACAAATATGTATAAAGAAAAATATTAATAAAGTCAAATGTGAGTCTCCTATAGTCAGAGGCAGGACTATTCACATTGCGGATATTATTTTTGTTCTGCTTTCATAGAAAAAGGCACCACTTTACAGAAATGTAAGGGAGCCAAGAACCTCATCAATATGAGGACGTGAAGAAAATTATCATTATTAAGGAAATAGTGAAACTGAAAGCAAAATAAATCACAAGAGCCTTACAGTTTGTGTCTTAGAGTACTAAAAGGCATAAGAGCGGCTATCTGCATTATTGTTTTTCAATGTGGAAGAGATTTCAAACCACTGAAACAGAGGAGATGACTTACTTACTATCATTATAAATGAAGAGAAAGCTGTATCTTGACCATGGAGGTAGCATTGTAGCCAATGTCTCTGCAACAGGATAAAGCATAATTATCCACTACTGCATTAAATGATGGAAGATTAATTACACTCACAGTAAAAGCAAACATTTATATACTTGCCTTAATCATTGGTCTCTGTCCCTAATGGAAAATGAGACTTTCATCAGTAATGGTTATAATTACTGACATAGTATTTTAATGTACTAAGGTTAAAGCTGCCTCAAATTTCACTACAGCAGAAGCAAGAGCTACTCAAAATCTAACCTTGCCATTCCATTAACTGAGGGGGAATCCATGCCAGGGTGTATCGCATCTCTTCTGCATTAAGGATGAAAACTCAGCATTGATGATGACTGATTTACCACCAGTTCACCTCCAAAGTTCCATCATCAGGACTTCCTCCCTAGGGTATGTTGTACATTTAATATTTCAAAAATATTTGAGTAATCTTGGATGAATGGAAGGCCGAAGTGAAAGGAGTCAATCAAGATAGGAAAAAAGAGGATCGGTCAGATGATGTCCTACATTTGGAAACCAAGAGGAGAGATCAGATCGTAAAGGGAGCAATAGAACGATTAATAAGAGAATTCTCCAGTGAACTAAATGCACGTCCTCGAGATCCAGATGCACAAACTATGAGAAGCCAAGAAAGGGAGTAGGAAGTTGTCCAGAGGTGTCGAAACCACTTCCTGCAGTCTCAGAGTCAACTCTACAAACACCATGGAGGAAGCCCTAGAAGCTGAGATTGTTTCACAGCCACAAGTCTCACCTGCCAAGCAGAGTGATTCCCCCTTATCAGGAAGGATATTATCCCTCAAGAGTAATAAAGCCTCCACAGTGATTAAATCCTTTGTCCTGAATGGGGCAATTTTAAAATTTTCTATGCTGCAGATGTCTGTATGTAGTGCAAACAAGAGAAAATTCTGCAGATGATAATAGTTGCATTATATAGTGTACTGTGCATATAGCAGAGATTCATTCTCTATTGTGTCGGTATTTATAGCTAAGCAGGAAGAAATGTTGTGTATTTAACATTTCGATAACATTTGAGTAATCTTGTGTGTGTATTACTTCACCTGTGAGCCTGTTGGGGTCATATACTGTGTCCAGTGCTCCCAGTATGGCCTCCTGTATATCAGTGAGACCCAATGTAGATTGGAAGACCGCTTCACCAGAAAAAGTGGGATCTCCCAGTGGCTACTGATTTTAATTCAACTTCCCATTCCCATTCCAATATGTCAATCTATGGCCTCCTCTACAGTTGTGATGAGACTACACTCAGTTTGGAGGAACAACACCTTATATTCCATTTGAGTAGCCTCCAAATTGATGGCATGAACATCGATTTCTCGATTTCCGATACTCCCCCGCCTCCCTCTTCACCATTCCCCATCCACTTTTCCCTCTCTCACCTTATCTCCTTGCCCACCCCATCACCTCCCTCTGGTTCTCCTCCTCCCTTTTCTTTCTTCCATGGCCATCTGTCCTCTCCTGTTAGGTTCCCCCTTCTCCAGCCCTGTATCTGTCTCACCAATCAACTTCCCAGTCCTTTACTTCACCCCTCCCCCCTCCTGGTTTCACCAATCTCCTTGTGCTTTTTCCTCCCCTCCCTCCACCTTTTAAATCTACTCCTCATCTTTTTGTCTCTAATCCTGCTGAAACATCGACTGTTTACTCTTTTACATAGATGCTGCCTGGCCTGCTGAGCTCCTCCAGCATTTTGTGTGTGTTGTGTGTATATATATTAGATTAGATTCAACTTTATTGTCACTGTGCCAAGTACAGATACAATGCCAAAGAAATGCAGTTAGCATCTGACCAGAAATGCAAAGAATAGTGTTATTTACAAAATAAATGTGTATACAAAGTAAGTGCTACAGCACACAAATATAAAAGTACTGAGACAGTACAATATGGGTGCAATACTGCTTAGCGCTGTGATGCGAGGTTCAGCAGGGTCACAGCCTCAGGGAAGAAGCTCTTCCTGTGCCTGCTGGTGTGGGAGCGGAGGCTCTTGTAGTGTCTACCGGATGGGAGGAGAGTAAAAGGTCCATGGTTAGGGTGAGATGCATCCTTGATAATGCTTTTCGCCCCGCCCAGGCAGCGTTTATGGTAGATGTTCTCAGTGGTGGGCAATTGGGTGCCGATAATCCACTGGGCAGTTTTCACCACACGCTGGAGTGCTTTGTAGTCCGATAAGGGACAATTGCCATACCACACTGAGACGCAGTTGGTGAGTATGCTCTCAATAGTACAGCAGTAAAAGTCTGTCAGTATCCTGGGACAGAGGTGAGCTTTCTTGATGCTCCGCAGGAAATAAAGGCGCTATTGCGCCTTTTTGATCAGGATGGAGGAGTTCAGGGACCAGGTGAGATCCTTGGAAATGTGGACACCAATGAATTTGAAGCTTGATACATGATCCACTCCAGCTCCGTTGATGTAGATGGGGATGTGAGTGTTGCTCCTAGCATGCTTGAAGTCCACAATGATCTCCTTCGTCTTCTGGGTGTTAAAGGCCAGGTTGTTGTCGGCACACCACGTGGCCAGGTGCTGGACCTTGTCCCTGTAGGCCGTCTTGTCATCCCCTCTGATCAGGCCAACCACCGTGGTATCGTCTGCGAACTTGATGATAGAGTTAGAACCGTGTACAGGAACGCAGTCATAGGTGAAAAGGGAGTACAGAAGAGGGCTTAGCACACAGCCTTGAGGCACGCCAGTGTTCAGGGTGAGAGTCGAGGAGGAGAGGTTGTCTAACTTAACTGATTGGGGTCTGTTAGTCAGAAAGTCCAGGGTCCAGTTGCAGAGGGATGAGCTGATACCAAGCTGGTGAGATTTGGCGATCAGCTTGGAGGGAATCACAGTATTGAATGCCGAACTAAAGTCAATGAACAGCATTCTGACGTAAGAGTTGGGGCTGTCCAGGTGGGTCAGGAGAGAGCCATGGAGATGTTGTCCTCTGTTGACCTGTTGGTGCGATAGGCAAATTGATGGGGGTCCAGGGTAGTGGGCGGACAGGATTTCAGATGTGAAGGAACCAGCTTCTCAAAGTACTTTGCAATGATGGGGGTGAATGCAACTGGACGGAAGTCATTCAGGCTCGTGGCAATGGAATGCTTCGGCACTGGCAAGATGGTGGCGATCTTGAAGCTTGTGGGGACAACTGCCTGATTATCTTGTTGGATTAAGTATTCTTGTTCATTTAAACAACTTATTGCAAGTTCTATGTAAAAATACATTAATTGCATGAGACATCATGCTGCCACATGATACAGCTTGCCTCATTAAAAAGTAAACTCAAAGTTAGGTCTGTATTTCAGACTCCAGTGTCTTCCTTTGAATTAGTTAAATATTTTGAAGTTACAAAATATGGCAACAGAGTTTGCAGTGTATGTAGATGTACGGACCTATGGTGCTCTCATTTTAATGAGGATAAACCTCAGCTCTCATTTCTTGCTTGACCTGGAGTGCTAAACTTCCGTGGCAGGTTTCTCCATGTAAGCCTTTAAGTCAAAATTTGGGAAGGAGATCCCAATTTCTCAATAAATCTAAGAGCCCTTCTTCTAAAATTAAATGATTGTGAGCAATTATTGTGGATAAGTAGTAAAATTGAAAAGGTCAACATAACTGTTTTAATCTCAACATGATACTTAATATAAGAGGGAATTAACAGCAAGTTTTTATTGGTTGTCATTTAACCTGTGAAACTGACCCAGGCATATAGTTGTGCAAGCCTCTGAAAGGCCGCGTTGACTGAATTCAACAAAGGTGCTTCAACGAAAGAGCTGTTTGCCACAATAGCAGGGATGGAGACTAAGGCTGATATTTTAGAGTCATACAGAGAAACAGAAATTACATCAGGAGATAGAAAATGCATGCCAAAAGGGCAATGATCCAACAGACTGTATGTGGATTTCAATATGCAGGTAGATTGGGAAAATCAGTTTGGTGCTGGAGAGGAAATTTCTAAAATGCCTATGAGATGGCGTTTTAGAGCAGTTTGTGGTTGAGCCCACTAGGGGATCAGCTATTTTGGATTAGGTGTTGCGCAATGAACTGGAATTGATTAAGGTAAAAGAACCTTTAGGGGCAGATGGTCATAACTTGATGAAGTGCACCCAGAAATTAGGGAAGGAGAAGCTAAAGTCAGATGTATCAGTATTATAGTGGAGTAAAGGGAATTATAGAGGCATGAGAGAGGATTTGGCCAGAATTGATTGAAAAAGAATACTGGAAGGGATGACGGCAGAGCAGCAATGGCTGGAATTTCTGGAAGCAATCTGGAAGGCACAGGACATACACATCCCAATGAGGAAGAAGTATTCTAAAGGCAAGATGACACAACCTTGGTGAACAAGAGAAGTCAAAGCAAAAAGCATATAATAGAGTAAAAATTAGTGGGAAGTTAGAGAATTGGGAAGCTTTTAAAAACCAACAGAAGGCAACTAAAAAGTTATTAAGAATGTAAAAATGGAATTCAAAAGTAAGCTATCCAAAAATGTTAAAGAAGATACCAAAGGTTTCTTCACATACATAAGATGTGAGTGGATATTGGACAGCTGGAAAATTATTTTGGATGGGTATTAATGAGGGACAATGAAATGGTGGATGAATTGAAAAAGTATTTTGCATCAGCCTTCACTGTGGAAGACAGTAACAGGTTGGTGGAAGTTCCAAGTAGCAGGTGTGATGTGGTGTGTAAAGCTACCATTACTGGAGAGAAGATTCTTGGGAAACAGAAAGGTCTGAAGGTAGATAAGTCACCTAGACCAGATAGTCTACATTCCAGAGTTCTGAAAAAGGTGGCTGAAGAGATTGTGGAGGCATTAGTAATGATATTTCAAGAATCACTAGATTCTGGAATGGTTCCAGAAAACTGGAAGATTGCAAATGTCACTCCACTCTACAAGAAGAGAGATTCTGTTTCTATATCTTATGGTCCTATACAGCATGAAACAGAATCTTTGGTCAATTGAGTTTATACCAACCATCGATCATAGATTTACAGTAATCCTACCTTCACCCATTTTGCTAAACTATTCAATCCTTATAACCCAAGTCCTCCAGTCCAAGTAAATTTTCTCTGTACTCTTTCAATCTTATTAACATCTTTACTGTAGTTAGGTGACCAAAACTGCACACAATACTCAAAATTAGGCCTCACCAACATCTTTCACAACTTCAACATAACATCCTATCTGCTGTACTCAATACTTTGATAGTCAACATGCCAAAGCTTTTGTAACAATCCTATCTACCCGTGCCGCTACCTTCAATGAATTATAGACTTGCATTCACAGATCCCTTTTTCTACCATACTTCTCAGTATCCTACCATTCACTGTGTAAGACCTACCCTGGTTGATCCTACCAAAGTGCAAGACCTTGCACTTCTCTGCATAAATTCCATTTGCTATTTTTCATCCCATTTTTCTAGCTGGTCCAGTTCCCCACTGCAAGCTCTGATAGCCTTCCTTGTTGTCCACTACACCTCCACTCTTGGTGTCACCTGCAGATTTGCTGATCCAGTTAACCACATTATCATCCAGATCATTGATATAGATGACAAACAACAAAGGACCCAGCACTGATCCCTGTAGCACTCCACTAGTCACAGCCCTCCAGTCTGAGAGGCAACCCTCTACTACCACTCTCTGTCTTCTCCCATAAATCCAATGTCTAATCCAATTTACTATCTCATCTTGAATGTCAAGCAAATGAACTTTCCTGACCAACTTCCCATACAGGGCCTTGGCAAATGCCTTGCTGAAATCCATGTAGACAACATCCACTGCCTTGCCTTCATCAACTTTCCTGGTACCTTCCTCAAAACCTCTATAAGATTGGTTAGATATGACCTACCTATCCCCAATCTGTCCCAGTCTATCCTAATACTCATATATCCGATCCCTTAGAATATCTTCCAGTAACTTTCCCACTACTGATGTCAGGATCATTGAGCTATAATATCCTAGTTTACTTTAAGAGCATTTCTTAGACAGCAAAACATTAGCAATCCTGCAACCCTCCTGTACCTCACCTGTCGCTAAGGGTGATTTAAGTATCTCTGCTACGGCCCTGCAGTTTCTGTACTTAACTCCCACAGAGTCTGAGGGATTACCTTATCAGGCCTTGAAAACGTATCCACCCTAATTTGCCTCAAAAGAGCAAATACCACCTCCTCTGTAATCTGTATAGGATCTATGACTTCGCTGCTGCTTTGCCTCACTTCTACAGAATGTGTGCCCATTTATTGAGTAAATACAGATACAAAAAATCCATTTAACATCTCCCTCATCTCTTTTGGCTCCACGCATAGATTACCATTCTGATTACCATTACCAATTTTTTCCTTTGCTTTTAACACATCTGTAGAATCCTTTAGGATTCTCCTTCACCTTTTCTGCTCAGGCAACCACATGCTTCCTCCTGATTTCTTTCTTAAGTATACTCTCATATTTCCTATAGTCCAGTCTTGCCCCTCCTGCAACCTAGTCTCACTAATGGCTACAATACCATAGTTCCATGTGTTGATCCACACCCTGAGCTCATCTGCCTTTCTGGCCATACTTCTTGCATTGAAATATACACAACTAAGAACATTAGTCACATCAAACTCAACATTTTGATCTTGTTTTTGTCGGAGGTCTTAACATCTGTCTCTACAACTTCTCCACTGTCTGCTCTGGCACTCTGTTTCCCATCCCCCTGCAACTCTAGTTTAACCCATCGGCCCCATCCCCCCCCCACCCCACCCCCACCCCCGCTCCATGCAGTATAAGCAAACCTTCTTGCTAGGATATTAGTCTCCATCCATTTGTGGTCATGTTTAAGTCTACATCTGCATGGCTGGGATGGAGCTTTCATGTCTGCAGACAGAAATTACACAAAGAAAGGATGAATCTTGTGTTCAGATAATTAGAGGTTCTGCAATGATTAAAATACTTTCCAATATTGTGTATGAGGGTGTTCCATTAATGGAGACTGCAAGAACACTGCAGTTTCTTTGAGATATGACCGAAGTAAGACACTGGTGTGGTCTATGCAAGGATCAGGACAGGTGCTGATGGTCTGAATGACACAACATGGCAGTAAGGTGTACGTTATGAGCATCATGTGTACAAAAGACAGCAAATACTTAGCAGGGAGGGTTGGAGGTGGGAGAAAAGAGAGAGAGACTTGGTGTACAGAAATGAAGAGGCATGGAGCAATGGTGTTGAGGGATTCAGTAGGAAGAGGGACAGACATGTGTTTCTGTTGGAGTGAACATCACTCCATGATTGTATGTTGCTTTCTTGGTGTCGCAGTCAAGGATGTCATTGAATGGCTGCAGAGCAACCTGAATGGAGGGTGAAAGCTGATAACAACAAATAGGTAGAAGGAAGGGTGAGGTCCTGCAGGCAGAGTTTAGACAGTGAGAAATATGGATAAAGACATCAAATTTTGTAATCTCTGGATTATTTCCAATGCCATGAGCTAGAGAAGACAGAGACAAGAGGATGGAGTAGATGATTTTGTGACTGGAAAGATGGTGTAGGAGGGAAAGTTTTAGATTCCTGAAGAATTAGGTGTCTTTCTGAGGCAGAAAGGCCCTGTACAAGGTAGACAGATTATACCTCAGGAATGGTACCAATATCTGCATGCCGGTGGAGTAGGTTGCTAGTGCTGCTGGGGTAGGTTTAAACTAACTTGGCAGAAGTATGGAGATCAGAAGGGGAAATAACAATGCTGGAAAAACAAGAAAACGTTCAGGTAACTGGGCTATATCGGAAGGCAAAGTAAACTGTAAAGGCAGTACTCCAGGACAATGACATGGCTAACAATATATTGAGGAGAGGCAGAGTCTTTAACCATAAGAGTGCAGTAGCAATTAGAGGCAGAATAATGATAAGATTAACAGTTCTTTATCACAGCATTACGATATATGAGGTGTCAGGACAAGCAGAAATTGATCCAATCGCCTATGTATGGTTGCAAGGTGACCAAGGATGGAAAATGAATATTCATTGACATTTTCAGAAGGAAAAGGAGCTGTGGTGGTGGGTTTATTAGTAATGATGAGATCAGCACAGTGGTGTGGAATGACACTGACTCGCAAAATCAAGATCAATGTGGATGGAGATAATAAATGTTAAGGATAAGATGACTTTCGTGGGATAGTATATAGATTCCCACTTATTAGTTCTCCTGTAGCGCACAGCATAAATAATGGAAACTTGTAAGAAAGGTACTTCTTAATTGTCATACAGATTGCACTAATCAAACTGCCAAGGGCAGCCTTGAGGACAAGTTTATAGAATGTATTTGGGATGTTTTATAGAACAGTGCATTGAGGAAACTACCAGTGAGCAGGCTATTTAGATAAGGTAGTACACAATGAGACAGTATTAATTAATGAACTCAGAATAAAGGATCCCCTGAGAAAGACTAACTATAGCATGGCAGAATTTCAGGTTCAGTCTGTGAGTGTCAAACCTGTGCCTTAAATTTAAATAAGAGCAATTAGTGTAGTTTGAGGATAAGAGCTGGTGTGAAGGCGGACTGTGAAAATATTTTAAATGGCAAGACAATAGATCAACAGTGGCAGATACTTGTGGAGATTCTGTAAGTATATTCCAGTAAGGAAGAAAGGTTCTGCATGAAGAATGATCCATCCACAGCTAATAAGGGAACAAACATGAGAAAATCTGCAGATACTGGAAATCCAGAGCAACACATCCAAAATGCTGGAGGAACACAGCAGGTCAGGCAGCATCTATGGAAAAGAGTAAACAGTCAACGTTTTGGGTCGAAGCCCTTCATCAGGATTGGAAAGGAAAAGGAGAAGTCAGATTAAGAAGTTGGGGAGACAGGAGGAAGAAGTACAAGATGGTAGGTGATAGGTGAAACTGATGGGGGGGGGTGAAGTAAAGAGCTGGGAAGTTGATTGGTGAAAGAGATAAAGAGCTGGAGAAGGGGGAATCTGATAGGAGAGGACAGAAGACCATTGAAGAAAGGGAAGGGGAGGAGCACCAGAGGTAGGTGATGGACAGGTAAGGCGATGAAGTAAGAGAGAGAATCAGAAGTGGGGAATGGTGAAGGAGAGGAGGGGGGTAATTACCAGAAGTTTGAGAAATTGATGTTCATGCCATCAGTTTGGTGGTTTCCCAAATGGAATATAAGGTGTTGCTTCTCCAACCTGAGTGTGGCCTCATCATGGCAGTAGAAGAGGCTATTGACTAATAAGGACAGTTATGGTATCAAATTGAAAGAAAAGGCAGATGATGTTGCAAAGATTAGCAGGAGGCCAGAGAATTGGGAAGATTTTAGAAATTGGCAAAGGGTGTCAAAAACTGATAAAGAGAGAGAAGATACAGTTTGAGCATGATCCAGGAAGTTATAGAAAAACAAACCAAAGAAGCTTCCTTTGGCATTTAAAAAGGAAAAGAGAGGCTTGTAAGGTTTTCTCCTTCAGAGAAGAGACTGGGGAATTAATAAGAATGAGAGATGACAGAAGTTCAAAACGGCAGAAAATGCTAACAACATCCCAACAAAATCAGATAATAGCAGAACTTCAGGAAATGATAAACTTAATACAATTTCTATCACTAACGTCAAAGTACTGACAAATTAATGGGCTAAAAAATGCCCCTTAAAGAAGGGACTGCAGAGATACAGGACCCATTGATTTTAATCCATTAATGCTCTCTAGATTCCATAGACATGCAGAAGACTGGGAAACCATATGTCTAACATTACCACAGCCATTCCTAGGTAAAGAATGGGTTCTGTTTTTAGACACCTTTATCCTGATTTTGTCTGTAAGTCAGAAAATAAGCTAATTCACTCGATACTGTAATGGATATTTTACTGAAGACAATAATCAATCTTGAATACTGTTGGCAATGGCAGATCTAAAATATGGAAGAAAATGTCACACACGAATGTGTCAAGGACAGTGGAAGCAGACAAATCCTGCCATGTGCTTGGAGATGAAGGCTGCTATTTTGTGGAACTGTTTTACGACCACCATTTTGTGAGATGAAGTTGCTTGGCTTTAAGTGTTTTAAAGTAAACACAGTAATGCTTCAGGTAGTCTGGTGGACTGGAAATAATTTCCAAACAAGTTATTTGTGAGGTGTTCTTTGATACAGTGCAACATGCAGGTTTGTGATTGTTGGGGTCTGTGCCTGCCTGGAGTGGTTCGAGCTGGTTACTGAAGGGACCAAAGAACAAAGAGCCATAAATTACCGATTGTCACTTCTGGATCAGAGCCAATAAAAAGGTGTTCAGGATCAATCAAGTGACATACAGTATAAGCAATGACACTGAAAGACAACATTTGAATTGATAAGGAATGAGTATAAAAGCGGATGCTTCGAGTGTGTTAACAGCGATAACACTCTTCAGAGACCCACCATTGCAAAGAAGAGCCTCCACGCCATGGGCTAGGAGAAAAGATCGATTGTCTAGCCAATGGAGTTCTCCTATTTTGGTCTTATAAATTGAACAAGTGGTCAGGGTGAGTTTTGGTACAGCGGGAACAGCAGAATTCTTGTTGGCCCTGGGTCGACATAGTTTACATTGTTGATTGTGCAGAGACAATGAAGTGTGAGCTATGGTTAATTACAAGTTGCAAAGAGAGTTTCCCTACCTAGTGCTGTTGATGAATGGGCAACAAATACGTCCACATGATGGTAATGATCACACCAAAGCAAATAAGACTGATAAGAATAAACAATTTCTAAAGGTGGAGACAGAAAAGAAACTAATTCCATCTGTGGTAGGAATAAACACTTGTATGGATGTTGGTCCTTTGAACATGAATAACGTTAGGGGTGAATGTAAGTCAGGTGTTCATACAGCAGTGGCCTGGATTTAAAGCAGAGGGAGACTGAAAATGAGAAATTCTGGATAGGTTAGCTTAAAGTCTATCATTGTGAAAATACTGCAATCCTTTATTAAGAAATAAGACCGTAATATAAAGGAGCAGAATTAGTCCATTTGGCCCTTCGTGTCTGCTTCGCCATTTCATCATGGCTGATTCAATTTTCTACTCAGCCCCAATCTCCTGCCTTCTCCACATATCCCGTAATGCCCTGACCAATGAAGAATCTATCAATCTTTGCCTTAAGTATACATAAAGACTTGGCCTCCACAGCTGCCTGTGGCAATGAATTCCAAGGTTGCATCACCACCTGGCTAAAGAAATCCCTCCTCATCTCTGTTCTAAAAGAACACTACCTCTATTGTGTCCTCTGGTCTTAGACCTTCCTACCACAGGAAGCATCCTCTCCACATCTACTCCATCAAGGCCTTTCGGCATTCAATAGGTTCCAATGAGGGCACCCCTCATTCTTCTGAATTCTAGTTTCAGCACATCTATTCTAAGATAAGGGGACTATATCTGCTCACAATTCTCCAAATGAGGCCTCACCAGTGTTTTATAAAGTTTCAACATTACATCCTTACTTTATTATTTTAGTCCTCTCAAAATGAATGCTAACATTGCATTTGCCTTCCTCTCTACTGACTCAACCTGCAAATCAACTTTTAAGGAATTCTGCACAAGGAATCCCAAGTCCCCTTGCACTTCAGTTGTTTTGTGTTTTATCTTCATTCAGAAAATAGTCAACCTTTTTATTTCTTCTATCAAAGTAAACTTTCTGATACTGTATTCCATCTGCCACTTCTTTGTCCATGCTCCTAATCTGTCTAAGTCCTCCTGTAGTCTCTATACATCCTCAAAGCTGCCCCTCCACCTTTCTTCATATCATCTGCAAGCTTGGCAGCAAAGCCTTCAATTCCGTCATCCAAATCAATGGCATATCACATAGAAAGATCTGGTCCCAACACAGACCCCTGTGGAACACCACTAGTCACCAACAGCCAGCCAGAAAAGGCTCCCTTTATTCCCAACCTTTGTCTCCTGCCAATCAGCAACTGCTTTATCTGTGCTAGAATCTTTCCTGTAATATCATGGGCTTGTAGCTTGTTAAGCAGCCTCATGTGTGGCACCTTGTAAAAGACCTTCTGAAAATCCAAGTACACAACATCAACCAATTTTCCTTTGTCTAAGCTACTTGTCATTTCTTCAAAGAATTCCAACAGATATGTCAGGCAAGATTTTCCTTTGAGGAAACAGTCCATTCTATCATGTGCCCCTAAGTATCCTGAGATCTCATCCTTAATAATTGACTCCAACATCTTCCTAACCACTGAGGTCAGAAGAGTGGCGTGACATTTGAAATTTTTCAGTCTTCTAGGACCATTCCAGAATCTACTGATCCTTAAAAGATTATTACCAATGCCTCCACATCCTCTTTCAGAACTCTGAGGTGTATACCATCTGGTCCAGGTGACTTATCTACTTTGACCTTTCCGTTTTCCTAGAATCTTCTGTCTAGTTATGGTAACCTTACACATTTCATTACACCTGGAAGTTCCACCATACTGCTCGTGTCTTTCACAGTGAAGACTGATGCAAAATATTTATTCAGTTCATCCACTCTTTCATTGTCCTCCATTATTACCTCTCCAGCATTGTTTTCCAGCATTCCAAATCCACTCTCACCTCTCTTTATGTATTTGAAGAAACTTTTGGTATCTTCTTGAATATTCTTGGTTAGCTTACTTTCATATTTCATCTTTACCTTCTTAATGACTTTTTTAGTTGCTTTCTGTTGGCTTTTAAAAGCTTCCCAGTCTTCTAACTTCCCACTATTTTTTGCTCTATTTTATGCCTTCTCTTGCCCTCTCTTTGGCTTTTATGCTGGCTTTGACTTCTCTCGTTAGCCACGGTTATGTCATCTTCCCTTTAGAATACTCCTTTCTCTTTGGGATGTATATATCCTGTGCCTTCTGAATTGCTTCCAGAATCTCCAGCCAATGCTGCTCTGCCGTCATCCCTGCCAGTGTTCTTTTCCAATCAATTCTGGCCAACACTTCTCTCATGCTTCTGTAATTCCCTTTACTTCTCTGTAATACTGATAAATCTGACTTCAGCTTCTCCTTCTTAAATTAAGATTGAATTCTTTCTTTTTCAATATTTTAATTAGTTTCATAAAAATAAACATAACATGGTAGTAGTACAAAGTTATTGAGAATACATTGTTATAATTAGCTTAAGTGATTATAAAGCCAGATAACACTTAAATAATAAAACTCCTAATCATATAGGATACAAATGAACAATATAAAACAAAGTATCTAAAAAAAACATGAAAAAGGAAAAAAATAATAACCCACCCAAAAAAACTAATCTAAACAGAATTAAATTTGGAAAAAATTAGAAGTGTTGTTTATGACCCCTCTATTAAATTCGAAAGACTTGGAGGCCATTTATTCAACATTTTCATATGATAGACAATAGGTGCAGGAGTAGGCCATTCGGCTCTTTGAGCCAGCACTGCCATTCACTGTGATCATGGCTGATCATCCACAATCAGAATCCAGTTCCTGCCTTAACCCCACAACTTTTGATTCCTCTATCTTTAAGAGCTCTATCCATCTCTTTCTTGAAAGCATCCAGAGACTTGGCCTCCACAGCCTTCTGAGGCAGAGCATTCCATATATCCACCACTCTCTGGGTGAAAAAGTTTTTCCTCAACTCCGTTCTAAATGGCCTACCCCTTATTCTTAAACTGTGGCCTCTGGTTCTGGACTCACCCATCAGCGGGAACATGCTTCCTGCCTCCAGCGTGTCCAATCCCTTAATAATCTTATATGATGTAAGCTGACTATTTCCAATCTTATTTTACGTCTTTGTAATATTGGTTGAGCGGAACGGAGTCGTCTTCACTAAGGTTTTCTCCTTTCTCCTTTCTTTTACTACATTACAAAACAGCCCATGTCTTTTTTTTAGTTTAGTTGATTAATTCTGTTTAAATTAAGGTTGAATTTGATCATATTATGATCACTTCCCCTCTGGGTTCCATTACCTTAAACTCGCTAATCAATTCTGGTTCACTGTACAAAACCTAATCCAGAATAACTGATCCTCTCGTGGGATTGTCGAAGACTGCAGAGGACATTGGTAGGATGCAAAAGTGGGCTGACAAGTGGCAGATGGAGTTCAACCCGAAGAAGTATGAGGTGGTAGACCTTGGAAGGATAAACTCCAAGGCAGAGTACAAAGTAAATGGCAGGATACTTGGAAGTGTGGAGGAGCAGAGGGATCTGGGGGTACATGTCCATAGATCCCTGAAAGTTGCCTCACAGGTAGATAGAGTAGTTAAGAAAGCTTATGGAGTGTTAGCTTTCATAAGTCGAGGGATAGAGTTTAAGAGTCGTGGGGTAATGATGCAGCTCTATAAAACTCTGGTTAGGCCACACTTGGAGTACTGTGTTCTGGTCACCTCACTATAGGAAGGATGTGGAAGCACTGGAAAGGGTACAGAGGAGATTTACCAGGATGCTGCCTGGTTTAGAAAGTGTGCATTATGATCAGAGATTAAGGGAGCTAGGGCTTTACTCTTTAGAGAGAAGGAGGATGAGAGGAGACATGATAGGGGTATATAAGATATTAAGAGGAATAGATAGAGTGGACAGCCAGCGTCTCTTCCCCAGGGCACCACTGCTCAATACAAGGGGACACGGCTTTAAGGTAAGGGGTGGGAAGTTCAAGGGGGATATTAGGGGAAGGTTTTTTTACTCAGAGAGTGGTTGGTGCGTGGAATGCACTGCCTGAGTCAGTGGTGGAAGCAGATACACTAGTGAAATTTAAGAGACTACTAGACAGGTATATGGAAGAATTTAAGTTGGGGGGGGGTATATGGGAGGCAAGGTTTAAGGGTCGGCACAACATTGTGGGCCAAAGGGCCTGTACTGTTCTGTACTGTTCTATGTTCTATGTTAAACAAGAGCTGCTCTAAAAAGCCATCTCATAGGCACTCTAGAAATTCCCTCTCCTGTAATCCAGCACCAACCTGATTTTCCCAATCTATCTGCAAATTAAAATCCCCCCAGGACTACTGCCCTTTTGGTATGCATTTTCTATCTCCCATTGTAATGTGTAGACCACATCCATACTTCTGCTTGGGAGTCTATGTACAATCCCATCTCTCTTTATCCTTGCAGTTTCTTAGCTCTAACCACAATGATTCAACACCTTCCAACCCTATGTCACCTCTTTCTATTGATTTGATTTCATTTTTTACCAACTGAACACCACCACCCCCTCTGCCTTCTTGCAATATGTATGCTTACAATGTATATCCTTGGACATTAAGCTCCCAGCTATAATCTTTCAGCCATGATTCAGTGATGCATACAACATCATACTTGCCAATCTGCGACTGTGCTGCAAGTTATCTGCTGTATTCTGTACACTGTGCATTCAAATAGAACACCTACAGTCCTGTAACCTTTTTGATTTTGTCCAGCTTTTTTCATTGCAACTTATACTGTTGACTGTAATTTTGCCCCATCAACAGCCTCTCTGAACTACACACTGTATCTGTTTGTAAACCAGCTACCTTATCTTCAGCACTATTTTCTGCCTTTCCTACGAATCTTTTTGTATTGAAATACAGGTAGTTCAGGACACTTGTTGCACCATCCGCAGCCTTTTGATCCTTACTTTGTCTGAGGTCTTACCAACATCTGCCTCCACAACCTCTTCACTAGCGGTTCTAGCTCTCTGGTTCCCTGGTTCCCAGCCCCCTGCAGCTCTAGTTTAAACCTCACCGTGCAGAATTAACAAACTTTCCCACTAGGATATTAGTCCACTCCAGTTCAGGTCCAAACCGTCCCTTCTGTACAGGTCCTACCTCCACTAGAAGAAAGTCCAATGATCCAAAAATCTGACGCCCTTCCTCCTACACCCACTCCTTAGCCACATATTAAACTGTATAATCATCCAAATTCTAGCCTCACTAGCACATGGCATGAGTAGCAATCCTGAGATCACTATCACAGTTCTACCCTTCAGCTTAGCACCTAACTCCCTAAACTCCCTTTGCAGAACTTCATCAAGTCATTGGTACCCACATGGACAATAACTTCTGCCTGTTCACCCTCTCACCTAAGAATGCTGAGGACTCGACCCAAGATATCCCAGACCCTGGCACCCGGGAGGCAACATCCCATCCGGGAATCTCGCTCTCAGCCACAGAACCCCCTGTCCGTTCCCCCAACCAACAAATCCCCTAGCACCACAGCGTGCCTCTTCTCCCCAATTCCTTTCTGAGTCACAGAGACCCAACCACTATAACTCTGTTAGGTCATCCCCTCCAGACAGTATCCAAAGTGATATACTGTACCTGTTGTTGTGGGGAATGACCAGAGGGGTACTCTGCACAGGCTTCTTAACTACTTTCCCTTGCCTGACTGGCACCCAGTTTCCTGTGTCCTGCACGTTAGGTGTAACTACCTCTCTATGTGTCCTATTTATCACCCTTCAGTGTTCATCCAGTTCACACGAGTTCATCCAGTTCCAGCTCCAGCTATTTAACACAGAGTGTTAGAAGCTGCAGCTGGATGCACTTCTTGCAGGTGTAGTCATCAGGGACTCTGGAGGCCTCCTTACCTTCCCACATCTCACAAGAGGAGTATTTCACTATCCTGCGTGGCATCTCTACTGTCCCAGCTGAGCAGATATAAAGAGGAGTAAGAAAAAAAGCCTGAGCTTTTCTTTCCTTTCTCTAAGTGAAACCTCTCTTCATTAAAGCCTCAAGATCACTTGATTTTTTACCCCTTCCTTCCTTTAATTTGCTCTTACTAATCAATCCCAAATACTAATTGGTCGCTGGTCAAAACTCTTTTGTGCTGCAGCAACCTGCTGCTGCCTTTTTATCTTTGGGCAGTGGACTTGATTGAAGAACCGCGCCCCCCAACCCTCCAAACTTTCGATGTCGAGATTGGCCGCTGGTCAAAGCTCTTTTTGGCAGAACAATCAAGCACAGTCAACATTTATGAAAGGGAAATAGTGTTCGATGATTTAGTGGAGTTCTTTGAGGATGTAACAACATAGTAGATAAAATGTAGATAGCTGGAAGTTTATCATACAAGAGTCCTCATGACTGTGCTCATATATTGGCAAGAGGTGGAAGGGTATTGAACTAACAAGATACATGGAGGAAGAAAAATTGTTATTTTTTGACTGATAGTCAATATCTACCCCAGTGGAGGGGATTCATTTATTTATAATCCATATTAGTGACTAGGATGAGGAGACTGAGTTTATTGTAGCCAGATTTGCTGACTGGTGGATTTGCAAGCTGTGATGATAACACAAAGAGTCTGTAACAGGTTAGTCAGTGAGTAGGCAAGAAGTTTGCAGATGGAGTGTAATTTCAAGGAAGACTGAAAGAGTAATTTATGACTTAAAACCGATTATCACTATAGACTCGGAGGGCGGAGCGAAGTCAAGATGGCGCTAAACGGTGACTCATTTGCTTGCATCTTAGGAAACAGCTCTATTTCTATCTTTAATATCTCTTTTTTCCCTCTTCATGATTCTTTTAAAGACCCTGACCTGGAATTACATTCTGACTTCAGTTCTTTGCGGGAATGGGACCCACCGGCCACTTTTTGATATCCCGAGGACATGGCTTCGAAGACGAGCACACCGTCAGGGTGTCAGATTTTCATGGCTCTGGAGACGAGCTAATTCAAGGCTGATGCCCCTAACTGAGGTGTCGCGGGAGAACACGGAACATAGGGAATAGCGGGTTAGCTGCCGGCTGCCTGGAGACCTTTCCAGGGCTGATTCTCTGGGCGCAGAGCTCAGAAAAAGCAATGTAACAGTCTTCCAACATCATAAATCAGCGAGTTGTTTCTCATGTGTCCACTCTTGCTGTGAAACGGGGACACCTCTTTTTCCCTTATTAGGGAGAGAGAAAGCCTGTGGTATGTGGAATTAGAACATAGAACATAGAAATTTACAGCACGTTACAGGCCCTTCAGCCCACAATGTTGTGCCAGCCATGTAACCTACTCTAGAAACTGTCTAGAATTTCCCTACCGCCTAGCCCTCTATTTCTCTAATCTCCATGTAACTATCCAAGAGACTCTTTGGAGACCTTATTATATCCGCTTCCAGCACCGCCGCCAGCAGTGCACTCCTTGCACCCACCACTCTCTGTGTGGAAAAACTAACCCCTGACTTCCCTTCGGTACCTATTTTCAACTACCTTAAAAACTACACCCGCTTGTGTTAGTCATTTCAGCTCTGGGAAAAAGCCTCTGGCTATCTAAACCATCAATTCCCCTCATCATCTTATACACCTCTATCAGGTCAACTCTTATCCTCCGTCGCTCCAAGGAGAAAAGGTCAAGAACACTCAATGTATTCTCATAAGGTACGCCCTCCAATCCAGGCAACATCCTTGTAAATCTCCTCTGCACTCTCTCAAGGAGATCATTGTGGACTTCAGGCATGCTAGGAGCATCAACGGAGCTGTAGTGGAGCGTGTATCAAGCTTCAAATTCCTTGGTGTCCACATTTCCGAGGATCTCACCTGGTCCTTGAACTCCTCCATCCTGATCAAAAAGGTGCAATAACGCCTTCGTTTCCTGCGGAGCATCAAGAAAGGCCACCTCTGTCCCAGGATACTGACGGCTTTTACTGCTGTACCATTGAGAGCATACTCACCAACTGCATCTCAGTGTGGTATGGCAATTGTCCCTTATCGGACCGCAAACACTCCAGCGTGTGGTGAAAATTGCCCAGTGGATTAACGGCACCCAATTGCCCACCATTGAGAACATCTACCATAAGCACTGCCTGGGCAGGACGAAAAGCATTATCAAGGATGCATCTCACCCTAACCATGGACTTTTTACTCTTCTCCCATCCAGTAGATGCTACAGGAGCTTCCGTTCCCACACCAGCAGGTACAGGAGGATCTTCTTCCCTGAGGCTGTGACCCTGCTGAACCTCACATCACAGCACTAAGCAGTATTGCACCCATATTGTACTGTCTCAGTACTTTTATATTTGTGTGCTGTAGCACTTACTTTTTATTCACAGTTATTTTGTAAATAACACTATTCTCTGCATTTCTGGTCAGATGCTAAATGCATTTCATTGCTTTGTATCTGTACTCGGCATAATGACAATAAAGTTGAATCTAATCTATAGTATCCACATCTTTCCTGTCGTGAGGTGACCAGAACTGAACACAGTACTCCAAGAGGGGTTTAACCAAGGTCTTATTTGGCTGTAAAATTGCCTCACGGCTCTTGAACTCAATCTCATGGTTGATGAAAGCCAACACACCATATGCCTTCTTAACAACACTGTCAACCTACGCAGCAGCTTTGAGTGTCCTGTCAACATGGACCCCAAGATCTCTCAGATCTTCCACACCGCCAAAAGTCTTACCATTTATATTATATTCTGTCTTCAAACTGGACCTACCAAAATGAACCACTTCACACTTATCTGGGTTGAAATCCGTCTTCCACTTCTCAGCCCAGTTTTGCATCCTATCGATGTCCCACTGTAACCTCTGACAACCCTCCAGACTATACACAACACCCCAAACCTTTGTGACATTGGCAAACTTACTAATCCACCTTTTTACTTCATCCAGGTCATTTATAAAAATCACAAAGAGGAGGGGTCCCAGAACAGATCCCTGCAGAACATCACTGGTCATCAACCTCCATGCAGAATACAAACCATCTACAACCACCCTTTGTCTTCTGTGAGCAAGCTAATTCTGGATCCACAAAGCAAGGTCTGCTTGGATCCTATGCCTCCTTACTTTCTGGAGGAGTCTTGCATGGAGAACCTTAATAAATGCCTTATTGAAATCCATATACACTACATCCACTGCTCTACCTTCAACAATGTGTTTTGTTACATCCTCAAAGAATTCAATCAGGCTTGTAAGACACAACCTGCCCTTGATAAGGCTTTGCTGAGTATCACTAATCAGATTATGTGTCTCCAAATGCTTATAAATCCTGCCTCTCAGGATCTTCCCCAACAACTTCCCCACCACTGAAGTCAGACTCACAAGTCTAACTTCCTGGGTTATCTCTACTCCTTTTCTTGAACAAGGGGAGAACATTTGCAACCCTCTAACCCTACTTCTCACATCCCTATTGTTGATCATCGCAAGAGGCTCAGCAATCTCCTCCCTCGCTTCCCACAGTAGCCTGGGGTATATCTCATCCGGTCCTGGTGACTTATCTAACTTAATGCTTTTCAAAAGCTCTAGCATATCCCTCTTCCTTAACGTCTACATGTTCAAGCTTTTCAGTCCATTGTAAGTCATCCCCACAATTGCCAAGGTCTTTTTCCCTGGTGAATACTGAAGCAAAGTATTCATTAAGTACCTTCGCTACCCCTTCTGACTCCATGCACACATTTCCACTATCGCATGTGATTGGTCCTATTTTCACACGGCTCATCCTCTTGCTCTTCACATACTCATAGAATGCCTTGGGTTTTCCTTAATCCTGCTCACCAAGGCCTTTTCATGGTTCCTTCTGGCTCTCCTAATTTCATTCTTAAGTTCCTTCCTAGCAACCTTGTAATTTTGTAGAGCTCTATCAGTACCTAGTTTCTTGAACCTTACATAAACTTTTCTTTTCTTCTTAACTAGATTTTCTACATACTTTGTGCACCATGGTTCTTTAATCCTACCATCCTTTCCCTGCCTCAAAGGAAAATACCTACGCAGAACTCCCTACAAATGTTCCCTGAACATTTGCCACATTTCTGCCATGCATATTCTTGCGAAAATCTGCTCCCAATTTCCTACCTGATGGCATCATATTTCTCCCTACCCTAATTAAATGTTTTCCCAAATTATCTGCTCCTATCCCTCTCAGCGCTATGGTGAAGGAGATAAGACTTGTGGTCACTACTCCAAAATGCTTTCCCACTGAGAGATCTGACACCTGACCAGGTTCATTTCCCAATACCAGATCAAGTACAGCCTCTCCTCTGGTTGGCTTATCTACACATCGTGTCAGGAAACCTTCCTGAACACACCTAACAAACGCCACCCCATCTAAGGAGCTATGGAAATGCCAATCAACGTTAGGAAAGATAAAATCTCCCACCACAACCCTAATATTATTGCACTATTCCAGAATCTGTCTCCCTTTCTCTTACTATTGTGGGGGGGGGGGGGGGTCTATAAAAACACCCAGTAGAGTTATTGCACCTTTCCTGTTTCTGACTTCCACCCACACAGTGGACAATCCCTCCATGACTTCCTTCTTTTCTGCAGACATGACACTATTCATAATTAGCAATGCCACACCCCACCTCTTTTGCCTCCTTCTCTGTTCTTTTTGAAACATCTAAAGTCTGGCACACTCAGCAGCCATTCCTGATCCTGAGACACCCAAGTCTCTGTAATGGCCACAATGTCACAGTTCCACGTATTGATCCATGCTCTAAGTTCATTCTCCTTGTTTATGATACTCCTTGCATTAAAATAGACACATCTCAAACCATCAGGCTTTGCTCTAACATCTGCCTATAATTCCTCACAAACTCCCTACAAGCTGTCTCTACTTGTGCTCCAACATCCCCATCCTTTGCCTCATCTCTTCAGTTCCCACCCCTTGCAAATCTAGTTTAAACCCTCCCCAATAGGATATTGGTCCCGCTCGGATTTAAGTGCAACCCATCCTTTTCATACAGGTTACACCTGCCCCAAAAGAGGTCCCAATGATCCAAAAATCTGAATCCCTGTCCCCTGCTCCAATCCTTCAGCCACGCATTTATCCTCCACCTCATTCTATTCTTATACTCACTGTCACATGGCACAGGCAGCATCCCCAAGAATACTACCTTTGAGGTCCTATTTCTCAACTCCCCATATTCTACTTTCAGGACCTCCACCCTTTTTCTACCTATGTCATTGATACCAATATATACCACAATTCTGGCTGCTCACCCTCCCATTTCAGGATATTGTGGACGTGCTCAGAACATCAAGAACCCTGGTACCTGGGTGGCAAACTACCATCCTTGTTTCTTTTTTGCATCCACAGAATCACCTTTCTGACCCTCCAACTATGGAGTGAGATATTACCGCTGCCTCCCTCTTCCAATCCCTACCCTTCTGAGCCACAGGGCCAGACTCAGTGCTAGTTGAATGAGTAGTCTTTGGGGTGCTGCTAGTCTGTGTCTTTATTGATGCTTTGCTGCCACTTGAGTGCTCGGTGGAGGGCACTGATGCTTTTTTGCTGGTGGGGGAGAGGGGTTCGTTGCCTTGCTGCTGCTTGTGCATGGGAGGGGGGAGCTGGTGGGGGGCCTTGTTTAACTATCATTCATTCTTTGGGGCACCCCTCTGTTTTCGTGGATGTTTGCAAAGAAAAATAATTTCAGGATGTATATTGTATACATCTCTCTCACATTAAGTGTACTTATTGAACCTATTGAAATGTTGTACAAAGGGTCCTGGGATCTTATTACAGGTCAACTCAGGTTACAGCGGAATTCCATTCCTGTGAATTGTTTGTAACCTGAGTACTTCATAAGCCTGAAATCCATCCACAAATTGAGTTCCCATATGTCACAAGATGCCTGCAGCTCCACAGCAGATGGCAAATCTGTCCTGGCTGTCTCCCACACACTTGTTCATATGTATGGACTGAATATTAGTCTGACATTTGTAAGCTAGGGAGGACCTGTACATAAAGCACAAAGGATCAGCATACTGATGTTTGAGGTTAATGACCCTTCCTTTGTTTGGGGAAGAGAGAACGCAGGTATGTTCTAAGCTGCATAGAGGTAGGGGAGTGATGGATGGTGTTTCACTAACTTTGAACTTGCCTGATGGTGCAGGAACAGGCCTTGGGTAGAGCTAGCAAAGGTCATGAATCTCCAACAACTGTCTCAGGAAACATTAATCTGTGGTGTCATTGCACCATGGAGAGGATAAGTTGGATGTGTGGAACCCTGTAGATACAAAGACAATAAGCCTTTACTAGTGAGCCCTTCAATGCCTTCTCGGAGGTCCCTATCCATGTCTGTAGCCTCTCAGACACTTGAGTGCCATCTTTTTTGACAAAACTAATGGGGATACCACACTAGCAGGGATTAATGTGAATTGTGGGGATGCAATGTGAGGAGCCTGCATGTTAACAAGTAGAAGTTGTGGTCAGTACGATTCTTAAAGGTGATTGGGATTTGTCTTCAGGATGAGCAGGCAGACTGAAGTGCTGTACAACAAACTGCAAACTCTGCTGGGTGTGAGTGGCCTTTCAGACTGAGGCTCTTGAAAACAAACTGCATGAGTAAATCTGGCTGAGTTTGTGAATGTCCAGAAACCAGGAGAGTTTTGGGAAAATCTCATTGGATTTCTCACAGCATAACTGGAAAGTCACAAGGATAGACATGTCAGGCATTGGAAAACATCAACTCTGTAAACTGCTTGATCACAACTCCTGAAAAGGTTAATATCATGATTCAGACCACAGAAGGTTGTCAGCTGTCCACTTTTGGAAGAAATTAGCAATCTTCAGTTGGACTCCAGGTCAACTTTACTGCAGGAGTCACCCAACTCTGGTGCTCTTAAGAACTCACCCCTCAACCGTGGTGGCATGTGGGAGTCATTGAAAATAATCAGGCTGGTTTAGTTTTAAGTATTGTTTTCATTGTTTTTTGAATTTTGCTAAAAAAATAAAGTTTTACAAAAACTCATTTTTAAACTTTAATTAGAAGTTAACTGCTACAATGGCATTTTCACTGAATCATCAGTTTTTGTGTTGCTGGTCCCAGTCGATGGTGCAGAAATTTGCACAGGTCTTGTAACAATTTAACAAATGCATTTCTAGTACTTTGTCTATTGTTCTCAATTCTTTCAATAATTTATAAATCATTATTCATTGCACTGCAGTACAATAGTCAAATATTTTATTCAGAAGTACTCAACAAAAATAAATGCAGTAATACTTGCAAACTAATGGGCAAGTATCATTTGACTGAGCATGATCAGTTGTCATGTGATCAAATTCATACGATGAAATCTCCAGGAATACATTGAACCACAGATGGTAACCACAAGTGTAAAGTGTCTGACAATGCCACAAGCCATCCGATTTGCATCTGATTGTGCACTGATGCTGCAGTGTGGAATCACTGGGTACTAATGCACAGCAGCCTTTAAGTACACACCTTTGATTTAGAGAAAGGTAATTAAAATTAATAATTGACTGATGGAGTAAAGGAAGAGAAATTATATGTATTAATCTTTAATTACCCTTGAGTTCATTAGCAGCGCATAGGAGTTGGAATAAAGTGATACCAAAGCAGATGTGGAAGATTTCGACTTAAAATGAATTTCCCCTCAAACAGAAACATTGGATAAAAATAGTTCCATGGTTAATGTGTACCTATTATTTAGCTTCAGTTTTTGAAAATGTAACATAAAAGATAAGTCTTGAAAATGTTCATATCAGGACAGTGGCAAGAGCCATCAGTAATTATTTTCTGAATTCATCAATCTTTCAACATTGGGAAATGGAGCATTCTCTTTTCGAAGTTAATATAAGCATCAGGCAAGCATAATTGAGCCAGTATGTAATAAAGAGGGGTAAAAATGTATTCACAAAGATCCATGTCAATGTGCATAACTTGTGTGAATATCACTGCTTTTGCACACAAGATCGCGTGGTATGGAAGCTGCAGGGCATTGCACTACAAGACCCTACAGAGGTCAGTAAAAACCACTAAGAGGATCAACGGGGTCTCCTTCCCTCCACTGTGTCATTTACCAGGAGTGTTGAATTGTTGAGGATCCCTACCACCCATCCCACAATCTCTTTAATCCACTAACATCAAGAAAGAGGTACTGAAGCATCAGGACTAGGACTGCCAGGATAGGTAACAGCTTCTTCCCTCAGGCTGCGAGACTAATGAATACCCTGCTACCACTGAGGTCTCGTCCCTAGCACAATGACTGCATACTGTTTCTCTTACCACACATCTTTAATTATATTTTATTAACTTGCAGTATAATATTTTGAGTTATGTGATGTTGTGTGGGTGAACTGTGGTCCGGAGGAACATTGTTTCATTTGGTTGTGTATATACTTACAGTTAGATGACAATAAACTTGAACCTGAAGATATGAAAATACAATCGATTCAGGAATCCATAAATCAGGATAACAGCCTGATGGGGAGTGCATCAAACAAATACAGCAGTCAGACAGTTCAGGAGACTACAGATGACATGGTATTCTCTAATCAGAATTCTGTTCTGAATACTGAAGGGGGAGACAGATTCCCTGCGGAATTCATCCAGAACCAAGACTGCGGAACCAGGGTCTACTTGGTTACACAGAGGGGAGGGGGAAGAGACAAGTGAGGAGAGCAAAAGTGGGATTATATAATGAAGGGATCAGGTGAGTTAGTGTCTGCAGCTACAGGTGTCATCTTAGATAGGTATGCCAGTATTCCGGACAGGAATGTTGCTGAGCGGCTGCAGAAGGTTGTGGTGCAGGGAGGCTGAACAGTCAATGGTCATGGCCCACGTGGGTTCTAACTTAAGTGGAGGGAGGACAGAAGTCCAGCAGGTGGATTCAAAGCAATTGAAAAAGAGATGAAACCAGACTTCAAAGACAGAAATCTCTGCATTACTTCAGTAAAGGCATACTGCTGAATACAGTCTGTCCCTGGCTTATGACTGCTCGACTTTCAGCCACTCTTACATACATAACTGATTCAATGCAGATTTATTGTCAAAGTATGTATGCAGTATACAACCCTGAGATTTGTCTTCTCCACAGACAGTCATGAAACACAGGAATATAATGGAACCTGTTCAAAGAAGAACATCAACCTCCCACCCCACATGCAAAAACAACACAAATCCTCAAAAAAAGCACAAATAGCAACAAGAGCAAAAAACACAAAATTGAAACTGTTCATTATCTGCAGGCCACCCTGATTCAAAAGGCAAAGAAGTTCATGTGAGGAGCTGGGATAATAGAAAATCTTGAAGAGAAAATGGAGTGAAATTAAAAGGAAAACTAGGGAAGCAACTAGAGTACAGTACAACATAAACGCTGGCAAGTAAAATGATACTATGTTTTATGTTCATAATGAACAAAGAACTACCTAAGAAAACAGTAGGCCTATTAGAGAGAAATAAAGTAACTTGTATGTAGTACTGTATTAGTATATACTTATAAGGCGGCAGGGTAGTGTAGTCGCTATCGCAGTGCTTTACAGCACCAATGACAAGTGATCAGTGATTGGGGTTCAATTCCATGGCTGTCTGTAAGGAGTTTGAATGTTCCTCCATGACTGTGTGGGTTTCCTCCAGTGCTCCAGTTTCCTTCCACATTCCAAAGGCATATGGGTTAAGGTTACCAATTTGCGGGCATGCTATGTTGTGACTCTTGCTGACTGCCCCCAGCACATATTAGGACTGTGATGTCATTGACAATAACGAGCTATTTCACTGAATGTTTCAATGTTTTGGTGTACATGTGACAAATAGAGCTAATCTTTTTGCAGTATGAGTCAATTTCTTAGTAAAGAATATGTTGCAGTTGTCACAAAATGGAGATGATCCTGATGTGGGTAACTATGGTGGATGTGTGAAATGTGGAATGGGATGAGTGTAGTTAGAGAGGAAGTAATAAGAAGTTTAGATTATTTGAATGTATATAAAGCACTAGGCTTAGATGAAATACATCCTAAACTGTTAAAATATATACGAAGGGTGATTCTTAAGTTCATGGCCTAAGGTAGAAGGAGTCAATTTTAGAAAACCTGGCACATTTATTTTTCAACACAGTCCCCTCCTACATTTACACACTTAGTCCAGCAGTCGTGGAGCATATGGATCTTGGACCTCCAGAAAGTGTCCACAGCAGGGGTGATTGATAGATTTGTGGCCTAAGGTAGAAGGAGATGAGTTATATAGCTCTCTTTACATGCACATGCAGTTCAACTCCTTAAGTGATTATGCAGAAAGTTTGAAGTTAATAACTCATCAGTTAATTATGCATCAGGGGCGATTGATAAGTTCGTGGCCTAAGGTAGACGAAGATGAGTTATTAATTTCAAACTTTCTGCATAATCACTCAAAGAGTTGAACTGCAGGTGCATTTATCAAGAGCTGTATAACTCATTTCCTTCTATCTTAGGCCATGAACTTATCAGTCACCCATCTGTGGACACTTTCTGGGGGCCCAAGATCCATGTGCCCCATGACCGCTGGACTAAGTGTGTAAATGTAGGAGGGGACTATGTTGAAAAATAAATGTGCTAGGTTTTCTAAAATTGACTCCTTCTATCTTAGGCCACGAACGTATCAATCACCCCTTGTAAACAATGAAGTTGTTGAGGTTTTCAATCAACAATTCTCCCTTTCCACATTATAGTCTAAGGATAAACCACAAGACCATTGCTTGCAACATGAAGGATAAATGGATTAACTATGGCCAGTTCAACTTCATTAGTGGGCAGATTCTTTAGGGACAGTGTATACCTTCATTCAGAAAGGCATAGCTTAATCAAGGACAGTCAGCATAAATGTAGTAGGCAAATTTGTGTCTGATTAAACATAGAAACATAGAAAATAGGTGCAGTAGGCCATTCAGCCCTTCGAGCCTGCACCGCCATTTATTATGATCATGGCTGATCATCCAACTCAGAACCCTGCACTGGTAATTCATGTGCATTTTTGTAAGGATTTATACAAGACCTTGCAAAAAGGTAAGAGCCAAGGAGTCTAAAGGAGATAGGAAAATTGCACACTAAACTGTTAAGGGGTGTGTTTTGAGAGAATTGACGGGAAGGCTGTTACTGATAGGGGTTCCACAGGGCTTAGTATTTGGTTTCATTCCTTTTTATAATACATATTATTGATTTAGAGTTGAACAGAATGAAAAAGTTTGCAGAGTGCCTAAAGCTATCCATGTGGGTGAAAGTGAGGGGGAACGTGTTAGCCTGCAGGAAGTATTGATGGCCTGACACTGGGTAGAATTGTGATACAGTATAGGGAATTTACAAAGTACAAATTAATGCAGTTGGGGAAGGACAACAAGGGAACAAACCAATGGAGAGCATCCTAAATGACACAGAGGGACTAAGACCTAGGCGTACGTGATACATTTTCTTGTTGAGTGAAGCACAGCATTTCAGAGCATGAATGCTGGAATTGTCAGTAGTAGTTAGGTTTTCTGTACTGTATAGAACAGAGGATTTTGAGTACTGTAGGAAACAGAGGAGTTGATGGGAAATTTAAGGGAGATGTAAAGAATTATGAGGGCTAATAGAAGGGGACTATAGAGTGATCAAAAGCCAAGGACATAGATTTAAAAATGTTGTTTCTAAGAAGTGGGGAGAAGATGAGATTTTTCACCTAGTCCATGGTTAATGGTTGGGGTCCATGCATAAAAAAAGTTGGAAACCCTTGACCTAGCGACTGGGGAGTCTGGAACTTATTCCCAAAAAGGTGGAAGCAGAAATATCACCGTATTCAAACAGTACTTGCATATGGAGAGGGCAGAGCTATGAACTGTAAGGCCATGGACCCAGTGCTGGAAGATCAGATTAGACAACCTGGGTCTATTTAAATACTTTGGTTATGATAGTTCAAATGACCTCCACTTATTTTCCATGCTTCTATGATTATGCAGTCAACAATATTTCACTTAACATTAAAGGGTTCAGAGCATGCCAGTGCACATTTGATGCTTAGGGCATGCAAGTAATCAAAATTAGTGCCCCGCTGTGTCTGGTGTGTGTGCAGCTTTATTCGCGTTCCAGAGTCAAGGAATCATTGTAGGGCTCGCAAAGGAAACCTGGTTTTCTTGCTGCTTCACCCTCTGCCATATGCTGTTTCCAGGTCTGCCCACCTGTCTGCAGTCTGTAGGTCAGATGAGACTGCTAGAAGCTGTTGGCTGAGGTGATCCGTCAGGGAGTCATACAGCATGGAAAAAAGCCTTTGTCCAGCTGATCCATGCTGACCAAGATGCCCCATCTTCATACATTTGGCCCATAATATTCTAAACTTCTCCAATAAACTTCACTGAGGAAGACATCAGCAGTATACCGGACACTCAAGGGTGGCAGGGAAGAGAAGTGTGCGCAGTCACAATTACGACAGAGAAAGTACTAAAGAAGCTGAATAGTCTAAAGGTAGATAAATCTCCCGGACCAGATGGAATGCACCCTCGTGTTCTGAAGGAAGTAGCTGTGGAGATTGCAGAGGCATTAGCAATGATCTTTCAAAAGTCGATAGATTCTGGCATGGTTCCGGAGGACTGGAAGATTGCAAATGTCACTCCGCTATTTAAGAAGGGAGCAAGGAAGCAAAAAGGAAATTATAGACCTGTTAGCTTGACATTGGTGGTTGGGAAGTTGTTGGAGTCAATTGTCAAGGATGAGGTTACAGAGTACCTGGAGGCAAATGACAAGATAGGCAGGACTCAGCATGGATTCCTTAAAGCAAAATCCTGCCTGACAAACCTATTACAATTTTTTGAGGAAATTAAAAGTAGGCTAGAGAAGGGAGATGCAGTGGATGTTGGAAATTTGGATTTTCAGAAGGTCTTTGACATGGCGCCACACATGAGGCTACTTAACAAGAGCCCATGGAATTATGGGAAAGTTACATACGTGGATAGAGTGTTGACTGATTGGCAGTAAACAGAGAGTGGGAATAAAGGGATCTTATTCTGGTTGGCTGCCGGTTACCAGTGGTGTTCCACAGGGGTCCGTGTTGGGGCCGCTTCTTTTAACATTGTACATCAACGATTTGGATTATGGAATAGATGGCTTTGTGGCTAAGTTTGCTGACGATACGAAGATAGGTGGAGGGGCCGCTAGTGCCGAGGAAACAGAGAGTCTGCAGAGAGACTTGGATAGATTGGAAGAATGGGCAAAGAAGTGGCAAATGAAATACAATGTTAGAAAGTGTATGGTTATGCACTTTGGCAGAAGAAATAAACGGGCAGACTATTATTTAAATGGGGAGAGAATTCAAAGTTCTGAGATGCAACGGGACTTGGGAGTCCTCGTACAGGATACCCTTAAGGCTAACCTCCAGGTTGAGTCAGTAGTGAAGAAGGCGATTGCAATGTTGGCATTCATTTCTAGAGGAATAGAGTACAGGAGCAGGGATGTGATGTTGAGGCTCTATAAGGCGCTGGTGAGACCTCACTTGGAGTACTGTGGGCAGTTTTGGTCTCCTTATTTAAGAAAGGATGTGCTGACGTTGGAGAGGGTTCAGAGAAGATTCACTAGAATGATTCCGGGAATGAGAGGGTTAACATATGAGGAACATTTGTCCGCTCTTGGCTGTATTCCTTGGAGCTTAGAGGAATGAGGGGAGACCTTATAGAAACATTTCAGATGTTGAAAGGCATGGACAGAGTGGATGTGGCAAAGTTGTTTCCCATGATGGGGGAGTCTAGTACAAGAGGGCATGACTTAAGGATTGAAGGGCGCCCATTCAGAACAGAAATGCGAAGAAATTTTTTTAGTCAGAGGGTGGTGAATCTATGGAATTTATTGCCACGGGCAGCGGTGCAGGCCAAGTCATTGGGTGTATTTAAGGCAGAGTTTGATAGGTATCTGAGTAGCCAGGGCATCAAAGGTTATGGTGAGAAGGCGGGGGAGTGGGACTAAGTGGGAGAATGGATCAGCTCATGATAAGATGGCGGAGCAGACTCGATGGGCCGAATGGCCGACTTCTGCTCCTTTATCTTATGGTCTTAATAACTTTATCTGTTCAACTGTCTTTTAGAAGTTGTTATTGTACCTGCCTCAACCATTTCATCTGGCAGCTCATTCCACATAAATACCACCCTTTGAGTAAAAATGTTGCCACTCATGTTCCTATTGAACATTTCCTCTCTAACCCTACACCAACGCGCTCTAGTTGTTGATACCCTAAATCTGAGAGAAAAGACTCAGGTTATCTGAGTTTGTGGATACAGTTACATGTCTCACTCACGTATAAAATTCCAGTACTCTGCAGAGCTCCAGGTGACTGCATTCATCTACTTCCCCTTTTATCCCCAATACTCTTGAAAATAGTTTTCCCTGGAGTGCTTTTAGAAACTTACAATCATTTCTACTTCTACCAACACTATGGCAGCGAGTACTAGGTTATGCACATTGGCCACACAGAAAGATATTCCTATATCCCTCTCCATTATTTGTCTATGTTCCCTGCTCCTTGAACTGATGAGAACAGGTTCTGACAAATCTCTTCTCTGTTTTTATTCAAAGTAAAACTCCAAATAATTAGAACAGGCCCATCCATCTAATGAGCTGCTCTGCCAAGCAACCCACCTATTTAACCCTAGCCTAATCACAGAACAGTTTACAATGACCTGCTAATCTACTAACCGGTACATCTTTGGAACGTGGGAGGAAACCTGCATGGGAAGAACGTACAAACTCCTTACAGGAGGCACCAGAATTGAACTCTGAACTCCAGAATGCTCCAAGCTGTAATAATGTCACACTAACCACTATGCACCCTTGTATTGAAATCTACCAACCCTGAAAATATATTAGAAAAGCGTTCTAAGAATTTATATCCTTTCTGAAGTTTACTGACTACAATTGCTTATGGGCGATATCGTTTTTCTGGTGAACTTATAATTTGAGGTTTCCACCATATTTCAGCAACACACCGTACAGAAAGCTGGCCTTTGGATACAAGGACTGTTCCTTTTTTTCTACTCTGATTGGTCTGGTGAGGATCTCTGTGAGGTATGTCATCAAGGACATACAAGATGCATCTCCAAAGTTTGTACCACTCAGGTAACTCAGTGATATTCCACAGAGAGGACTGCAGTCTACTACATGTTACAAAAGTTAACCTTAAAGAGGGCTAGTAGGAGATAGGGGAAGGTTGCTCATCAGCTGGGAAGGGCTGAATAACAGGGGCAATGATGGTCCTTCCTGATGAGTTTGCCCCTTCATTCCCCTGGAATCAGCATTTAAATTTGGAGCTAGAATTAGAGTTCTATAGATTACCATAGAAACCATAGAAACTACAGCACAGAAACAGGCCTTTTGGCCCTTCTTGGCTGTGCCGAACCATTTTCTGCCTAGTCCCACTGACCTGCACACAGACCATATCCCTCCATACACCTCCCATCCATGTATCTGTCCAATTTATTCTTAAATGTTAAAAAAGAACCCGCATTTACTACCCCGTCTGGCAGCTCATTCCATACTCCCACCACTCTCTGTGTGAAGAAGGCCCCCTAATGTTCCCTTTAAACTTTTCCCCCCTCACCCTTAACCCACGTCCTCTGGTTTTTTTCTCCCCTTGCCTCAGTGGAAAAAGCCTGCTTGTATTCACTCTATCTATACCCATCATAATTTTATATACCTCTATCAAATCTCCCCTCATTCTTCTACGCTCCAGGGAATAAAGTCCTAACCTATTCAACCTTTCTCTGCAACTGAGCTTCTCAAGTCCCGGCAACATCCTTGTAAACCTTCTCTGCACTCTTTCAACCTTATTTATATCCTTCCTGTAATTTGGTGACCAAAACTGAACACAATACTCCAGATTCGGCCTCACCAATGCCTTATACAACCTCATCATAACATTCCAGCTCTTATACTCAATACTCTGATTAATAAAGGCCAATGTACCATAAGCTTTCTTTACGACCCTATCTACCTGTGACACCACTTTTAGGGAATTTTGTATCTGTATTCCCAGATCCCTCTGTTCCACTGCACTCCTCAGTGCCTTACCATTAACCTTGTATCTTCTACCTTGGTTTGTCCTTCCAACGTGCAATACCTCACACTTGTCTGTATTAAACTCCATCTGCCATTTTTTCCAGTCCAGGGTGATGAGTTTTCCTTTCATTCCCCTGGAATGACTCTATTTGTTGCAGAGAAAAGGGCTGAATTAATGGTAAATGAGCAAAATATACATAACTGATGGGCATTTAATGAATGAGAGCAGAATTCAGACTGAAGCATCTGCTTAATCTGTTAACGCATCTTAATCAGTTCATTATAATATGTCAGGTGTACTTATCAAACATTTAAGGAGTCAAAAATTATCAAGCTGTGGCTTTGAAATATCTTACAGATAATGTCAGCAAGGAACTTCACCAGAGAAAGTCCACAGGGAAATATTATTTATTTGCATCTAATCTTTAGGTAATTGTTCTTTTGGAAAACATTGTTATTTGTTATATCACTATCTCAAGTTTGTTTCAGTTTCAGAAATCATAAGGGATATACGATGTTGACCCTACAATTTAAAAAGTCATTCTCCACTAATGAGCTACTTGCATTTGAAGTCCAAATTATATCCACAGGATGAATCGTGGCCAATCCATCAGGAGGAATGTGCTCTGGTTCATGCATGGTAATACATAACATCATTATCTTCAGTGCTCATTAAGGTGAATAATGAGAGAGGCAGGGATTGGAACACAGTGCAAATGGAAGAAGAATCACATATTAGCAAACCAAGTTATAAACTAACTATGGCACTGAGTAAAAGAAAAGGGAATTGGTTTGGGGAAATAATACTTTTTTTTCAGGTGACGCAGAGAATACAGCTTGCTTCATGGATGGAAGGGCCTTAGGGAGTTCTGATGGAATGTGTACCATTAAGGTGAATAGGAATCAACTGGGAGAACTATGATGAAAGGGTGGTAAGTGTGCCAACAGTTCCATAGGCTATCTATTTTCCAAGATGGTAAAGCATAATGCCTTTCACAATCTCGTGACATCTCAAAGTCCTTTAAATCTACTGATGTAGATTTGGTCTGCAGTCACTGGTGTAAGGAGTCAAGTCATACATGGCAAGCTCTGTCAACAGCAATTATACTTAATATTGGGTGATGAATTTGGGCAGAAAGCCAGAGTGATCTCCTATACTTGTCATTGAAATAATACCATGGGATTATTTAATCTTGTTCAGAGGGAAGGCAGTGACCCCATTTAACAGGTTATGCATAAAATGGTGCCTCCAGTGCTCCCTCAAATACAAGGAAACTAGATTATGTTTGATTGCATCATTCTAAAGATGAACTCAGCCAAATTACTCAATTATCAGAACTACAACATCTTATAAGGATCAGAAAGTTGTAAATTCAGTCAGTTCCATCATGAGCACTAGCTTCTCCAGCATCCAGGACATCTTGAAGGAACGATGTTTCAAAAAGGCAGCATCATTCATTAAGGACCACCATCATCCAGGATATGCCCTCATTGTACCTCAGGGAGGAGGTACAGGAGCCTGAAGGCACATGCTCGATGATTCAGAAGCAGCTTCTTCCCCTCCTCTGCCATCCAATTTCTCAATGGACATTGAACCCATGAACACTACCTCACTACTCATTATTATGTATCCCAATATATTGCTGCTGCATACAGCAAATTTCACAACATATCGGTAATATTACACTGGATTCTGATTCTGAAATGAAAACTACTATTGGAGATAAAATGATCACCCGTTTTGTGCCATCGCACTAAGCTGAAAAGAAGATCATTTCGACTTGCACAAAATTTTTCTCCTGAGGTTAAATAAAGTATTAAAAATCAACAATATTCACAGGCATTTATAGTAAGTAATTTGTCTGTTGTTGCTCCGTGTCTTTATGCTGAGTGACTGTCACATCATTTAATAAGTAATGCTTTGAGCTCGGCAACTGAGGTAACTGGCAGCGAACAGCTGAAGTTCTGGCAAACGTAGGCTGTAGCCTTGCCATCTTTCAATTCTAAAGTAGGTAAGAATGGCAGGGTCTGATACAAGAAGCTCTCAGAGTTCCCATCTGCCAGCAGTAATATCTAATGGAAGAAAAGAAAAAGTTCATTAGAACAATGCATTACAGAACCAATACAACAGAAATCAAGGCTAATTGTGTCACATTACTCTTTCTTTTGTTGGAATATGAGTGCTAGAGACAATAACATTATTGCATCAACACGAGTTACCCTGAAACTATCAAGAATTAACTATGTGGTATAAATTTCATCCAGGTACCCAAAATAATTATTTTTCAATCGCCAACACAAAATTAACCAGAATTGAATTCAGTTCCACTACTTGTTATGGTAAACTGATTTCAATCCCAAACCTCTGATTGCTGGTCCAACACGATAACCAACAGATCACCTTACTTTACTTACATCAACAGTGTGTTTAACAGCTGGGCAATATATTGGTGTATATACATCCTACTGGTGTGTAACAAGGACCATGTCCTGCCCACCAACCATCAAAAAGCTCCACCCTCCCCTTTTCATGGCATCATCCTATCTTATTGCAGGAGATACTTCTAGCATCCCAGACAATTGAAAAGGTGATGGCCTTTACTACTTTCAGTTTAGCCTTTGCTGGGCTGATGCTTTTTGCTGGAGTAAGTGATGGGGTGGGGGGGGATGTTTTTGCCACTGCTTGTGCATGGGAGAGGGAGGGGCTTTGGGGTTCTAATGTTTCTGTCATTCATTCTTTGGGGTTTTTCTTTTGTCTCATGGATGTCTGCAAAGAGCAAGAATTTCAGGTTGTATACTATATACATTCTCTGATATTAAATTGAACCATTAAACCATTGAAATTATAGTATCAACCTTTTCTACTTCCAATGAAATATTTAATTTTTTCCTCTCCACAGAGTTGCTCAATATTTCTAAGACTTTCTGTTATCAGCCCTTTTATATAATGTATTGTAGGACTGATATCACGAGACGATACAGTGATGGTGGCCTACAATATAGCACAAATACCAAGTTCTTATTCAAACAGCAAAGCATTTCTCCATCATCAGAAATTCTGGAGTGCAAGTACTAAGGAGAATTGTTTGGACGTTGAATTTCAATTCCTATCCACTTAAGTGCCATATTTTCCTTATCAGTCAGCCACTTTAGGCCAATTGACTGGAGCAGAGAGACTGACAGATGGCAGAGGCTGGACAATGTGTACAAGTTACAGACCAGAAATAGTTTATAGATTATCCCAATCAGCAGGACAGTAAGAATAAAACAACTCTGCTCTGCATGTGCCTCCACTCTCCCTCATTGACAGGCATTGATAAAAGCCATCTTAAAGCAGAGTGCTGCTATCAGTGATTCAGAATATGGAAAGTAATTGGGGCCAGCTACAGCTTGCTCCCCTATGGGTGAATTTTGACAGCTGATATTTAAGAGGCTGGCAATAAGTCATGAACTCTAGCAATGCTACGCCATCAGTTAATGGATTTGCAGCATTCTCCCTTCGCAAGGTTGAGAGTTCATAACCTGACTGGAGGTTGAAGTACTATATCTAGTTTGACTGTTGAGTACACGAAAGGAAAGCTCTGATTTACTTTAAAACTCTCTGCTTAGGAGACAATTTGGAGCTTTAATTATCACTGAAGGACTCAATATTCATGTATTAATCAAGTTTGAATGTGGCTCTGATAGGTATCTTGAACAGATAAAAAAGATCTCACCTAAGACAAAGGCAAGCAGGGATTGATTAGGATGGCAGATCTTTGCAATTTAACAATATTTCAGCTGTTCATGCTGGATGCGAAGGAAGTTAAAAGTTTCTCCAACTAAATCAAAGATAATTTAATAAATTAACTTGAAAGAGGAAGGAGGGGAACAAATTATTTCACCTTCAAAATATCTACCAGTTTTCAGAGGTTGATTAAAATGGGAAGAGCTGCTGGAGGACAGACCACTGTGATTGAAATGCAAGGCCATATGACAAAACGCTTAAAGACAGAGCCATATTCCTCTTAATCCTGGGAAGTTGAACTGTGCAGGTGGTGATGGCGACTTTAATTCTGTAAATTATAAGGTAGTTGTGGAGAGGGATGCTGGCCCTCAATTTAAAAATCCTAAATCTGGAGAAAGCTGATTTTAACAAAGGATGTGGGTAAAATGACATCTAAAAAGTGATAGTATTTCAAAGTCTCTGGAGGAGTTCAGGGCTAGCATGTTCTAGGAAGGGTGAAAGGCAAAGAAGGCAGGATTAAGGAACCTTGGGTGACAAAGGATTTTGAAGGTTTAATTAGGGGGATAAAAACAAAATATGTATCAGGAGTAGGGAATTGGAAATGAATGAGCCCTTTGAGGAATGCAGAGGCTGGAGGAGAGAATTTAAAAAGAAATGAGGACAAAAAGGGGCAATGAAACATTCTTCCCAAGTAAGGTAAAGGAGGATCCCAGGACATTCTGTAAGTACATTGGAAGCAAGTAGATAGATAGAGAAAGGGTGGATCTTCTTCGAGATCAAAGGAAGTATGTATAGAGCTAGGAGATGTGGGTAAGGGGTACACTGAAAGTCTGGAACATGTCAGTATTAAGATGGAGGTGTTGGATTCCCTGGAACAGATAAGCATAGGTAAATCCTCTTGGCCAGATGAGATCTATCAGAGGATGCTATGAGAAGGAGGGAGGGGACATCAAGGGCCTGGCAGTAGTATGTCTATTTTATTTGGCCACAGGTCCACTACACTGAAGTTATTTAAGAAAGAAGCAGGGATAAGCCAGGTAATTACAGGCTGGAGAGAAATATGTCAGTGGTAGGGAAGTTATTGGAGAAAATTCTAAGGGATATTATTTATATGTGTTTGGAAATGCAGAAGCTGATTGTTGATAACCAGTATGATTTTGTTCAAGGGAAGATGGACAAACAGATTGAAAGACTTATCATATGAGGAGCATCTGATGGCTCTAGGCCTGTGCTCACTGGAATTCAAAAGAATGAGAGGGGTCTTACTGAAACCTATCAAATGTTGAAAGGCCTCAATAGAGTGGATATGGAGTGGATGTTCTTATGGTGGGGGAGTGTAAGACCAGAGGACACAGCCTCAGAATTGAGGGACATGCATTTAGAATGGAGATGAGGAGGAATTTCTTTTACCAGAGGATGGTGAATCTGTAGAATTCATTGCCACAGGTGACTATGGAGGTCAGGTTATTGGATATGTTTAAGGCAGTGGTTGATAGATTATTGATTAATCAGGGCATAAAAGGATATGTGAAAAGGCAGGACATTTGGCTGAGAGGGAAATGGATCAGCCATGATGAAATGATGGAATAGACTACATGAGCCAAATGGCCTAATTTTGCTCCTATATTTTATAGTCTTATGGAAATCTTGTCTAATTTAACTGAAGTATTTAAGAAGACTGATGAAGGCAAGGTGGTAAACAGGGTCTATACAGACTTTAGTAACGCAATTGACCAGTTCCCACATGTCAGGTTGGTCCAGAAGATTAGGTCACACTGAAAAAACAGATGGCATAGGTTTAAGGTGAGTTGGAGCTTTAAAGGAGAGTTGATGGATTTTCTTTTTTAAACAGAGTGTGATAGATATCTGGAATGCACTACGAAGGAGATTGTGGTGTCACATATATTTAAGAAATACTCAGATGGGTACACCAACTGACAAGGCACAGAAGGATATGTACCTAATGCAAGCAAATGGGATTGGTATAGATAGGCAAAAATAGACAAGTTGTACAACTCAATAAATATACCTGAGTAATTAGTCTAACCTAGTTAGAGAAACAATAACCTATTCTATTTTAGGCCATGAGACAGAGGAGCAGAATTAGGCCTCTTGGCTCATCAAGTCTGCTTCGCTATTCCACAATGACCATTCCATTACCCTATTCTCCTGCTTTCAACTGTAACCTTTGACACCATGACTAACCAAGAACCTACCACCCTCCGCTTTAAATATTCTCAATGACTTGGCCTCCACAGCTGTCTGTGGCAATGAATTCCACAGATTTATCACCCTCTGGCTAAAGAAATTCCTCCTCAACTCTGTTCTAAATGGACATCATTCTATTCTAAGGCTGTGCCCTCTGGTCCTAGACTCACCCATCATAGAAAACATCTTCTCCATGTCCACTCTGTATATCTGCATAGGTCTTTCAATATTTGATAAGTTTCAATGAGAACCCCTTTCATTCTTCTAAACTTCAACTTGGCCACAAGCCACCAATTCTGTCATCCAAATTGTTGACATATAACACGAAAAGAAGTGGTTCCAATACTGACTCCTGCAGAACACCAATTGTCTCCAGCAGCCATCCAGAACAGGCCCCCTTTATTCCGTCTTTTTGCTCCTGCCAGTCAGCCAATCTTCTATCTGTACTAGTATCTTTCCTGCAATGCCATGATCTTGTTAAGCAGCCTCATGTGCAGCACCTTGTCAAAGACCTTCTGAAAATTCAAGTAAACAAAATCCACTGACTCTCCTTTTTCTAGTCTGTCTGTTACTTCCTCAAGTAATTCCAACCGATTTGTCCCCTTATGGAAACTATGCTGATTTTGGTCTACTTTAGAGTACCCTAAAACCTTATCCTTAATAATGGACTCCAACATCTTTACAACCACAGAAGTCAGGCTAAATGGCCTATAATTTCCTTCCTTCTGCCTCCCTCTCTTCTTAAAGAGTGGTGTGACATTTGCAGTTTTCCAGTCTTCCAGAACCATTCCAGAATCTAGTGATTCTTTAAATATGTCTCCACAATCTCTTCAGCTACCTCTTTCAAAAAGCTGGGGTGTAGTCTATCTGGTCCAGGTGACTTAGCTACCTTTAGATCTTTCAGTTTCTCAAGCACCTACTCCTTAGTAATAGCAACACACCTCACTTCTGCCCTGTGACACCCTCATATTTTTGGAACCTTGTTCATGTATTCCACACTGGTGTTTTATAACATTTCCACTTCTTGTTGGTTCATCAGAACTCTGATGTCACACCTCAAATTCCTGAAAGATTCTTGATTGCTACCTTTTTTGTTTTATGACCTTGGTAACATGGAACCAGGAATTTACAAACCACCCCAATTACTTTTTAATCAAGAGCCTGGCACTGGAGAGTCTAAACATCATAGTTTGTTCCTCTAGACTGCACAGGATCTGTGACGTGAGAGTCGGCACCTCTTTTAACTTCAAAGCTATGCTTTCTGATACAATCTGTAGCTACCCTGGAGAGTTTCTGTTTGTTTTCATACCATTGATACATTTTTGAATATAAAAGGAATCAGGGGACAGGGTCAATGCAGAAAAATTGTGCTGAAGTAAATTACATGCTTTAATCTTACTTAACGGCAGAGTAAGCACAAGGGACTCAATAACCTGCTCTTTCTAATTCTTATGTTCTTAACACAATGTGTCAAATAGCAAATAGATTGTGTAGAAAATTGTAAAATGAAATTGTATTGTTGCATTGAGAGGCTAAATTTTCAGGGCTAGAAGGAACTGCAGAGGAGTGGGATTATATCTACAGCTTGAATTATTCGATTTTAACTGATTAAAACGTGGAAGCCTTATTTGGAAAATCTGATTCATATTCAGTAAAGAAACTCTGTAGCTGCAATATAAATGCTACCATGGAGGATTTATGCCTTTTGTTTAGAACGCTGTACACAGACTGTGGATTAGTTTGTTTCTAGCATATACTGGAGGGTAACATACAAAAAAGTGTTGAAGGAACTCAGCAAGACAGGCAACGTCTATGAAAATAAATAAACAGTTAATGTTTCCAGCTGAGACCCTTCTTCAGGACTGAAATGGAAGGAGGAAGACGCCAGAATAAAAAGGCAGGGGAGTGGAAGCAGGCTAGTTAGAAGGTGGTAGGTGAAGCCAGGTGAGCAGGAAAGGTCAAGGGCTGGAGAAAAAGGAATCTGATAGGAGAGGAGAGTGAACCATAGGAGAAAGGAGAGGAGGAGGTAACCCAGGGGGAGGTGATAGGAAGGAGAGAAGAGGTAAGAGGACAGAGTGGGGAATAGAAGAGGGGAGAGGAGGGAAAAGAAATATTTTACCAGAAGGAGAAATTGATATTCATGCCATCAGTTTGGAGGCTAACAGATGGAATATAAGATGTTGCTCCTCCACCCTGATGGTGGCCTCATCTTGGCACAAGAGGAGGCTATGGACCAACATGTCGGAACAGGAATGGGAATCAGAAATAAAATGTTTGGCACTGTAAAATTAAGCTTTTGGAGGATGGAGAGTGGCCTGATGGTGGTGTAATAGGGAAGTAAAACAGTGGTGACCAAAACAACAGAAAAATCCCATATATTGGCGATAACATTTTTCAGAAACCCCATATCTTTCTCCATTACATTCCATCTGCTATGTCCTCATGCTTTCCCACAGCCTGCTTATATCTACCATGAAACTCCTCCACATCCTCCTCACGACATAAACTAACATTAACCATGTCCAGCAGGTAGTAGAGCTCCCAGATACATATTCTTCTAAAGTCAAGTTCCTGAGAGTGAACATCACCAACAGTCTGTCCTGGTCCAACAATGTAGATGCCATGGCCAAGAAAGCATCAGTACCTCTACTTCTTGAGGAAGGCTAAAAAATTTTCGGTATGTTCTCTTCAACTGTCACTGATTTTTTTTTACAGATCCACCATCTAAAGTGTTCTATTTATCTGGATGCATTATGTCTTGGTATGGCAACTGCTCTGCCTAGGATCAATAGAAATTGCAGAGAGCTGTGGACACATTACAGAAACTAACTTCCATTTTATAGACTCTGTGTACACTTCTTGTCGTCTTGGTAAAGCAGCCAATATAACCAAAGACTCAATGCACCTTAGACATTCTCTCCTCTGCCCCCTCCTATAAGACGGAAGATAGAAAAGCCTGAAAGCTCATACTACCAGGCTCAAAGACAAACTTCAATGTTATAAGACTACTGACAGTCTCCTAGTATGAAAAGATGGACTCTTGCCCTCACAATCATTATAGCCTTGCACCATATTGTCTACCTGCATTGGACCTGCACTGTAATTGTCACAAATTATTCTGCATTCTGTTCATGTTTTTCCTTGTGCTGTCTAACATGATGAAGTCATCTGCATGGATACCATACAAAACAATTTTTTTTAGCATAGTTTGGTACGAGGCAATAACAAACTCAGTTACCAATCAGGGCAAGTGGCTTTGAAATCAAAGAACAACTTCCCCATATAACTCACTGTATCAGTGTATAAACATATTGTATCTATCTATGACTCCATCAAAGTTCTGATTTGTTATACAAAATGAGATCGAAAATTGAAGGAACTTATTAAATGAGCTTTTGTTAAATATCCAAAATGAACTGTGTTTGTCAAAACTGGGAAATCAGTTCTAAACTGAAGCAAAGATAAAAGCTCATATTCTATCACAACACATTTGATCTTTGTGGATATAATGGCCATAATAAGTGGCCTTTTTTAGGCAATGTGATTCTATAATTTATTTCCAATTGAAATCGGGGTGGGTGGGGGAAGTGCATTCAGCCATGGAATATTGATCATACAAAAGATTACAGGCTCATTATTAGGATAATTAAAATTATACTTTACACAGTTGAAAAAGATTGGGCTAATATACTGCTGAGAAATACTTCACAAACAATGAATGTAGAGTTCTTTGGTGCCCAGAAGAATGCTATCAAGAGCACTTATAATGGGAGCTGGGGTTTTACCTGACCCTGAGAATTTCAGACCAATTCTCCAACTAGGCATACAAGTAGCTCAGGTAAGTGTATTGGCATTTTTGACACTCCCTTGAATGAGGAATTTTCATTGATAGACACTCCAGAAAAGTTCAAAGAGAAGTCAAGTATGAATATAGCCCAGTGCACCATGAGCATATTCAAAATTTACCATCTGTTCATTACACAAAATCAAACACCTTCTCACCAACACAAATTTCTTTATAATTACTTGAAACACATTGGTGATAAAACTTGGGAGGGTTCGTACAGGAGTTACTGCCTTTCTACAATACTGCCTGACATTTCACTATTGCCAAAATGCTGCTTAATGTTAGAAACAGCTCATATTAATAGCACCTTTAATGCAGTGAGAAGTCCTAAAAGTCTACTCAACAGTTCGATGAAATAAAATATGAAACTCAGTCACACAAGGCTGGAAACCAAATGTTTGGACAGTAGAGTAGTTTATAAGGCGAGACAAAGGAAGAGAGGAAGTCGAAGAAGTTAGAGAATGATGTTTCAGAGCTGACTCAGGGCAGTTGAAGGCATATAGAGATCTTCCTGTTTTAGTCTGCACTTTCCACATTCTTTGATCCAAGATCCTTTCACAGAGTCATTGAATCACACAGCACTGAAACAAAACTTCCGGTCAAATTTTTTCCCCGTGTACACTAATTCCACTTGTCCACACTAGGCCCATATCCTTCTTTGCCCTTTTTATTCAAGTGCTTGTCTAAATGCCTCTTAAACATCATGATTATAAGACCCACATTCGGCCCACTGAGTCTGCTCTACCAGTTCATCATGGCTGATCCATTTTTCCTGTCAGCCCAATCTCCTGTCTTCTCTCTGTATCCCTTCATGCTGACTAATGCTGACTAATCAAGCTGACTAATCATGCTGACTAATCAAGAATCTATCAACCTCTGCCTTAAATATACATAAAAACTTGGCCTCTGCAGCTGCCTGTGGCAAAGAATTCCACATTCACCACCCTCTCCAATGTCAGCACATTCACCACCCTCTCCAATGTCAGCACATCCTTTCTTAGACAACTAGTCCAAAGCTGTTCACAATACTCCAAGTGAGCCCTCATCATGGTCCACCACCTCCTCTATCAGCCCACTCCAGATATCAACCATTCTGTCTGAAAACAAACTGGAAGTTACCTCAATTAGATTTTTAAGTGAATTCATTGGAACTTGAAAAAGTTGTTATTTATTTCTTAAGAACATAAGAAACAGGAGCAAGCCTCAAACCTGCTCCGTCTTTCAAGAATATCATAGCTAATCCATTCTTGGCTTCAGCACCACTCTCATTCCATTTCTCCTTGACTCCCTAATAGCTTAAGTGTCTATCAGTTTCGGCCTTGGATATATTCAATGGCTCTTCTCCACAGTTCTCTTGGGTCAAGATTGCAAAGATGAAAAACCCCTTAGTGGAAAAAAATTCCTCAGTTCCATCTTGAAAGGGAAAGCCCTTATTCTGAAATGACACTCCCTAGTTCGAGGTAATTCCAACAGGGAAAATATCCGGAGCTGGAAAATATAATCTCAGAATGTGTCACCCCTTTACAATGGATGTCAGGAGATGTGTTCGGTGTACCTTGACACAGTTGTCTCAACCCAAAATAAACATAATGCTTAAGATTCTATAAGTGCCACCACTGCAAACTGTAAATAGCTCTGAAGTCATTTCCCCTACAGTTCCAATGAAAGTTTTCACTGTGAAACATTAACTCCCTTTGTCTCAACAGATACTGCCTAACCCAGTTGAATATTTTTAGAATGCAAACAACAGGAATTCTGCAGATGCTGGAAATTCAAGCAACACACATCAAAGTTGCTTGTGAATGCAGCAGGCCAGGCAGCATCTCTAGGAAGAGGTACAGTCGACGTTTCAGGCCGAGACCCTTCGTCAGGACTAACTGAAGGAAGAGCTAGTAAGAGATTTGAAAGTGGGAGGGGGAGGGGGAGATCCAAAATGATAGGAGAAGACAGGAGGGGCAGGGATGGAGCCAAGAGCTGGACAGGTGATTGGCAAAGGGGATAATGAGAGGATCATGGGACAGGAGGCCCGGGGAAAAAGACAGGGGGGGGGGACCTAGAGGATGGGCAAGGGGTATAGTCAGAGGGACAAAAAGGAGAGTGAGAGAAAGAATGTGTGTGTAAAAATAAGTAACGGATGGGGTACGAGGGGGAGGTGGGGCATTAGCGGAAGTTAGAGAAATCAATGTTCCTGCCATCAAGTTGGAGGCTACCCAGACGGAATATAAGGTGTTGTTCCTCCAACCTGAGTGTGGCTTCATCTTTACAGTAGAGGAGGCCCTGTATAGACATGTCAGAATGGGAATGGGATGTGGAATTAAAATGTGTGGCCACTGGGAGATCCTGCTTTCTCTGGCGGACAGAGCGTAGGTGTTCAGCAAAGCGGTCTCCCAGTCTGCGTCGGGTTTCGCCAATGTATAGAAGGCCACATCGGGAGCACCAGACGCAGTATATCAACCCAGCCGACTCACAGGTGAAGTGTCGCCTCACCTGGAAGGACTGTCTGGGGCCCTGAATGGTGGTAAGGGAGGAAGTGTAAGGGCATGTGTAGCACTTGTTCCGCTTACAAGGCGAAGTGCCAGGAGGGAGATCAGTGGGGAGGGATGGGGGGACGAATGGACAAGAGAGTCGCGTAAGGAGCGACCCCTGCGGAAAGTGGGGGGGGGGAGGGAAAGATGTGCTTAGTGGTGGGATCCCGTTGGAGGTGGCAGAAGTTACAGAGAATAATATGTTGGACCCGGAGGCTGGTGGGGTGGTAGGTGAGGACCAGGGGAACCCTATTCTTAGTGGGGTGGCGGGAGGATGGAGTGAAAGCAGATGTGCGTGAAATGGGGGAGATGCGTTTGAGAGCAGAGTTGATGGTGGAGGAAGGGAAGTCCCTTTCTTTAAAAAAGGAGGACATCTCCCTCGTCCTGGAATGAAAAGCCTCATCCTGAGAGCAGATGCAGTGGAGACGGAGGAATTGCGAGAAGGGGATGGCATTTTTGCAAGAGACAGGGTGAGAAGAGGAATAGTCCAGATAGCTGTGAGAGTCAGTAGGCTTATAGTAGACATCAGTAGATAAGCTATCTCCAGAGTTAGAGACAGAAAGAGCTAGAAAGGGGAGGGAGGTTTCGGAAACGGACCAAGTAAACTTGAGGGCAGGGTGAAAGTTGGAGGCAAAGTTAATAAAGTCAACGAGCTCAGCATGCGTGCAGGAAGCAGCGCCAATGCAGTCGTCGATGTAGCGAAGGAAAAGTGGGGGACAGATACCAGAATAGGTTCGGAACATTGATTGTTCCACAATTGTCCCCCCCCCCGTCTCTGCTTTCTGCAGGGATCGCTCCCTACACGACTCCCTTGTCCATTCACCAGCAACTTTGATGTGTGTTGCTTGATTATTTTTAGAATTTTATTTGATCCTCCAAATGTTAATAGCAGTTTTTTTTTGTTACAGTGCTAAGTTGTTACATTTTAATGAAGTAATCTGTACAAACCAGTGCCTTTAGTGCAAAACACTCTAATATCCATGCCTCTGTGTGTTTCTCTTAGCTTCACGGTCACTATTTGATTACACAGTATTTCAATAACTGAGTCTGGGCTCTCTTACAGTACATTGAAGCCACATTATAAATGCTCTCACTTATCAGTCACACACTCCTCCTACCTGTCTCTTACCTGGAACTCCCACCTGTTAAACATTTAAACTATATTCTATTTTTTAATCCCATTTCTAAATTTTGTTTGCCATGCCTTCTGCTCACTGCATTGAATCTCAATTTTATAATTCTCATCCATATCTTGAAATCTCTCTTGACCTTGTTCTTCCCAATTTCCATGACCACTTCCAGTCCCAACAACCTTTGGAGATGGCTAAGTCTTACCTCTTTGCAACCTCTCTATCTATTATACCAAAATGAATGATTGTGCCTTCTGTTCACCCTCAGCTCTGAAAATTTCTCTCTCTCTCTTTTCAATTCCTTTCAACCAAACTCCTGTCATCTGCCTTGGAACATCTTTTATGTTAAATATTGTTTTGATAATGCACCTCCAACCTACCTTGTGGCATCTTATAATGTAGACATGTAAAAGTTGTTTATCAGACTTTTTAGATGAGGCAAAATTCATTGTGAACTGACAAACCACATACTAATCCACATGGAACAAGAAAAAATGAGGTCCCAGGCTCTCCAACTCTGCTGCATTTTATAACCCCTACATATCTGTGGTGGAGAGCGAAAGGGAGAAAAATGTACAAAGTTGCCTTAGTATTTCAGAGATATATGTTGGCCTGTATCAATGCATTTCCAACCCCTAGTCTCCATTTCTGATAGGATTCCTGTTCTCAATACATTATAGGGCCTAAACTTTAGAGTCTTTGATCTCCAGGGTTGTATTTTCTTGCCATAGCTCCTAGAGTTTCTGGCTTCCAGGGTTCTAGGGCACTTGTGACAGAATTCCTGCTCTCCATATAGTTAGAATTCTTGATTCTTTCATTAGGCTTCCATTCTCTATTTCTTAACATGTTTCTATTTATTGGATAATTGGCAGTGCTCTGACTGAGGGCCACAGTCGGTCAGAGCTGACCATGGATATTGCATCCTAGCTGTCTAGAGATATACAAGCCTGGGCAGTACGAGATGGAGAGCAAGCTGATGCCCATCTCCACGCATCTGATGAACCCAAAGGAATGGCAGAGACCAATACAGTTGGGATCAACAGTGTGACAGGAGTTGCCAGTCTGCAATGTAGGACTGCCTTCGGGACTCCAGTTCCGGAATTTTCCCTTGCGTCTTACTTCTGAAGCCTTCCCCATGAATGTAGGTTTGAGATCAAAGTTTTCCTTCTCCTAGATGAGCTGCCTGCCACGGCTGACGAGCCCCATCTGCCAGTGCTCTACATACTTGCTATATTGAATTTGGTGGCCTTATCAAAATACATGAGATTCTAAAGGTGTATGTTAAAAAGGTGGTTCTCCTTGTAGAAGTATCTGGAACATAATAGAAGTCACTCATGAAGATAGAGATGGTGAGGAATCTCATCTCTCAGGGGGCTATTCAGCTATTTAGAATTTTCTACCATGGACTGTGGAGGCTGAACATACTTGAGGCCAAAAATGAGGAGTTCAGAGTCAAGTCACAATGAACAGGCAGGAACGCACAGTTAAGGACAACATCAGATCAATAAATGGAGGTGTGGCCCATTCCTGTTCCAATTTCTTATGTTCTAATATGGTGTACATCATGCTCAAATAACATTACATGACAAAGTACTCTCTATCTTTAGGCTGCTGTCTTTTATTGAAACGATGACTTTGAGTAAGGCAGTCTTTTGAAAAGTTAAAACAGATGTCTCTGCAGATTGAGGATTGGGCAGAACTTTTCCATGAAAGTTGGTAAGAAATGAGATCTATCTTGCCAACCAGTATAAGAGAGAGAATGCTTTTATGACTTGGATATCAAAGGTCATAGGAAATAGATATGTGATGTTACAGTTGTTTCTGTTGCCTTGCTAGAAAGTGCATAGCAATAGCCTCAGGAGGTTTCAGAGAAGGAAGTCAACATTGTTCTAGAGGTCAGCACATTCAGAGCTGAAGGTTCTTCTGTGCTTCATTCACACATTGTGTAATGCTGCTATTATTAACAAGTAACTTCCACTGAATATAACAAATTTTTTCTCTGGGAAGCGAAAAGGGCTAATGTCATAGGTAACGTAATGTCAAACTGGTTCTGCAAGGGGATTCCCAGGAGAATAGAAATGTTCTTAATAAGAAAAGAAAGAGATGACGGTAAGAAGTGATATAAAGGAGAACATAGGATAAAAAGAAGAGAAAAAAATTCTCAAGAGAAGTTAACAATAAACAAAGGAAAGATTGGAAAGACAACAAGACAAAGTGGAGGAGTGGGACACACACCAGCTCTGGGGCATGTATTTGAAGAATACCTGGCTGAAGCTCGGCAGCTGGAGAGAGGACACTAGATGATTAGTGCAAGGAATAAACATTGCTCCAGTTGGAACACTCTTCTTCAGCTGGACTAATGATAGAAGAATTATTCTATATCTAAACATGCTGTGAATGATCCAGAGGTGTAGAAAATACCTTTTTCCACTCTAAAGCAACAGGAATTCTGCAGATGCTGGAAATTCAAGCAACATATATCAAAGTTGCTGGTGAACACAGCAGGCCAGGCAGCATCTCTAGGAAGAGGTGCAGTCGACGTTTCAGGCCGAGACCCTTCGTCAGGACTAACTGAAGGAACTCTAACTAGATCTGCAGGTGTAATGTTTTCATTATTTTAGCCATATTCTCCGCACTGTTTTGGCAGTTGAAAACATTCCTTGCTGGAGTGTATCCCCACCACTGCAATATATCACCCCGCCTCAATGTGCTGTATTATGGACCTGAAGCATTGCATTATCCACTAATGCACTGCAGCACTAACCCAGCCCCAGTGCACTGTATCATCCACTGGATGCAATGCGCTATCAGCTTGGATACATGTATTACCCAGCTCCGATGTTGTGCTTTACACAGTCTAGATTCAAGATTCAAGATTCAAACACACTTATTATCAAAGAGTGTATAAATTTTACACCTTGAAATCTGTTTGCTTACAGGCAGCCACAAAGCCAGAAACCCAAAGACCATAAAAGAGGGGAAAAAAACACACATCATGCAAACAATAGAAGCAATCAACAACATTCAAATCCAGATATAGTCCGTAGATCCGCTCTCCAGAACAGCCGGAGAAGGCCCAAGCCTACTCATGTTAGCCATCTCAGTTCATCATATTAGCAGGGCAAACACGCCACAAAACTCAGAGACGACAGCTGCTCGATACAGGAATGAACATCACAGGAGAGCAAGCAAAATCAGCCTGACTCTCACTTCTGGTCCCGACACTTGGGCTTTCCAGACTATCTGGACCAACGTTTAAATTGTCCCAGCACCGAACCCGGCGCAGTGACATGCATGGAGCACACAGCCTGAAGCTGTTCTCGATCTCAGCAAATTGGTTCGGCCTAGGAGTGATCCAACCTCTCACCCAGGTTAGGTGGACGGGCATCAATACTCTTCCACATCGACTCCTCTACAAATCATTCACTCTAAGGTAGGGACATGTTCGGCACAACTTTGTGGGCCGAAGGGCCTGTATTGTGCTAGGTTTTGTATGTTTCTAATACGCTCAATGAAAATTCTCTGCGGGATAGACATTGCTTCATTTTTATTGTGTGTGCCAATCCAAATAATTATTCTTACAGCAAGTGCAAATATTGCAAAGAGATTTTAGCAAGCAAATTACACAGTAATTTGCATAAGAGATAAAGGAAAATCTAGCATACTTACAAAGTACTCCTCAGGAAGTTCCTGTTGTTTCTGAATAAATGTGTAGGGTATTTTGCATAGAGTCAAACTTCTTAAAACAGCAGCACTGTATTTTTGGCGGTGCTAATTAAGGGAGCAACAATGGCCAAGCCACCTGGGAATATCTTAAAATAGAAGCATTGGACTATGGATTAGACAAATGTGCGCTACAGTTGTCATCACCATGAAGAATAAAAACAATTCCTTTCTAGAAACCATGAAGTCACGTCCTGTACCTTCAACAACTGTACATACTTGGTGGAAACACAGAATACAAGTAGGATACCTATACGTGAATAGATACATAACTCAGGGTTGATGGCAGAATGGTGCATGACTGACTGGAAATTTAGACCAGATAGTACTCACAGTGGCCACTTTATAAGGTGCCTCCTGTACCTAATAAAGTGGCCACTGAGTACATGTCCGTGGTCTTCTGCTGCTGTAGCCAATCCACTTCAAGGTTTGATGTGTTGTGCATTCAGAGATGCTCTTCTGCACACCACTGTTGAAATGTGTGGTTATTTGAGTTACTGTCGCCTTCCTGTTAGCTTGAACCAGTCCAGCCATTCTCCTCTGAACTCTCTTATTAACAAGGCATTTTTGCCCACAGAACATCCGCTCACTTTTGCTTTTCACACCATTCTCTGCAAACTCTAGAGACTATTGTATGTAAAAATCCCAAGACAGCAGTAGTTTCTAAGATAATCAAACCATGCTGTCTAGCACCCAAAATCATTCCACAGTCAAAATCACTTAAGTCACATTTCTTCTCCATTCTGATGTTTGGTCTGAACAACAAATGAACCTCTTAAACATGTCAGCATGTTTTTGTTCACTGAGTCGCTGCCACCTGATTGGCTCATTAGATATTTGTGTTAACATGCAGGTGTAATAAAGCGGCCACTGAGTGAAGGATCTATGAGGTTGGTTTTGCCACATGTATTTTCTTGGGTTATATGCAGTGAGTACTTTGTACAGCATTATGTGCTGGACTTCGGAATTGGGGAGGAGGTATGGCTGGTGGTGAGGGTCCAGGCCCTGGGCTCAGGAAAAGGTTGTGGTTCCAGCAGGATTGCAGCTATGAGTTAGAACCAGCCATTATGAGAGTGATGGGGAGGTCTCAGGAGCTGAGCTGAGATCACTGGTTGGCAGCCAAGGTTACTGGAATAGTTGGGGAATAGTTTAAGACCATGAAACATGGCGTGTTAGCCCTGTGCTAACAGCCACAGGACTCAGCAGTGAGAAAACCACCTTTCTCAGACTCTGTACATCTATGATCAGTATGATTTGGGTCCCACCAAAACTGGAAAGTTGGGATGTATGTACAGTATTGCCCACCCAAACCCCGAGTTGTGTGAATACTATGTAAACACAGTCCCCGTGCAAATAGCCATCATCAAGAAATAACATACAGCCCCCAGACCAGAGACACCAGCCATCAAATAACACTGTATACAATTATAAAGAAAGTATATTTACAAATGTCAGCTTTATCGAACAATTAGGAAAAAAAGAAGAAAAAATAATAATAAGGCCCCATTACAGTTAGCCCATTCCAAATGTGCACATCAGTTGGAGCTCATCTTGAAGTCGTCTTTAACTCACACATTTGATCCCCGGTCTGCGTGAAGGCACGCACCACCTTCCAAGTGTCGCTCGAAATCAATCTCAAACAAACAGACTTCCCCACGGGAGTATTAGTCCTCCCTCCTTGAAGCCATTCATCTGCAAAAAGCACCCTGTGCAACTGGGATGGCATCCTCAGCCATCTTTCCTCCTGTCTTCCCTCAGCTCCTGCCAAAAAGACCTCGGCCCACACCAGTATCCATCACAAAACCTCTCCGCCCAGCGTCCTCAAGAACCTTCTCCCAGTTCCACCACCTTGATTGGCTAACACAACATTCCTGAGTTGAATAATATAGCCCCTTATCTTCAGCTCAAACCCAAACAGACTGAAAGCAGGACAAACGGTTCTTACAGAACTGTTAATATGAAACACCTACAGCATAGCAGTAAAACTTTTAACCAGGGCATTACAACCATAAAACCCTAAGACATAGGAGCAGAATTAGGCATTGCCCCATTGAGTCTGCTCAGCCATTCAATCATGGCTGCTCCATTTTTTTCCCCTCCTCAGCCCCATTCCCCGGCCTTTTCTCCATAACCTTTGATGCCATGACCAATCAAGAACCTACCAATCTCCGCCTTAAAACAACCAACGACTTGGCTTCCACAGCAGCCTGTGGTAATAAATTCCACAAATTCACCACTTTCTAGCTAAAGAAATTTCTCCACATTTCTGTTTTTAATGGATGTGCCTCTGTCCTGAGGTTGTAATCCCCCGAGGGAAACATCCTTTCCACATCTACTCTATCTGGGCTTTTCAACATTCAAAGGTTTCAATTAGATCCCCCCTCATCCTTCTGAATTCCAGCGACTACAGGCCCAGAGCCATCAAATGTTCCTCATGTGATAACCTTTTCATTCCTGGAATCAACCTTGTGACCTACTCTGAACCCTCTCCAATGCCAACACATCTTTTCTTAGATAAGGAGCCCAAAACTGTTCACCAGTGCCTTATAAGGCCTCAGCATCATATCTTTGCTCTTGTACTCTAGACCTCTTGAAATGAATGCTAACATTGCATTTGCCTTCCTCACCACCGACTCAACATGCACTTTAACCTTTAGGGTGTTCTACACAAGAACTCCGAGTCCCTTTGTATTTCAGATTTTTAGATTTTCTCTCCATTTAGAAAATAGTCTGCACATTTATTTCTTTTACCAAAGTGCATGACCATGCATTTTCCAACATTGTATTTCATTTTCCACTTCCTTGCCCATTCTCCCAATCTGTCTAAGTCCTTCTGCAGGCTCCCTGTTTCCGCAACACTACATGCCCCTCCACTAAATCGTCACATCATCTGCAAACTTAGCAATAAAGCCATCTATTCCATCATCTAAATCATTGATATACAACATAAAAAGAAGTTGTCCCAACATCAACCCCTGCTGCATACATGGCCCAGCCAGAACTGGACATATTTTTGCGCCTTGTTGTTGAACTTGGCAAGATCTGCAGCAGTACAGGGTTCCTCTAGTGATGGGCATTGCAGGAGATGTTGCATAGTTTGTGGCTCAGTTCCACATTCACAAGTTGTTGGGCTGCTTGTATATCCCCATTTGCTTAGTAACACCTTTGAACGATCTACGCCAGTTAAGGCACTTCCTGGTTGCCTAGTTGCAATTATCTCCTTGGGGAAAGTTTTCATCCGGCGGAATTTCCATCGTTGGGGGTTGTTTGAGACTGGCGAGCCGGTCTTTCCACAAGGCGATACGGGCTTCAGATGGGGTTGATAGTAATGGAACAACACCGTTCAAGAAGCTCTTCCTTGACTTCAGGCGGCTGGGTGTAGGTGTATGACCATGTAGAGGGTGCCTCTCATCTGACGTTTGATGGAGTCATTCTTTCTTGCTGGCTACTGTTCTTCTTATATCGGGGCAGTGATACCCGCCAGGATATATAGGCTGTTGGTGTTTGTTGGTTTTAAACAACCTGTGATAAGTCGGCAGCTTGCATTCAGAACGGCATCTATCTTCTTAGCATGAGTAGATCTTTCCCATGCAGGGCAGGTGTATTCGGCAGTGGAACAGCAAAGAGCAATGCGCTGGTTTGCACTGTTTTCGAGCTTGTTCCCCGTTTTGTGTTAGTGAGCTTATTCAGGATATTGTTTCATGCACTCATTTTTGTCTTTGTCTTTGTCTTATTGATGTGGTTCTTGAAAGTGAGGCATCTGTCAAGGGTGACTCCTAAGTAGATAGGGTGCTCGCAATGTGTCAGTGTTGTTCCACACCAGGTTGCTTTAAGCTGCAGACCCCTGCAGAACACAACTATTCACTGGCAGCCAACCAGAAAAAGGATCCTTTTATTCCCACTCACTGCCAGTCAGCCAATGCTCTAACTATGCTAGTAACTTTCCTGTGTTACCATGGGCTCTTATCTTAGTAAGCAGCCTCATGTGTGGTACCTTGTCAAAGGCCTTCTGAAAATCTAAATATACCGCATCCCCTTTATCTACCCTACTTGTAATCTCCTCAAAGAATTCCAACAGATTCATGAGGCAAGATTTCCCTTTAAAGAAACCATGCTGACTTTGCCGTATCCTGTCCTATGTCACTTAGTACTCTATAAATTCATCCTTAACAATTGACTCCAATGTCTTCCCAAACACTGAGATCAGGCTAACTGGTCTATAATTTCCTTTATGCTGCCTCCCTGCTTTCTTAACAGAGTGGAGTAACATTTGCAAAATTCGGTCTTCTGGAACCATGCCAGAATCCAATGATTCTTGAAAGATCATTACTAATGCCTCCAAAATCTCTACTGCTACCTCTTTCATAACCCTTGGATGCAGTTCATCTGGTCTGGGTGACTTATGTACCCTTAGGTCTTTCAGCTTTCTGAGCACCTTCTCCCTTGTAATAGTAACTGCACTCACTTCTCTTCCCTCATACTCACCAACACCTGGCACACTGCCAGTGTCTTCCACAGTGGAGACTGATACAATATAATCATTTAGTTCATCTGCCATCTCCTTGTCCCTATTATTATTTCTCCAGCCTCATTTTCTAGCGATCCGATAGCCTACTACCACTGTAATTTATTTTACTCCACTGAAATACTGATAGGTCAGACTTTACTTTCTCCCTATCAAATTTCAAGTTGAATTCAATCAGATCGTGATCACTGTCTCCTAAGAGTTCCTTTACATTAGGCTCCCTGATCGCCTTCATTTCATTATATAACACCCAGTCCAGTATAGCTGATCCCCTAGTAGGCTCAATGACAAACTGCCCTAAAGAGCCATCTCGTAGACATTCAACAAACTCACTCTCTTAGGATCCATTACCAACCTGATTTTCCCAAACTACCTGCATGTTAAAATATCTCATGATCTTTTGTTGCATCTTTTCTATTTCCCATTGTAATCTGTAGTCCACTGTTTGGAGGCCCATATATAACTGCCATCAGAGTCCTCTTACCTTTGCAGTTTCTTAATTTAATGCTCAAAATCTTTTGATCCTATGTCACATCTTTCTAATGATTTGATGCCATTCTTTACAGGCTGAGCCATGCCACCCCCTCTGCCTACCTTCCTATCCCTCTGATACAATGTGTAACGGTGGACATTCAGCTCCCAACTTCAACCATCCTTCAGCTGAGACTTAAATTCACCCACACTTTCCAGTACAACCAAATTAGTCATTCCTGTCCAGGTTATTGTTCATTTAAATTTGAAGCAAACTTTTGTTTAGGAGGCCAAGTGTATAAAAACAAATAGGGGAGAATAATGAATTGATCAGTAAGGTCATATGAATTTGTAAAGGGTAGGGCAATCTTTGGGGAAATCTAAGCAGATCAGGAAATCTCTGTAGACAAAATATAGAAGCAGGAGTAGATCATTGTATCTGCTATTCTATGTGATGAGATCCCAGCTGAACCTAAACCTCTTTTACGATTACTCTATTCATCACCACTTTGGAATCTAACGATCTTTTGATCAGCTTGAACCATACACCCAGTGCAGATCCATTCCTTCCAATGTAGATTAATCCAAATATTTACAACTGTCTTTCACTAAAACAGTTCTCCCAATCTCAGTCCTGAATGGTAACACACTCATGCTGAACACACTCTATTTTCTTGGACTCCCCAGCTGGACCAAGCACACCTTCAACATTAGCATTTTTTCCCATCTATCTGATTTCCATTAGCTAGGCACTCTCTTACCTATGTCAATAAGTAAAACCCCAACTTTATGCACTCTTACCTATGCAGGAACCTTTTATATAGTAAACATGAGAAGGAAATTCAGAGTAACAGACACAAAGTCCTGGAGGAACTCAGCAGATCAGGCCACATCCATGGAAATGAACAGTCGATGTTTTGGGCTAAGACCCTTCTTCAGGAATCAGTATTTAAATAGGTGTACTTTCCACACAACAGTTGGAAGGAGCTTTACCTCACCTCTCCCCACACCTACATTTGATGGATAGATAATAAACTAAATAATCAGCCTTCTTAAGAACAAATATGCACCGCTTTGTCAGTATCGGAAACCAGTCTGACTTCTCTAATTACTTATGAGGAATATTCACATGAAAGATATTTTATATCAACCATACATAAAGCAGTATTGATATCTTTAGTCATATGCAAGAATATACAGATAAGTTTATTTAAAGTCTATGTGGATCACTACCAATGAATAAGCCGACAACTGCTTGCTTGAGAAAATAACTGTGAATTACGACTGGTACTTTTACATATTGGACTGCATCATTTACTTGATATTCCAATTAAAACATTTATTGATCCTGCATACTCACAAACAGTCTGGGTTATTAATCCTACCAATATTTTCAAATGTTATCTGTTTCAAAAATTACATAATTTTTAAATTATTCACACAAAATAAATTTACCTCCCTCAGTACTTAAACATGTCTTGTTTTTGCTATTCTTTCTCTGACCTCTCTAATTACAAAGCAACTTGGGAATTTTGAAGAAAGGTGGAAAATTTATTTTTGTCAATCTTAATTTGCCTTTAAAAAAAACCTGTTGTATTTCTATTTTGCAACAACCTGACCACCTGCCAAGGCTTCTATCAACGACATGATCCAAAAACAATTCTCATACACATTCCATGTCTTGGTAAATGGGCTAGAAATCCCCATCAAGAGCACTTGGTCTTGTTCTGGAGACACAAGACACAGGAGATGCCGGAGTATGGAGCAACAAACAGTCTGCTGAGGAAACTCTCAGTAAGAAGCAGTTCCTGACTCATGAAACACACATCAAAGCTGCTGGTGAATGCAGCAGGACAGGCAGCATCTCTAGGAAGAGGTAGAGTCGAAGTTTCGGGCCGAGACCCTTCATCAGGACTAACTGAAAGAAGAGCTAGTAAGAGATTTGAAAGTGGGAGGGGGAGGGGAAGGGGGAGATCCAAAATGATAGGAGAAGACAGGAGGGGGAGGGATGGAGCCAAGAGCTGGACAGTGGATTGGCAAAAGGAATATGAGAGGATCATGGGTCAGGAGGCCTAGGGAGAAAGAAAAGTGGGGGGGGGGACCCAGAGGATGGGCAAGGGGTATAGTGAGGGGGGACAGAGGGAGAAAAAGGAGAGACAGAAAAAGAATGTGTGTATATAAATAAATAAATAACAGACGGGGTACGAGGGGGAGGTGGTTTTGCAGCAATAACTACATAAGCAGCTGGAGTTTAAAACTCTTTCAGATGGTAGGACAGAGAGCCAGGGGGTCAGTGGGGATGCTACTACCACAGTACTGCAGAGTAGAGGAAGTGCCCAAAAGGGTCTTCAGCACCAGCTTTGACAGAAAAAATGAGATTGTTTCTCACCCTTTTTACCCTGATGTGAGCTTCCTTGGATTTTTACTGTTTTGGAAGTAGATTCGATACATACTCTGCAACACACACAAAATGCTGGAGGAACTTAGCAGGCCAGGCTGCATCTATGGACAAATGTACAGTAGACGTATTGGCAGGACTAGATGCAGTCTGGCCTGCTGAGTTCCTCCAGCATTTTGTATGTGTTGCTTGGATTTCTAGCATCTGCAGGTTTTCTCTTGTTTGTTGATACGCACTCTACAAGATTGGTTAGGGAAGGATGGCCCAATATGTTAACGTAGTAACTTTTGAGAATTCCAACAAGCACAGTATTATAATTTGCAGAGGGATGGAGGAATTATCCAAGAGAGGAAATGCTGTGCATGAGGCTTCGTAAGAACGTCCTGGTTGAAATGTGATTGTTTTAATTGCCAGACATTAGTAAATAATATTTTGTATTGGTGAGTTTGTTGTAAATGTAATCGAAATTAAGGAACATATTAGAAAATGTATTGTTTATAAATTTATATTCTCAAGAATATGAAAAGTATTTTCAATTCCCTGTTTCTAAACAGCAATATCTCTGTTGATCATTGCATAATTCTATTTGCATATATTACCAGTCTTTTATATAATGAATAGTAAATAATTTAAAATGTTTTTAAAATACATCAATATATGTAATACTAATGGGTAACCTGTTGCATTAACTACATTCCAAGAAAATAAACACTTTATGCCAATACATCATATTTTTATCAGGCTTTCCTATTATCAGTAAGTATCTGCTTTCTTGTTCTAGAAAATGTCCTTAATTCCAAGGAAGTTACCTGTTTAAAAAAATGTTTTGTTGGAATTCCATATGTGGCCTTGAGTTCTTCAAATGGCATAACTGTATTGCCATTATAAAGATCAGACACCTTAGCTATGCTTGGGGTCAATCAAGTTTTCAAACCAGGGTCTGCTCTGCCCTTTATCATTAAGATATATACCTTCAGTTGCGAAGTTTTATTATGTCCAGGCAAGATTACAGTTTGAAGCTCCCTCCTTTATCTACCCTAGAAGACATAACTCTGAAATTATCTGAAGTGAGGGGTCATGTGTCTGTATTATACAACTTGTTTGCAAGTAAATGCAAAGAGTCTTCAACCAACATACTACAAGCATGGAGAACTAACCTGCATGAGAATCTGTCAGAAAAAGAGTGGTCAGAAGCTTGTTCCTTAGTTCAAACCCAGTCAATAAACACTCATTCTAAATTACTACAATACAAATGGATAACCAGACAGTACATTACTCCAGTCAGGTTACATCACGTTAACCCCAACATTCCAGACACATGCATTAAATGCAATCACCAACAGGGATCTCTGTTCCATTGTATGTGGGAGTGCCCCCAGATAATCTGCTTCTGGAAGAAGGTGCTGGATTTGATTAGTCAGATTATTGGAAAAAAGGTGCCCCTTGATCCCTTTATGTATTCTGAATATTTATCCAAAGAACTTTGTAACCTCCAAAAATGTAAGGTCTCTGCTTAATAGTTTTTTGGAAGCCAAACGCTGCATAGCCTATTCACGGAAGAAACCAACAACCAGTGGACTCTCACAATGGCTGAAAGGAATGACTTCTTACCTTGCTCTAGAAAAGATAAGCTATATCACAAAAACAAACTTGGCAAATTTCGGGAAATTTGGGACTTTCTACAAGTTTCTGGAGAACAATATTCAGGATGATGAAAGTAACGAACTGAATTGACTGCTGTTTTTTAATGGCGGGGTGTTTGCTTTTTTTGTGTGTGTTTTTTTTCTTTTGATTTCTTATGTATTTTATTTTTTCCTTTTCTTTAACTTTGTTGTAATGTCAAGCCTATGGATGATCTAATGTGTTTTCTTTTCATTCTGTAAAAGCAATAAAGAGATGTTTAAAAAAAAGGAAGTTACTTGTTACTTCATTGTTTGCCTGTTAATTAGTGCTTATGTGTGCATTTTTGTAGTGCTCAAAATAATTTCCAGCAACACAATATGGTTTTTAACTTAAAAGTTTTAGTGCTTCGGTAAGCATGTACGCATTGGAGTGAAGCTTCCTGCTGGTTTCCATCAATTCAGCCACTTTACAAATGCAGAAAACCTGAAGTTCAGAGAGGACAGCAGTCTTTGTTAAACAGAGTGCTTTTCCTGTTGTTGTCCTGTGAACCCTCAATATTGATTCTGGACTCCATGACGTCTCACAACTTTAATGGAAATGGAAACATGGGTAGATAAACTTTAATTCGAATACCAACTACTGATCTTTCTCCACTGATCATTTGGAAGAAGCATTGAAAATAGCAAAGGGAGAGGATGTACGCTGGGTGGGAGATTCCAGTGTCCATCACCATAAGTATTTTAGCAACTGGGTCTCTGACCAAATCGATTAGGTCCTTCAAGGACATAGATACCAGACTGAGTTTGAGACAATGAGTAAATCAGCATGAGGAATATATCTCAAACACGAGGAAATCCGCAGATGCTGGAATTTCAAGCAACACACATAAATGTTGCTGGTGAACAACTTTCCAACTAATCAACTTAGCTAATTTAGCAATTAATCAGCTTTCTAGCTCTTAGCTCTATCCCTCCCCCTCCTGTCTTCTCCTATCATTTCGGATCTCCTCCTACCATTCCCACTTTCAAATCTCTTACTATCTCTTCTTTCAGTTAGTCCTGACAAAGGGTCTCTCCTCAAAACGTCAACTGTACCTCTTCCTATAGATGCTGTCTGGCCTGCTGCGTTCACCAGCATCTTTTATGTGTATTGCTTGAATTTCCAGCATCTGCAGATTTCCTCGTGTTTACGTACCTCCGTTCATGAAGGCACAATGGCACAGTGCTTGTCGAGACTTTGAGGACCATCCATGGATTGTTGTGTGGCATTACCATCATGTTGAAAGGAATAGACTCAGAAGAGATTTGGTAGCTTGGAAATGATGGAATATGGTGTTGTGGATCATCAAAATGAACAGAAATGATCCCCACCAGAATCTGTGAACTCATGCTTAGCTTATCTTATCAGCTTGTTCTATCAGTACAATCAGGCATGGTCAATATTGGTTCAATCAAGCATGAGAAAGCACATGCCAGGAGAAGCATCGGGCATATTTAAAATGACCAACCCAGTGAAGCTACCACAAATGACTATAAGTACAGTAAACAAACGCAGCATGCAGCAGACAGAGCTAAGCAATCCTACAAAGAATGAATCTGTGGAAGGTCTAGTTTTGAATGGTGATGAATAATTAAATCGTTATTCAAGTGGGGAGCTGGGGGTGGAGGGGAGGGAGGGAATGGTTACTCCATGCCCAGCATCCTACCCTCAGTATTCCTAAGCAGGCTTTCTCAGGGCAATGTACTAAGTCCAAGTATCTTCAGAAAAGCCACGTAACAAGGTCTATATGATATTGTGGCACTGATTGATATGGCAAGTAATATGTGAGCTGCAACAGTGCTGTACAATGACCATCTCCACTGAGAGAATCTAATCAACAATGCTTAATGGCTGTACAAATGCATTTCCAACATCAGCATGTGGGAGGTATGATGAACATAAACTTAGTGGCAGTATGATTAGAAGAACAGGAAGGAGGCTGAGTATCCTGTGCTGAGTAAGTCACTGCCAGACACCCCAAAGTCTTTTCACTATGTGCAAAGTACAAGCCGAAGCAAGAAGAAAAGCTATTCACTTTCCTAAATGTGTGCAACTCCAACAACTCTCAAAAAACTTGACCCTCTCTGGGATAAAGCTGCCTGCTTGATTAGCACCTATCTGCAATACTTACTCTGACAGTACAAGCTCCCAAACTTGTGACCTTTATCACCAAGGAAGACAGGGACTACAGGCATGTGGGAACATCACCACCTACAGATTTCCCTCTATCACACACCTGACTTGAAAATGTATCACTGTACCTTGGGTCTAGTATCTTGGATGTTTCTACCTACAGCATTGTGAAAATATCTTCACTGTGAATCTTAAGTTCACCACTCCACCTTCTCCAGAACAATTAAAGATTACAGAAGTGATTTAATAACTGAACTTATACTTTGAGTCTTTATCACGTGAATATTATAACAGGGTGGCGGATGGAGATACGTCTCTACCACAGGAGGTGTAAGGTGCTCCTTCCCTCCGCTAGCCTGCAGGTCACCCTTGGACAAGGTGTAGCACCTGTTAAGTCCCCCGATCAGGGTCACCTGAAGCCATGGGAGCAGGTGGTGATGGTTATATAAGCAGCTGATGCATATCACAAGTCCTGATTACGCAACCACTGATGCCGAGGGACAATCTCCGAGGAGTATTGATAATGGATGGGGTTATCTGTCTTGTAAAGACACTACCCTGAAAGAGGAAATGGCAAACCACTTCTGTAGAAATATTTTCAAAGAGAAATCAGTGTAATGGAAAAACCATGATTGTCTACATCATACAACACGGCACATAATGAATGAACTATAAATAACAGCAGAGTGAGTACTCTCAAAGGGAATGGGAATGGATGTTTGAAGGGATAATAACCACAACCCAGAATAAAGAGTGCAGAACAGGGGAAAGGGTCTCACTCAAAGAGCCAGCACTGACACAATGGACTGAAAAATTCTCTTCTGGTTGCTAGAAAACTCTCCTAGATACTATGATAATATTACCTGCACTTCTTCAAGACCAATGAAAGTCAAATGAGTCTCTTTAATAACTTATAAATGCATTATAACATATCACACTATTGCAATAGAACATATCAATTAGATTACACATGATGGCTCCATTGTAATCTGTTTCTGCAACGAAGCTGTTATTTGACCTGAGCCGTAAAGGCAGCAGAAAGGAACTGAGGTCCTTTGGGTTAGTGTGAGATCAAACTGCTTTGAGCCAGATCAAGCCCAAGTTTTCTACTGATTTTGTAAATTGGCAGGTGGTTGTACGTTCCCTACTAGCCAAGGTCAGCAGGAAGTGAGAAGCCAGCAGTAAAAAAAGTAGGCTCACCCTTCCCCACCCCCCATCCCTGATGTTGCCACCTTTACATTAATGAAATCAAAACACTGCAGATCTCAACAAGAAACAAAAACAGAAAACACTCAGCAAATGGTCCCCAGCTTATGAACTATTAAATCCGGGAAAGTCTGCAGATGCTGGAAATCCAAAGCAACATACACACACACACACACAGTGTGCTGGAGGAACTCAGCAGTTCAGGCAGCATCTATGGAAATGAATAAATAGTTGATGTTTCGGGCCGAGACATCGACTGTTTATTCATTTCCATAGATGCTGCCTGACTTGCTGAGTTGCTGCAGCATTTTGTGTGTTTTGAACTTCTATTGCTCAAGCAACTGCTATTCGTGGTATGGCCAAGGCAAGTAAACTTGCATTCAAATTCCCCCAGTGACTCTGCTTTAAATCTCTGAAACAACTGGTGCCTATTGAACTTATAAAGTCCACAGTCTCCAATCAGCCCCAAGGTAGAGGCATTATTCAGCAACGTTACAAAGACTGTGAACAATATACATTGCTTGCAGTGAAATATGCATCTACATCAATGAACAATCTCATTCTTGCTTCATTTGTACTTTTTCTTTGTTTCTTCAGTGACCTTCACAATGACAGAGAAAACAGAAGCAGCCCACCCCCTGTGAGAGGAAGGAAATTGTGCAGGATAATGGAACTGAATCCTCAAACTAAGAGTTACATGCATTACTTTCAGCTTGCTGCATTCTCAGAGATGCTGATCCGATCGGGCATTTAATTGTTTCACGTCATATTATAAACCCCATGGCAATACAACTCCACCATGGACAGTCCCAACCACAAACAAAAGAAAACCTACGGTTGCTGGAAATCCAAGCAACACACACAAAATGCTGGAGGAACTCAGCAGGCCAGGCAGCATCGATAGAAAAGAGTATAGTCATCGTCTCAGGCCAAGACCCTTTGGCAGGACTGATGGATTCATGGATGGTCCCAAGCCCAGCTGCGAAAGGTGGAAGTTTCAGCATGGGGTTAGCAACCGCAACCAGTAAAAACTCAGTGCTACAGAAATGCCAATAGAAGCTGTAAAGACCTCAGCCCCGGGAGAGGAAGCATATACCAAGAAGACGGGTTATACCTGGAGACAAGGTGAAAGACTGGCCCAGGACAGAGAACTCTGATGAGCTACTGTCAGCAGCCTATGTCCCAGTAGGGATGACGGAGCTTAAAAGATTAAAATATGAGGACCGATCTCTCTAAAATCCCAGATGACATCACCCTTCAACCAAGACTGCCAGAAACTCATTAAGTGATATTTATGTGGAATCTCTATGTGTAATTTGTTTGCACAACAGTAGTCTTTATGCTTGGAATTATTTTGTGCTGTGTACAGAACTTGAATCTATTCCAATCTGGTACAATAAAATAGTATATGAAAGCTTGCTTTTCTCTCTGAATAGATGTACAAACCCACAATTGTATCAGAAGTTTCATTCTCCATAATATGCAAGCATCAATCCAAAGGTTGGGAATAAAAAAACTGCTTTGAGTCCTGTTGTACAATTGCGCCACACCGTTAGTTGGTGAAAGTGAAACTAATCTGTCTCAGGTCACAATACACCATTACAACTTGGGAACATACAGTCTATCAAATTACCAAGTAAAATATTTAGTATAATAGGCAATTCAATTACTAGTTTAATGAAAACTTTATTACTCCTGTAAGTAATATCTTACTAGCTGCAAAATTAATTAGAACTTATTACTGAGAGAACCCAGCCTTGATTATTTATAGTAACTTCTCAAATTCTGGGAAGTTATTAAAATGATAATTAAAAAATGGCAGCAGCTACCTATTCAAATTCATGGTAAAACTAACCGGTGGTGTAACTAAAAATATGAAAAACTGTCCTGAAGTATATTTTTCTTAATAACTGAACAACAAGCTTTTGAAACTTCAGCTGGGTTTCAGTGGCTGTTCTCTCGCTGCTAAGTTGGTAGCCTGTGGGTACCAATCTCACTTGAGAGCTCTGTGAACATAATCTAGGCTGACATATTGATGTAGTGCTGTACTGAAAAAGGTTCAGATAAGATGTCAAGCTTCTTGTCAGGAGCTGCAAACAAATGGTATTCTGTTGAAGAAAAGCCTGTGGTTCCTGTCAGTGTCCTGGACAATATTTAATTCTCAAACCAATACCTAAAAATATATAATTCTGTTATTAAGATGTTGGATTATACTTCCCTAAACTATGTTTGTGAAATGCTACATCAATACAAGTTTTAACCCTTTTTTGACTAAAAATATTAAGCTTGACGATTTCCAGAATCAGACATAATTTTGAGACAGTCTTTTCATGGGAGGAGAAATCCTATTAGGATATTTTTCTCTTCTTCCACATGTATCCATGGTAGCCTTTTGTTTTGCTGAAATCTCAATGTCAAGTTCCATGCCATTGAGATTAAGCTTAGAGCTTTGCAACCAATTATGAGTCAGTTTTCTCTATCTCCTATCTTGAACTGTGGCATCTGAACTTCAATTACAGTTTATTGTGCAGGCTATTATTACAAACACACAATCTATCAGGATTTATCTTTGAATTTTAGGTGCAGCAACCATGAGCTTCTCATGACATTGCAGAAAATGAAATTGGAACTTCTCTTTCTCACAATATCTCTGCAGCTGACTGCTGGTGTCCATGCCATTCCACAATATAATCAAACTCAACTCTCCTATACAAGGCATTGCAAATGAAATGGAACTGAGGGCTGATAGTTATTGTTACATACATCTCTCTAGTCTTTGATAGCAGCAACTCTAATGTAAACCTGTGGATTCACTGAAGTTTTTGTCAGAAATATTTTTATTCTTTCAAAAGAGGTCTATTTGGATAAAGAAGAAAGAAACAAAGGAAAGAATAGGACTGGAAAGGGAAGATCTAGTTTATCTGGCTGCTTTTTATTCTGACCATGATTCTTCTGACTGCCCAGTATGTTGCCTGCAATAACTTTTTCCATAGTTTAATTAGCTAGTGATCCATCCTCTGAATAAATGAATTTAATCTCAACTTTGTGCATTAAGCCTAAATTTGGGGCTCTTGGTTCTAGCGTTTGTGGTAAGCTTGCATGTATAATCAAAGTGGCAAAGGAAAAGGTTGCACTGCTGCTAACCTGATATTTTCCTCACCACACATCCTACCCAAGATCCACAAACTTGTCCATCCAGGTAGAGCCATTGTTTCTGCTTGCCCCTGCCCCACTGAACTCGTATCTGCATACCATGATTCAGTTTCATCCTCCCTGGTTCAGTCCCTTCCTACCTACATCTGTGACACTTCACACGCTCTTGATCTTTTCACAGATTTTAAGTTTCCAGGCCCTGAGCTTCTTATTTTCACCATGGATGTCCAGTCCCTATACACCTCAATCCCCTACCAGGAAGGCCTCAAAGCTCTCCGTTTGTTTCTGGACACCAGACCCAACCAGCTCCTCCCTCCACCACATTCTCCTCCGTCTGGCGGAACCTGTTCTCACACTCAATAATTTCTCCTTTAGCTCCTCCCACTTCCTTCAAACAAAAGGGGTAGCCATGGGCGCTCGCATGGGTCCCAGCTATGCCTGCCTGTTTGTCGGCTACATGAAACAGTCTATGTTCCAAGCCTGCACTGGTGTCACTACCCAACTTTTCCTGCGCTACATCGACGACTGCAATGGTGCTGCTTCCTGCACCCATGTGGAGCTCTCAACTTCCACTCTGCCCTCAAATTTACCTGGTCTATTTCCGACATCTTCCTCCCCTTGATTTCTCTGTCTCTGGAGACAGCTTATCTACAGATGTCTATTATAAACCCACTCACTCTCGTAGCTATCTAAACTATACCTCTTCCCACACTGTTACTTGTAAAAGTGCCATCCCCTTCTCTTGACTCCTCCGTCTCCACTGCATCTGCTCTCAGGATAAGACTTTTCATTCCAGAATAAAGGAGATGTCCTCCTTCTTCAAAGAAAGTGGCTTCCTTTCCTCCACCATCAACGCTGCCCTCAACCACATCCCTTCCATTTAGCGCATGTCTGCTCTCACCCCATCCTCCCACAACCATCAGAGATAGGGTTCCTTTTGTCCTCACCTACCACCCTACCAGCCTCCACGCCCAGCATATAATTCTCCGTAACTTTGGTCATCTCCAATGGGATCCCACCACCAGACACATCCTCCCTCCCTCACTTTCTGCAAGGATTGCTGCCTACACGACTCCCTTGTCCATTCATCCCTCTCCACTGAGCTCCCTCCTGGCACTTATCCTTGCAAGCAGAACAAGCGCTACACCTGCCACAACACCTCCTCTCTCACTACCATTCAGGGTCCCAAACAGTCCTTCCAGGTGAGGTAACACTTCACCTGTGAGTCTGTTGGGGTCATCTACTGTATTCGGTGTTACCATTGTGGCCTCCTGTATATCAGTGAGACCTAATGTTGTTTGGGAGACCACTTCGCTAAAGCACCTACGCTCTGTCTACCAGAAAAAAAACGGTTCTCCCAGTGGCCACCAATGTTAATTCCATTTTCCATTCCCATTCTGATTCTCATGGTCCGGCCCGTAAGGTCCGCATTCCAGTTCACGGTCCGGTCTGTGGACCCAGGACTCCGGGTCTTCCAGCTGACACTTGTTTTGGTTGAGTTAATCATAGGCACCTGATTCCCATCTTGGGGCTTGGAATATAAGTAGCCTTGGGGTTTATCTTATCAAGATCTCCTGGGAGTGATCTGCTGGTGGAAGGCTAGAGTGGCCACTTGCCATCCTTAGACTATGTTGGAGAACCATCGCTTCATGAAGCCTTGCTGTCAGTAGTTGGAGCTGTCTTTGTGGCATGGATTTGGCTGTTTCCTGGGCCAGCTGAGTGGCTGCTAGCCACTCTGAGCTAGGTAGAGATCTGGCTGTTTCTGTAGCCAGCTGAGGTTGCTGGCTGAACTGTGACTTGGAGCAACCCTGATGCAGAGATGGAACTGTCTGTTCTTTGGTGTTTGTCTCTTTGTGGGGTAAGTCAGGCTGTTCTGCTGTTGCCCTGTGGGAGGTCCTGTCTTGTCTTTGCCTCTGTTGAGTAAGTCTAGCTGTTCTGCTGTTACCCAATGGATGGACCTGTCTCACCTTGGTGTGGAGATAAAGTTGAGACCCAGCTTGTCTAAGGATAAGTCCTGGCTCTATGTCTATGTACTGTCCAGTCTCATGTTAGTCTTGTGTTAAAGATGAGTCCTGGCTTTTTGAAGGATAAGTCCTGGCTCTATGTTGATGTACAGTTCTTAGTCTGTCTCTGGGCTCCAGCTCAGAGTTATCAGCCCGGAAGCCTCAGGAGCCAGGACCCCAGCCCGGAAGCCTCAGGAGCCAGGACCCCAGCCCGGAAGCCTCAGGAGCCAGGACCCCAGCCCGGAAGCCTCAGGAGCCAGGACCCCAGCCCGGAAGCCTCAGGAGCCAGGACCCCAGCCCGGAAGCCTCAGGAGCCAGGACCCCAGCCCGGAAGCCTCAGGAGCCAGGACCCCAGCCCGGAAGCCTCAGGAGCCAGGACCCCAGCCCGGAAGCCTCAGGAGCCAGGACCCCAGCCATGTCCTGCCCTGTAGTCATGTCATGTCCTTGCCTGGTTCTGGGGCCTGAGCCTGAGACAAGACCCAGGTTCTGGGTCCTTGTCCAGTCTCTGGCTTTGAGCCCAAGCCCAGGCTCCTAGTGCATAGTTCCTTGTCTGAGTTCCCTGTCTTGTCCATGTCCTAGCCCAAGTCTATGTTCTTGTCCCTGCTCCTTGTCTGTATCCCATCATGTCCCTACTCTAGTCAAGTCTTGTTCCTTGTACTTCAGTGTCTGTGTCTTGCATTTGGGTCCATTCCCAATGCCCCCATTGTGACACTGATATGTCAGTCTGTGGCTTCCTCTACTGTTGTAATGTGGCCATATTCAGGTTGGAGGAACAACATCTTGTATTCCATCCAGAATGGCATGTACACTGATTTTTCAAACTTCTAGAAATGCCATTTACCATTCCTCATTTCTTCTCTCACCTTATCTCCTTGCCTGTTCATCACCTCCCTCTGGTGCTCCTCCCCCTTTCTTTCTTCCATTACCTTCTGTCCTTTCCTATCAGATTCCCCCTTTTCAGCCCTTTATCTATTTCCCCAATTTCCTAGCTTTTTGCTTCACTCCTCCTCCTTCCTAATTTCACCTATCACCATGTGTTTCTTCTCCCCTTCCTCCACCTTCTAGATCTGACTCCTCATCGTTTTTTCTCCAGTCCTGATGAAGATGGGGAACAGCTTAGTGGCGGTTCATAAAGCAAGAAATACAACTAAATACTTCAGATATAAGTCTTTCTGTAGAAAATTGTGATAAATGATCACCACAAACACTGAAGAGGTGAGTGAAGGCAATGCTGACCTGACAGTCAAGGCATGTGGGTGTGAGACAATCGGAGCGAGGTTGAGGCATGTTCAAGGAGAGGTGGTCAGAGTGAGGTTGGGACATGGTCGGAGTGTGTGAAGTGGAGAAAAGTTGGAGAGCTGGAGTTTCAGACCCGTCTGCCTGAGCTAAGAGCGAGGTTTGATCAACCTAAGCGCTGGGCCAATTTGGAAAGGTTGGACACAGTTCGGAACATGGAGGCAGGGTCCAGGCTCAGCATATTGAAGCAGCAGGGCCTGGGTCCTAATGCAGGGAATGGCTCGGTGTTTGGACAATTTAAAATGCCGGGCCAGATGGTCTGAAAAGGCAGTGCCGGAACTGGAGGTGAGAGTCAGGCCTGTTCTGCTCACTGCTCCACAATGTTTGCTCCACTCTCCACGGCACTGAGGCTGCGAATGTGAGACTGCTCTGGCTATGAGCTCTGCGACGATTTGCCCCGCTGTGTGATGAACTGAGGCTGAGGATGTGGGCCTGCTCTGAGCTTCGTGTCTATGGACTCGCTTTCATACTGAATGTTGCTGTTTGCTTTTATTGTTTGCATGATTTGTGGTTTTTTTTTTCTATCTGCACATTGGGTGTTCGTCTTTTGGTAATGGCTCTTTTTTTTTGGTTTCTTGTTTTGTGGATGCCTGTAAGCACATGAATCTCGAGGCTATATAATGTATACGTACAGTACTTTGATAATATACTTGCATCCTGAGGTTCAAATTTCAATCTCTAGAATCAACTAATTACCTCAACTACATCTTAGCACTAGTCATTACTGTAACCTAGGAAACACTGCACACAAATTGTACACACTGATCTTTTTTAAAAAGCATTAAAATAAATGATATGATGATTTGTTTTAAGATGGTAATTTACCTACAATGGCTGATTATTTTTCAAATACTGAGATTCCTTGCTATTAGTGCTTGTTTTAAAAAAAAATCTGATCACATCCTAAAACAGTTATTTACATATTTTATTTTTTCTTGCACTGTAAGAGGAAGCCTTTCAGCCCTCTGAATCAATGATCAAACACATCAATCCCATTCTTCCAAATGGTCCATGTGACCTATTCTCTCTTACTTGTCCACCAACATCCTGCAGATTTCCCTAAAACCAGCACTTTGGGTAATTTATGGTAACTAATTAATCTTTCAATCAGTATGTCTCTGGATGTTTGCAGGAAATCGGAGCACATGATGGTCTAAGGGAAAATGTACAAATTGCAAAGAGAGCAGTGGAGATCCTGCTTGAGCACATGCTGCTGAATCTGTGAGACAGCAGGCTAAAACTGTTATGCCACTGTGCTGTCCAGATAGTAACCAAATAACATATCAACCAGCATATCTTTAGTATCTGGGACAAAACCGGAGTACGCGGGGGAAACCCATCACTCACAGGGATAGCATTCAAACTCCATGCTATGACAAGCTGGTTGAAAAATTGCATGTCATAACCTGCAAGTATAACTTAGAAGCCTTTTTTCATTTTATTGTATCAGAAATAATCAACGTATCCCTCCGCATTTGGGGCAACATCCCCAGGAAACTGATGCCTATTAATTCCCTGCCCTGCTCATTTTACACAATTTCCTCTCCTCTCTCCACTCAACCCTTCCCCAGCCTCCCTGTTCTGTCTCTTCTCAACATAAACAATCAGCATCCACATGTCTTGGCTACAGCTGCCTTCTGTAAACCATACAGGCCTGGTTTAATGCCACTAAAGTGGGTTGCAAACCACAATATGTGTCCAAATTGATGGAGAATGTAGTTAATGTCCTTAATGAATACATTTCAGCTGTAATGTTGACAACTTCTTTCCCCCACAGTTGCTGCATGACCTACTGGGTTCCTTCAGCAGACTGTTTGCTGCTCCAGATTCCAGCATTTGTAGTCTCCTGTGTCTCCTCAAAGAATCATAGAAATATATGGTGTAGAAATGAGTACTTCTGGAATTAGTATTGATGCTCATCTACACTAATCCCATTTGCCTGCATTATCTCTCTACACCAGAGCTTCCCAACCTGCAGACCACACACTCCTTGGTTAATGGTAAGGCTCCATGGCATAAAAAGGTTGGGAACACCTTTCCTATCCAAATATCTTTTACAAATTGCAATTGTATCTGCAAGTGATACAAAAGATTAAACAAAAAAAGGCCACGAGTTTCACTTTGTTAAGATATAGACCAGGAATTCCCAACCTGGGATCCACAGACCTCTTGCTTGATGGTATTGGTCCATGGCATAAAAGTCTTGGGAACCCCTTATAGATTGTCTCGGCTGATGGGCAGAGGTGTGAGGTACTACATGTGGGAGATGGAACAAAGCAAGGGAATAAACGGGAGATTTTTGAGGATTTTGAGATGTGTGGTGGAATTGATCGTTAAATGAGGAAAGACAAGTGTTGGAGGTGGTTAAAAGGGCAGACTGAATGTGGCCTTTTAAGAGCTCAGGCCAGAAAACAAGAATGGGTAGATTGTATAAGATTTATACACAGACGCAGTAGCAGGAGCACATCAGTGGTTTCATTTTTAACTCTATTATTACAAAGCCAATCCACTTGTCTACAATGGTCAAAGAATGCAACAAGCCCTGTGTGTGCAGCTCCAAAGAGAGGAGGGACCCTTTGCGTCATTCAACACAAAACAGCTAGCTGTACTGTGATCTCCAGTGCCCTCACCTGGCTTTCACTGAGAATGGGACAAACAGAATGTCTGCAAAGTGTGCCAGCTGTTTAGCAGCAATTAGTCAACGTTTGTAAGCGTTAATCAAGTCCTGTGCTACTTGAATTGACACCTATCTATTAGATATTAATCATCTGCAGGATTTTGCTAACGTGTTAAAAGATCATGGTTATCAGACCAGAACAGATAGCAAAAGGATCATGAACTGATTCCATACTGCTGTCACCGACAAAGGCATTGCGGGAGAAATGGAACATTGTGAATAGCGGGTGACGGAGGCCTCTGTACTTGGGCAACCATTCTCTCTCTTCCTCTCGATGCTGGGGAAGTTTTGCTGCCAATTCTCGAGTTGGAGAACTCGGAATAAAAGCGATGTGGTAGACTAACATCGTAATCAGCGAGCTGGTTTGTTCTGTACGTCTCCCCTTTCGCTGTGGAAAAGGGCTGGCATCTCTCTGTCCCTTGTTAGGGAGAGAGAGGGTCTGTGGCATATCGAATTGCCAGGTGAACATTGTCTCTCTTTGTGGGCTTTACTATTGCTTGCTTGGTGGGTGCTGATGCTTCCTACTGAAAAAAGTCAGGGGCAGGAGGGTTGATGCTTTGCTGCTGCTTGTGCGTGGGAAGGAGAAGGGAGGCTTTGGGGTTCTAACATTTTACTGTCATTCATTCTTTAGGGTTCTCTTCTGTTTTTGTGGAAACCTGCGAAGAGCAAGGATTTCAAGTTGTATATTCTATACATTCTCTGATATTAAATGAACATTGAATCATTGAACCTAGATTCTCCAGAGCTATATGAGAGGAAACAATAAAAAATGGTGAGAACCAGTGATGTACAGAATGCTGTGCAAACTGCTAATTTTTAGAAGAAAATACTTGTACTGTTAACAGATAATCGGGTATGGTGCTGGGGTATTACAGAAAATGGCATGCCCTCTTAAGAATGCCACAATGCTCCTGGAATCTCTTGTTATGTCAAACCATATTTTCTATGACAGGACCATCCTCAGAAAAATGACACAATGATCTGAGACAGAATTGATGACAAGCTCTTTCAGTGAGCCTGAGGTATGCCTGTGCCGTGCAGGAGGTTGGCACCATCTGGTGAACAGATGGAAAGGATTTAACAGTGACACTGCCAACCCCCTCAAAAGAAGGTGTTTAGAACTGCCTTGAATCATCAAACGTAATTTGTTTCATTGTAGGTCTTCAATTCATTAAAAAGTTTTGCATCCTATTTATTTTCAGATTGGAATAGTCAGGGCGAGAGGTAACAGAAGCATTGATAAGGGTTTCAAAAGCAGATGGTGTGGAGTAAAGCCAGAGTTTGACACAGATGGCAATGGGTCAACTCAAGTGAAATTTGGCACAGACCTCAAATTGGTGAGAGGTTGGCTCACTTTAATTGTCAAAGGGCAGAATGAACAATGTGGACTAGGAATGGGGTTTCTAATGCAAAACAAAAAATAAAGAACATTGGGGTGAATTAAACTGGCAAATCCTGATCATGCTGGGATTTCCTATCACAATGCTGGTCAATTTCTGTCTCTCCTACCCAAAAGCAACCAGACCTAGCTTTAATTTAAAAAGAATCATAAAAATACAATCATAATTTTTAAAATATTCAAATCTTTCTTTGAGGGTGAGCTCTAGTTTCATTAATCTATCCTGATAGTTTTTAAGTCCTGCCCAAGCAGCACAAATCCAAAGATACAAGGTACATTTATTATCTAAGTATGTATGCAGTATGCAACCTTGAGATATGTGCTCCCCACAGGCAGCCATGAAACAAAGAAAAAGATCAACCCCACCCCCATGCAAAAAAAAACAAATTATGCAAACAGCAACAAAAAAGGGAAAAAGACAGAATTTAAAACAAAACCAAAGAAAAGAGTCCAAAATGATAAAACGAGATCTATTTGAATTGATTCCTAAGTTTTTCCCCTAGAAATATGCAATGAAATAGGGATTCAAACATTGCATCTCAGGAAGGTTATCACATCTGTCTGGCTAAAGGAGTTCTTCCATTCCTTTCATGGTCTCATTACTGGGTTAAGCAGACACTATATACTTAAAGTATGGTTCTTCCCTTAATGTAGGAAAAGCACCATTTAATTTTTGCAAAGCAAGTTTCTGCAAATAATAATTTGATAAATAATGAGAATTCTCTTTCCTGACATTGCTCAAGGAATAAATATGGGAAAGGATACTTGAGAACACAATTCTTCTAAAGAAGCCCAACTGAGATGGCAGCTAAAGTTTAGTTTAAAAGACAGGAATGCTGCGACCACAACATTCTGTGACGAGAATACACATAAAATTAAGATGTTTGCTGGCCTGGGTTAGCATCAGTGGCATCAGCAGTTGGTCTGCCACCTGTCCTCAGGGGAAGGAGAGATAAGGAACAATGAAGCAGCATGTGGAGATGTTAATGAAGGAGCCATCAGTCTGGGTATTGCCAAGATCGGCTCCCCCTTTGAACCCTGAACTGTTTGAAGTGATGGACAGGCGATCTGAAGATGTGTAATGAAGGGACCGGAGAAAGAGCTGTCTGGAGCAGCTCCCCCTTTGAACCCTGAACTGTTTGAAGTGATGGACAGGCGATACCCCAGCAGGGGGATAAGAAGGGACAGGTTCGCTAAGGCAGGACACACAACACCCGAGGTAACGAGACCCTGGAAGCGGTGCGCCTCTCAAGAGTCGGTGGGAAGTACTGGACAACGCACAGGGTGGAAAGGTACGATCAGCGGGAACCCGGTGTGCGTCCGCCCTTGCTTGGGTGCCGGGTTCACTGCAGAGGATCGACCGCATCTGGGGGAGGGGTCACAGTCGGTGACCTCAGGTGACATCACCAAGGACCCGCCCGGAAAGCTGCTTGTGAGCAATTATCGCCCGTCTGTGAGTGGAAGCCGTTTCTGAATGATCAGTCGTTCTCTCTCTCTCTCTCTCCCCCCACGTTGTCCATTGCCATGGCAACGATTACTGCGAACTGAACTATTAAATCGAACTGGACTTTTGTGTCACTTTGAAATTGGTCATTTGCCCCTAGACAATGATAGAGCTTGATTGATGCTGTTATCTTAATTCTGTGCACATGTGTGTTTATCATTGCTGAACTGTTGCATTTATTATCCTTTCGATTACTGTGTTGCTTGTTTCTTTAATAAAACTTTCTTAGTTCTAGTAATCCAGACTCCAACTGAGTGATCCATTTCTGCTGGTTTGGCAACCCAGTTACGGGGTACGTAACAATTCTCAGTAATGTTTCCGGGTATTAGCTGAGATTTTGCAGACAGTATCGGGAGTAGGTTGTGAACTATCAGCCATCCGACTCTAGCCTGAGTGGTCAGCATATTGGCACAGTTAGTAGAACTGCCATCTCATAGCTCCTGCAACCCAGTTTCAATCCTGGCTGTGAAGTGTTTGTATGTTCTCCCTATGAACTCATGGATTTCCTACAGGAGCTCTGGTTTCCACCTACACCACAAAAACGTTCAGGTCGGTAAGTTAACTGACCATTGCGAACTGCCCCTAGTATGTGGGTGAATGATGGAATCTCGAAGAAATTGTTGGGAATTTGAGGAGAATGAACTATGTTAGCTGGCGTGAACTCAATGGCTGAGTCTTTGTCTCTTGTGAATGTAAATAACCTGGCAGTTTTTGCTTTATTTCTGTAATTCTACTTCTTTTTGTCGTTCAGACCCTCACAATCTATTGTCAGTTATAATGATCTGTTGAACTTTGTCCACAGACACAAAAGCCCTGCAGAAGTTGTTGGAAGGTGTTGCTTGTGGTTGAAGATTGGGTGGCATTGAGGGCACAAAAATCAGAGGTGACCAAGTTCACTAAAGATTTATTTCTTCCTCATATGTTGTTAATTTACCTTTTTTTCTTTAAATGGGTGAAAGACTCCGAATAGGCTTAAGACTGCTCCGGTTTCCTGCCACATTCCAAAGAAGTACCGGTTAGTTGGTCATTGTAAATTACCCCATGATTGGGCCAAGGTTAAATTGGGGGTTGCTGGGCAGTGAGGCTCAAAAAGCTGGAAGGACCTATTCCACACTGAATCTCAATAAGTAAATAAAAATAAAACCTGAGCTTTTCCCATTATAACATAAAACCACCTTTATACATTGAAGTGGGATGTTTTGGGGAGGTTTTTAAATGTGAAGTGAGAAGGAATGTGCTGAGAGATTCTTATCTGTTTTGTAGAAATGACTTTCAACATTTTTTTTGGTTGTTCTGTTCCTGAGAATGCAAAAAAGTTAATACATGAACTGCCACAATGTATTTAAATTAGCTTAAATGTCCTTCAGCAAACTTGATCCTAGGTGACATGTTATTCTCAAGTGCAGCAATGTGAAACTTGAACATAATATTTACTTGTTTCACCGAATGAAGCAGAACGCCTCAAGAGATTGGTTTCCAGTTGCAAACCAATGTCAATTGGCATTGATTTATCTCAATGTCCAGTGAGTTTCACACCTTCATTGTTTTGTGGGGTTTATGACATAATTAATTCACCCATTCATACATCAAGTTCACTCAGGTTGCCAACTTCAGCTGGGAGCACTTCTTGAGATTACACCACTTTACCTTCAATTTTGCACTAGTGATCAGGACAGTAATCTTTAATATGTGGATAATCTAGAAGAGTCAGAAATTTAACTGCACAACCCACAGAAAGAGTAAAGTATAGTGATCTATCAGACTCTTCCAGGCCTTGTGCGGAAGTGATCATCTTCCAACTTGGTGGTTCTATCTTTCTCCAGCTTGCCAGTGCTGGGATTCAACCACAGTCAAATCCTACTCAAATCATTATGCTCACTGTGCCTCCAGAAACAGTGACTTCAACCCAACATCAAAGATGACCAATATACCCATCTAAGTTCACCTTATTTGCCAGCATTTGGTCCACATCTCCCTAAACCATTCTTACCCATGTTCCTGACCAAATGTTCTTTAAATGTAATTGCTCCTGTCTCTATCACTTCCTCTGGCAACTTGTTACATATAGACATCACCTTATAACGCATCCACTGACAAGAGCAAATGGGTAAATTTAACACCACCTCTTGAAGATGTGGGGAATTCTGAAATTAAAACCCATCAGAAAAGTTGCAGGTAGTATGTTGCAATATTTATGGAGTTAAATAATTTTTTACCTCGAGACTGAGGATTCAGTTGTAAATTGAAGTGTATCTATCTAATGTTTCAGGAGCAAGCAGTCATCAATTATTTTAGAGCCACTCTCACGTAACTGCTCAACTAGGTAACTGAGACAAAGATTTTTTTTAAAGATAACTTTATTTGTCACATGTACATCAAAACATCAAACTATACGGTGAGGTGGCCATTTGCATCAAAGACCAACATAGTCTGAGACTGTGCTAGGCATTGCCTGCAAGTGTCACCATGCTTCTAGTCAACAGAGCATGCCTATAATTTACTAATCCTAGCTTGAATGTCTTTGGAATGTGGGAGGAAACCGGAGCACTTGGAGGAAACTCACATGGCCATGAGGAGAAAGTAAACTCCTTGCAGATAGTGGTGGGAATTGAACCCTGATCACTGATGCTGTGAAACATTACTCTAACTGCTAGGCTACTGTAACAAGTGGAGGAGGAAATATTCATCAAGAAATTCGACAGCAAATAAAACAGATAGATAAGTGACATTTAAGAGACTCCTAGATAGGCACACGAATGAAAGAAAAATGGATGGCTATATGGGAGAAAAGCATTAGACTGATCTTGGAGTAGGTTAAAAGGTTGGCACATCGTGGGCTGAAGGGCCTGTACTGTGCTGTACTGTTCTATGTTCTATTTTCTAATTCTTTACCCAAGGAGTGGAGAGATGTAGAATCCACTCTCACAGGGAGTGTAATATTGTGGAAACATTGAAGGAGAAGCTGGAGGAACAAATGGAGAAGAGAAAACATATGATTCAGTGAAAACAATTCAACATAATTTTCCCAGATAAAGCAAAAACCTTAAACACTATTTTAAAAAGGAATTTGCACCCACCACTACGCTTTTAATTCGTAATATGATAACAAGGAACTAGACTCTACTTCCAATGCAAAATTTGTAATTTTTGTACAGATAATTATGTGAAACAACAGTTTGAAGAGATTAATGAGGAGGATATTATTATTTTAATTTATTGATGCATTTTAAGATTTATAGGGGCTCAAGAGGAAATCTGAAGGGGGGGAGAGATTTAAGCAATTTCCACTTAAAGTGAATTATTTGTTATTTTTCATTTTCAACAGTATTTAACCTGTCCTTAGGGTAGGAAGATGAATGAATGTTCCTGACAAATTGCATTAGTGAATAAATTCCTTTACCAATCCACAAGCATTCAAATGCCATTCTTCGGTCACGATAAGCTATCTTCAGTGCAGTGACCTGAAAAATTTGGTTTTAATAGCATCTCTCCAGCCAGAGGCACTCACTGGGCAATGGTGGATATGTGGTCTTCTCAAGTGAAATTAGACCTTTCTGCTGAAGTGGTTCTGGTTGCCAAGGTAGTAAGTGCCTTTGCAGTACTGCTGCTAGTGAAGCTCATTAAGGGGGCTCTAATGGCTGCAGATGTTAGCCTTCGTGCAGTAGATGTGCTTTAACCTGTGTCAACTCCCACTCTTGAGCCTGTGGGATGGGATGATGAAATCCGGAAAAGGGAACCAAACTGCCTCAGGCATGCCTTTTGCTGGTCCCGTATTACATACAACACAGGATATTCAACACAAAAATAGTCAATTTAACCCATTCTCTCCCTGCTGTTTATGGCCCTTTCAATCACTCTCTGACCTTTCCTTATCTATCAGCATGAACCCTTTTCCATTCTTCATTATATATTTTCTAGCCACCCTTTAAATGTGTCTATGATACTCACTTCTATCTTTCCCTATGGGAGTGAGATCCAAATTCTGAAAATTATAGAGTCCTAGTGTTATAGAAAAGTACAGCACAGAAACAGGTCTCTTGGCCCATCTAGTCCATGCCTAATCATTTAAACTGCCAACTTCCATCAACCTGCATCAGGACCATAGCATTCCATACCTCTATGTACCTATTCCATCCATGTACCTATCTAAACTTCTCTTAAATGTTGAAATCAAGCTTGCATGCACCACTTGCACTGGTAGCTCATTCTACACTCTCACAGTCTTCTGAGTGAAGAAGTTCCCTCTCATGTTCCTCTTAAACTTTTCATCTTTCACCCATGACCTCTAGTTATAGTCTCACTCAACCTCAGTGGAAAATTTGCCCAGGTACGTGAAAACACATAGAACAGTTTGTGTTATGATTTATATATTTAAAACTTAAAAAGCTAGAACCATTCAGCAGATTAGACAGTGTCAAAAGAGAGAGAAGCTTTTGATGGTGGACCTTGATCAGAGAAGACAAGCATGTTTCATATTGCGAGAGATGAAAGTTAGAGAGAGTGCTGGTAATGTCCATGCTGCAATTACAGACTAAGTTATACAGATATAAATGTTCCACCTTTCTTTATGGCATAGAAGCAAGCCACTCAGTGCACTGAACCTGTAAGTGTCTTGAGCCGAAACACTGACTGTTTACTCCTTTCCATAGATGTTGCCTGGTCTGTTGAGTTCTTTCAGCATTTTGTGTGTGTTGCTTTAGATCTCCAGCATCTGCAGATGTTGTCATGCTTGCCATTGAATCTAAGCTGAATTTCCTCAAATTTAGACTTTCCTACTTGGGGGGGGGGGGAAACTGTACCATCTCACTGCTACCAACCTCATAGTTCCCACACCTCGCACTTCCCGTTTCTACCTCCTACCCAAGATCCACAAACCTGCCTGTCCTGGCAGACCTATTGTCTCAGCTTGCTCCTGCCCCACCGAACTCGTTTCTGCATACCTTGACACTGTTTTATCCCCCCTTGTTCAATCCCTTCCTACCTATGTTCGTGACACTTCTCACGCTCTTTAACTTTTCGATGATTTTAAGTTCCCTGGCCCCCACCGCTTTATTTTCACCATGGATGTCCAGTCTCTATATACTTCCATCCCCCCATCAGGAAGGTCTCAAAGCTCTCCGCTTTTTAGATTTCAGACCTAATCAGTTCCCCTCTACCACCACTCTACCCCACCTAGCGGAATTAGTCCTTACTCCTAATAATTTCTCCTTTGGCTCCTCCCACTTCCTCCAAACTAAAGGTGTAGCTATGGGCACCCGTATGAGTCCTAGCTATGCCTGCCTTTTTGTTGGGTTTGTGGAACAATCTATGTTCGGTACCTATTCTGGTATATGTCCCCCACTTTTCCTTCGCTACATCGACGACTGCATTGGCGCTGCTTCCTGCATGCATGCTGAGCTCGTTGACTTTATTAACTTTGCCTCCAACTTTCACTCTGCCCTCAAGTTTACCTGGTCCATTTCCGACACCTCCCTCCCCTTTCTAGATCTTTCTGTCTCTATCTCTGGAGACAGCTTATCCACTGATGTCTACTATAAGCCTACTGACTCTCACAGCTATCTGGACTATTCCTCTTCTCACCCTGTCTCTTGCAAAAATGCCATCCCCTTCTCGCAATTTCTTCGTCTCCGCCACATCTGCTCTCAGGATGAGGCTTTTCATTCCAGGACGAAGGAGATGTCCTCCTTTTTTAAAGATAAGGGGTTTCCCTTCCTCCACCATCAACTCTGCTCCCAAACGCATCTCCCCCATTTCACGCACATCTGCTCTCACTCCATCCTCCCACTACCCCACTAGGAATAGGGTTCCCCTGGTCCTCACCTACCACCCCACCAGCCTCCGCGTCCAACATATTATTCTCCGTAACTTCCACCACCCCCAATGGGATCCTACCACTAAGCACATCTTTCCCTCCTCCCCCTCTCTGCTTTCCACAGGGATCGCTCCCTACGCGACTCCCTTGTCCATTCGTAACCCCCATCCCTCCCCATTGATCTCCCTCCTGGCATTTATCCTTGTAAGCGGAACAAGTGCTACACATGCCCTTACACTTCCTCCTTTACCACCATTCAGGGCCCCAGACAGTCCTTCCAGGTGAGGCGACACTTCACCTGTGAGTCGGCTGGGGTGATATACTGCGTCCGGTGCTCCCGATGTGGCCTTGGCCTTCTATATATTGGCGAGACCTAACGCAGACTGGGAGACCGCTTTGCTGAACACCTACGCCCTGTCCACCAGAGAAAGCAGGATCTCCCAGTGGCCACACATTTTAATTCCACATTCCATTCCCATTCTGACATGCCTAACCATGGCCTCCTCTACTGTAAAGATGAAGCCACACTCAGGTTGGAGGAACAACACCTTATATTCCGTCTGGGTAGCCTCCAACCTGGTGGCATGAACATTGACTTCTCTAACTTCCGCTAATGCCCTATCTCCCCCTCGTACCCCATCCGTTATTTATTGTTATACACACATTCTTTCTCTCACTCTCCTTTTTCTCCCGCTGTCCCTCTGACTATACACCTTGCCCATCCTCTGGTTCCTCCCCCACTTGTCTTTCTCCCCGGGCCTCACCTGTCCAGCTCTTGGCTCCATCCCTCCCCCTCCTGTCTTCTCCTATCGTTTTGGATATCCCCCTCCCTCTCCCACTTTCATATCTCTTACTAACTCTTCCTTCAGTTAGTCCTGACGAAGAGTCTCGGCCTGAAATGTCAACTGTACCTCTTCCTAGAGATGCTGCCTGGCCTGCTGCGTTCACCAGCAACTTTGATGTGTGTTGCTTGAATTTCCAGCATCTGCAGAATTCCTGTTGTTTGCATCTATCTTTATCTATGTTCCTCATGTCTTTATAAACTGTTTTCTGCCTGGCCTGCTGAGTTGTTTTCCTCCAGCATTGTTTGTGTGTTTCCTGTGTTACTGTTTCTTTTTTTTTTAAAAAAAAGAACAATCCTTGACAGTCTCCCTGGTCCCAGTAACAGTTTTGCCCATCTTTCCTGTATCAATTCCTACTTTGTGGAATCCTTCCGTAGACTGACAACCAGAAACGTACATCTCCATTCTCTTTACTTTTGTTCTGCAAGGATGTGAGTGTAAACTTTGGCCTGCCCCCTGTCAAAGACATTCCCTTTGTTCTGTGCATCAGCCTCACTTTCTGTATCTGAAAACACTTGTCATCTCTCTTTACCAACTTTTATGGTCCCTGACCTGAAATGTCAATTCTGTTTCTCTTCCCACCAAGTGTTTCCAACTAAGATTCCCAGATGCCTGAGCAGTATTATAATTGTAAGTGCTTTTATATTTGTTTCAATGTCACAATGAACTGTATCAGACATTCTGCAGATATGTAAGGTATGTTATTAATAGACATTCTATGATAATGTGTACTCCATGACAAAATGTCCCCAAGAAGGTGCACAATTGTGCTTCCTTTATACTGCCAGTCTGCAGTCGCAGTTTATTTTTCACAGTCTTTTGTTCTGCAAGATTTCGTCACTACCTCCAATGTCAGCATTCACAGATACAAGTGCACTGCTAACAACAGATAAAGCTCTGTAGAGAACTCTATTTAGCCTTGTCGTGCAGACACAGCTTTTCCAACATTGCTCAGTCATTAAACAGAAAAGGAGAGGTGTAGATAATGTGAATGGTCACTGTCTTCGTCCTAGGATGGGAGAGACTAAAAGTAGAGGGCATAGATTTAAGCTGAGAGGGGCAAGATATTAAAGGGACCTGAGGGGCAACTTTTTCAAAGGGTAGAGGGGAAAGGAATGAGCTGCCAGAGGAACCACAATTTAAGACATTTAAACAGGTATGTGGATAGGAAATAGCCCAAACACAGGGAAAGGAATCAACTCAGTAGAAAACTGAGTTGGCATGGACAAGATGGGTTGAAGTGTCTGTTTACTGCTGTATAACTGTGACTCTGTAACTCTAAAAGTAGGAACTAATCCTACTTCAATCTGTTTCAGAAGACGAGGGCACCATCCATTTGGCACAAATTCATTCAAATCCAAAAGCTTGAGGACTATCGTCAGTGGTACGCAGGAAAAGCTGGGGCTAAGGTGTGGGTGTGGGGCAGGGGGGGTGTGCCGTGGTGGAGAGAGAGGACATGCATGGGATGGAGAGAATTATGGAATTCATGGGATTGTTGTGGAGGGGGGGGAAGGGAGGGTAGGGTGTGGGAGATGATTCTGATGGAGACAATGGATTGTAATGACCGCATTTGGAGATTGCTGGCACCAGGCTGAAGGGGGGCAGTCTTACAGATCCTGGTCAATAACTAGTGCTAAAAAAGCACTTCTCTCTAGTTCTGTTAGCACCTTTCAGTAGCTATATTTCTTGAGGCTGGGGAAACACAGCATGCAGCCAAGACAATTTTCTCTGCACGTGACCATAAGAAACTAGATAGAGTTGTGTACATGGCTTAGCACATCACAGGAACCAGCTCCCTTCTGCTCTGACTGTACTTTTTGTTGCCCACCTACCTCATACATTTTCTCTGTACCCCTCTCCCATCAGGCAGAAAATACAAAAGCCATAAAGCATGTACCATCAGGCTCAAGGACAACTTCTATCCCACTGCTAACAAACCCCTTTCACAGTAAGATGGACTCTTGGCCTCATAATCTACCTTATTATGATCTTTCACTTTATCATTTACCTGCACTGCAAATTTTTGGTAGCTTTTACACTTTATTTAGTATTGTTGCTGTTTTACTGTTTTCTGCTCAATGCACTGTGTAATGATGTGGTTTGTATGAACAGCATGCGAGACAAGCTTTTTGCTGTACTGTACCTTGGTACATGTGATAACAATAAAAACCAAAGCCAAAAAAATGTACAAAGTTCATAGTAAATTTTATCAAAGTACATATGCAGTATGTCACCATATACAACCCTGAAATTCATTTTCTTGTGCACATACTCAACAAATCAATAGCAGAGTAACTACAAGAGAATCGATGAAAGTCAGGAAGCCATTGGCTCCGATGCTGCCACTTTCTTGATAGATCAGCCAGGTTCAAACTGTCTTTGTTATTTTTGTCTGTAATTTCCATCAACAAAGAAGAGGACACTCATCATGATAAGTGGAAGTCCAGTGACCCTTAGGGGACTTCATCATCAATGTAGCACAATCAAAACAGGCCAATCAAAGATAGAAAAGTTAAGGTAGTAATTGGCGTTCTGAGAAGAGTCAATTCTTTCTGACAGAATGTTATATTTCTTTCTTCAACGAAGCCAAACTTCAGCACAAGTTGTAATCAGAGGAACAAAATAAAACACCTGAGAATGCAGGGAAGACTGACAAATTGAGGCCCCTTGCTTTTGTTAGTGCAGCTGTGACCTCAATTCAGTGCACCAAAGCTCTGAGCATACTTGGCTCTGTTAAGTGGAAATGCCATCCTTGGCTGGATGTCTGGTCAATTACATTTGAGTTCAGTACAAATCCTCAAAGAATCAGCAATAGCTTTTGAAACAAAGCTTCCTTAAATATAAAAATCTAATAATACATAGATGGCATATAGTATCACTAAACTAGTCAAAGACATTGGATCTCTTCACGCCCAATGACTTGTATGGAACATCAATTTTACACTGCACTCTTAACACATTCTATTCTCTTCCTGCTACCTTGATGTGCTTAATGTAATGATCTGTCTGGACGACATGTGATGGTCTGTCCTGATGACATGTAATAGTCTGTCTGGGTGGCATATGATGGTCTGTGCACGTAACGGTCTGTCTGGAAGGCATGCAAAGCTGAATCTCAGTCCATGTGATAATAATAAAGCAACACCAATAACAAATTCCCTGTGAATCTGTTACGGCCTAGCCCATTACTGTGTGATAGTTGAAGGAAGCTAAGGAAACCTAATCTCAATGCCTAACCTCCTCAAGCTGCCATAGTGGGATGACTTTAGTACTAATGATGAAGGAACAAATACAACTAATCCTACCTTCTACATCAGTTACACAAAATACAATGGAATGGGAGAAGGAAATTTCTGTATATATACAACTGTAATGTTCAAACTAATGTCCTCTGCAGTTAATGAGTGGCGGAGCCTTTGTTTATTACTGAAGTACTCAGTATACTTAAGGATCATCATGCTTTTCTGTGTCCAGGCAGTTCTGGATGAGCTGCCAGGAGAGAAACCACTACATTAGCTTCCAAGAGAGGACAAGAGGCGAAGAAGTCAGCAGAGCAGCCTGGGCAGAAGATTCAGACTGGCAGATGTTCGGCTAAAGATAGAGCAGACTATTAAACTCATCATACCAGCATCTTGGAAGTAGCTATCCAATTAGTTTTTCATCTGTCCAGCTCTTTCCACATAGTCCTCAAATCAGCCTTTTTCTAACTCCGAAAGTTAATCTTTAACCTGCTTCTGTCATCATTTTGGACAGCACTTTCTAGATCATAGCAATGAGCTTGGTTTCATCAAACAAGATTCTCCTCTGAACTGGATGTTTTAACACCACACTAACCATCTCTTGGTTATTTCATAACTGAAAAAGCAAACCTGAAAAGTTATGTGAAATCCCTCAGATTTACAACTGAGGTAAAAAAAAATAGAATGACCAAAAGGTGCAGTAGTCCTCTTATTCTGACCATTTTTTTCTTCTCTTGACTAGCACCACCATAAAATGTGACACGTAACAACATAAACAGGAAAAGTAGGCTGCAAAACATAAACTGCTGGAAAAACTTAGTAGATCAGGCGGCATCAGTAAAGGCAAAAGTCTCTAAATAAGGACTGACTTAAGAGTCTAAAAGGAAGATAGCCAGTATATAGAAGTGAGAGGGAGGGGTGAGACAGGACAGTAAGCAATAGGTGGAAACCAGATGCAGGATGGGGAGGCATAGGGGCATGAGATAATGGGTAGATGGGGTCAAATAGATGATGAGGAGGGATTATTATTGAAACAGGCTGGTAAGAACCAGATTAGTGGTGGTGGGCCAACATTCAAAATGTTGGATGAACTTAGCAGATATGGTGGCATCATGGAGGGAAATGGATGGTCTATGTTTCAAGGGTAGCGCCAGTGGTGGAGGTGATCATCAAATGGAGCCAAGTAGTGTTGAGGCAGAAACTAGTGCATCGGAGATGGAAGCAGGTAAAGGAGATATGATGGGAAATAGGTTGGGGAAGAGGTAGGAAGGTGAACCAAGGGAAAAGAAACCCAGATAGATGGGTACATGTGATGGCCAAAGGCAACCGGGTGGGGGAGGATAACAAATCTAGGCAACCGAGGGAACAAAGGCAGAGAAAACCTAGGTGGCCAAGGAATGAGAGTTACAAGAAACCTTCGAGCCTGCTCTGCCCTTCATGAGATTGTGGCTACCTTCTAGTTCACATTGTTTTCCAGTACCACACCCAAATTTCTTTATCCCTTACTGTTCAGAAACCCACAAATTCCTGTTTGAATGAACTCAACACAAGAAAAACTCTGCAGATGCTGGAAATCCAAGCAACACATACAAAATGCTGGAGAAACTCAGCAGGCCAGGCAGCATCTATAGAAAAAAGTACAGTCAACGTTTTGGGCCGAGACCCAGACTACCCAAGTCTCTGTAGCCCTTTGGAGTATAGTTTTCAAAAGGTTTACTACTCTCTCAAATGATGAGATATTTCTCATTTTTACTTGATACTCCTCACATTTATCATGAAACTGCCCCTCTCAGTGAGGATTTCTCACACAGGAGGAACATTGAGAAGAGAGGTAAATTTACCAATTTCAAAATGGTAACTGTTTCTTATAGAAACATAGAAAATAGGTGCAGGAGTAGGCCATTCGGCCCTTCAAGCCTGCACTGCCATTCAGTATGATCATGGCTGATCATCTAACTCAGAACCCTGTACCAGCCTTCCCTCCATACCCGCTGATCCCTTTAGCCACAAGGGCCATATCTAACTCCCTCCTGTTATATAATACACAACCAATGTTTTATCCAGATGGACTTAAGCACTTCTAGCATGGTTTCAGTACACTCTCTGTGGAACCTGGAGAAGGTGTTTGCTGCATAACAGATACCGATCAGACTTTGAAAGTACATTACATGTTGATGGATAGTGACATCCTGCGGTTATAAAATCAACTTTCTTTCCTTTCTGTGCAGATGTAAGAATGAGATGTTTGCCCTTAAAGCTACTCCTTTTGCATAGCTAATTTCACACTTCAATAAATTTTCATGGCCTGAAGAAAACTCAAGTGAAGCTTCTTCATGGTTATTCAAAAGCAACAATCATTGGAGGGTAGAGAAAGCTTAACTGACATACTATTGATTTAATACTATCTTCAAAGTGGCTGCCAATTCTCACCTTATTTTAAATGGGCTTTCTAAATAGGAACACTAAGGGTAGCTGCAAGCTTGGTATTCATACCTGTTCAGATGAAGGGTCTCAACCAGAGAAGTCAACTTTCCATTTCTCTCCACAGATGTTGCCTAACCAACTGAGTTCTTCCAGTAGATTTTTTTTAAGCTCATGTATATTAGGAATTAGATTTCACGTTCTTCACCAGGTACAACTACCCATTGAAAAGAAGAGATTGATCAAGGTACCAGAAAGATTAACTATTACAGTGCATGCTGCATCCTAGTTCATTAATGATCAGTGCTTGGTTATCAGCTTAACTGGACTGACTGCAGACCTGTCTAGAAATTGAAAGACTGAGAGTTCAAGTGTGATGCCATGACTTGAAGCTTGCCAACAAATTAGTGCAATATTATCTACTAACTCAAAATTTTGTCAGCCATTGAACTGCACTGCAACAAATTTTCAGAAAATTCCTAATTATAATCATTACAAACACACAAAAACATTATGATCAGTGGGATGGAAACTGCTGCCTCACTTTCTCTTTACTTGACCACAAAGGTCTCCACCCTTGCAGATTTCAGTCATACTGTCAATACCCATTAAAATCAATAATGATTGTTGTCATTGATTATATTTTATATTGCAGATAAGCTCATGCCTTTGTTGGATCCTAAACTTCTATTTATTTGCAGATATGAATCCAACTAATCTGAGGGTGAAATATGACAGAAATAGCTCAATTTTAGACAGTTGCCAGGGAAACATGAAGTTGATGCTTATGGAATTGTGTTTGGGATGGGGACTGAAAGTGATGGATTTGATCTTTTGTAAATGGATGGAAAATCTGGTCACCGGGTCCTGGATGTTGCACAACAACCTGAAAACTTAGAGGCAGTGGAAGTTCAGACAGGTGCTAGTGAGTTAAGGATGTCTGTCATCAGTGTCTGCGAAGCCCGTTACTGAGTAGAAACACAGGGATGCAGAATAAAAGGGACTAAGGATGAGATTCTAGTGTAGAATATGAAGCAGGTACCAATAATTTTCTGGCTATTACCAAGGAGATAATGAAGTACAGGAGAAAATCTGCAGATGCTAGAAATCCGAGCAGCACACACAAAATGCTGGAAGAACTGAACAGGCCAGGCAGCATCTATGGAAAAGAATACAGCCAACGTTTTGGGCTGAAACCATTCAGCAGGAGTGGGAAAAAAAAGATGAGGAGTAGATTTAAAAGGTGGGGGAGGAGAGGGAGAAACACAAGGTGACAGGTGAAACCGAGAAGAGGAGGGGTGAAGTAAAGAGCTGGGAAGTTGATTGGTGAAAGAGATACAGGGCTGGAGAAGGGGCAGTCTAATAGGAGAGGATAGAAGGCCATGGAAGAAAGAAAAGCGGGGAGGAGAACCAGAGGGAGGCAATGGGCAGGCAAAGAGATACCGTGAGAGAGGGAAAAGGGATGGGGAATGGTGAAGGGGTGGGCGGGGGGAACATTACCGGAAGTTCGAGAAATCAATATTCATGCCACCAGGTTGGAAGCTACCCAAACAGCACATAATGATGTCACCAGAAACACACAGTCCCATCCAGCTGGAGTGTGGCGCGGAGAAGCTGAAGGAAGACAGCAAGGTCAATGATGCCCCAGACTGCACACAGAGTAAGTATAGACTACCTGTTGTCATGATCACATAGGGCATCATTGATGACTTTGACCAGAGCTACTTCACCATTGCGGCATGGGCACACAACCATCAGTGGGCTTCAAGTACAGGTGGCCCCCGCTTTCCGAATGCTCGCTTTACGACATCTCGCTGTTATGAAAGACCTACATTAGTTATCTGTTTTCGCTAACAGAAGGTGTTCTCACTGTTACGAAAAAAGGCAGCCTGTGAAAAAAGGCAGTGCGCACCCGAACAACAGGAATTCTGCAGATGCTGGAAATTCAAGCAACACACATCAAAGTTGCTGGTGAACGCAGCAGGCCGGGCAGCATCTCTAGGAAGAGGTGCAGTCGACGTTTCAGGTCGAGACCCTTCGTCAGGACTAACTGAAGGAAGAGTGAGCAAGGGATTTGAAAGTTGGAGGGGGAGGGGGAGATCCAAAATGATGGGAGAAGACAGGAGGGGGAGGGATGGAGCCAAGAGCTGGACAGGTGATTGGCAAAAGGGGATACGAGAGGACCATGGGACAGGAGGTCCGGGAAGAAAGACAAGGAGGGGGAGGAGGACCCAGAGGATGGGCAAGAGGTATATTCAGAGGGACAGAGGGAGAAAAAGGAGAGTGAGAGAAAGAATGTGTGCATAAAAATAAGTAACAGATGGGGTACGAGAGGGAGGTGGGGCCTTAGCGGAAGTTAGAGAAGTCGATGTTCATGCCATCAGGTTGGAGGCTACCCAGACGAAATATAAGGTGTTGTTCCTCCAACCTGAGTGTGGCTTCATCTTTACAGTAGAGGAGGCCGTGGATAGACATGCCAGAATGGGAATGGGATGTGGAATTAAAATGTGTGGCCACTGGGAGATCCTGCTTTCTCTGGCGGACAGAGCGTAGATGTTCAGCAAAGCGGTCTCCCAGTCTGCGTCGGGTCTCGCCAATATATAAAAGGCCACATCGGGAGCACCGGACGCAGTATATCACCCCAGTCGACTCACAGGTGAAGTGTTGCCTCACCTGGAAGGACTGTTTGGGGCCCTGAATGGTGGTAAGGGAGGAAGTGTAAGGGCATGTGTAGCACTTGTTCCGCTTACACGGATAAGTGCCAGGAGGGAGATCAGTGGGGAGGAATGGGGGGGACGAATGGACAAGGGAGTTGTGTAGGGAGCGATCCCTGCGGAATGCAGAGGGGGGGGGGGAAGATGTGCTTAGTGGTGGGATCCCATTGGAGGTGGCGGAAGTTACGGAGAATAATATGTTGGACCCGGAGGCTGGTGGGGTGGTAGGTGAGGACCAGGGGAACCCTATTCCTAGTGAGGTGGCGGGAGGATGGAGTGAGAGCAGATGTACATGTAATGGGGGAGATGCGTTTAAGAGCAGAGTTGATAGTGGAGGAAGGGAAGCCCCTTTCTTTAAAAAATGAAGACATCTCCCTCGTCCTAGAATGAAAAGCCTCATCCTGAGAGCAGATGCGGCGGAGACGGAGGAATTGCGAGAAGGGGATGGCGTTTTTGCAAGAGACAGGGTGAGAAGAGGAATAGTCCAGATAGCTGCACCCGAACAGCCAAGCTCCTCCCCCGGAACTGCATTCTAGCCGGCATTGCTTAAACATGTGCCTTATTTCGATTTATTTTGGGCATCCATTAGCAAAATGAGTTCTAAGATATCAGAAAACCCTAAAAGAGCTCGTAAGTGTGTTACACTTAGCGTAAAGCTAGACATAATTAAGCGTTTCAATCGTGGTGAATGAAGTAAGGACATGGTCCACGCGTTGAACTTGCCTGCTTCCACCATTCGCAGTATTTATACACAGAGAGAAAGAATTTTGAAAGCTGCCGGTGATACTATTGGTTCTGCTCGTAGCAAAGTGGTCTCTCTTAGTCGGCATCCATTAATGGATAAAATGGAAAATCTATTGCTTGAGTGGATTGATGGGTGTACAAAGCGTGGTGTTCCATTAAGTTTTCTTATATTCAAGGAGAAATCAGTCAGTATTTTTAATAAGCTGAAACAGAAAGCACTGGACAATGGTGATGAAAGTGTTGCGAAAGTGGAATTTAAAGGTAGTCATGGGTGTTTTGATTGGTTTCTGAGGCAACGGCAGCTTCATAGTTTAAGCAATGGCCCCCAACCTCCGAGCCGTGGACCGATACCAGGCCGCGAAGAATACAGCGGTGCAGCGATAGTCGGAATGCACGCAGCATATCTTTAAGAAAAAAAGCCGAAATAAACAAGCTAATTAATTAGGTACCGCCCGGCACGTAAATGTCGGCCCAGAGCAGAGGCGATTGCCGATTGCGTCAGGTGCCTATTCGTATAAGCAAGTGTTTAACTGTGACAAAACTGCAATTTATTGGAGTCTTCCCGATTCCAGTAAGTGAAATTACACTGTACATAATTTCTACTTTATATAGGCTGTGTATTTTTATGTGTTATTTGGTATAATTTGGCAGCTTCATAGTTTAAAGGTTACTGGAGAAAGTGTTTCTGCCGAGAGCGCTTCCATGAGATTTTTGCTGCGCTAGACAGCGCTGCAGAAAAGTATTTCTACTTTATATAGGCTGTGTACTTATCATATCATTCCTGATTTTACTAGATGTTAGTTATTTTAGGTTTTATGTGTTATTTGGCATGATTTTGTAGGTTATTTTTTGGGTCTGGGAATGCTCAAAATTTTTCCCATATTAATAAATGGTAACTGCTTATTCACCTTACGACATTCTGGCTTATGAACCGTTTCATAGGAACGCTCTACCTTCGGATAGCAGGGGAAACCTGTACAGAATTCTGGATAACATGGAAGCAACAAAACATTCAAGGTCTTTGGAGAGTAAAAGGTCAGAAATAGTTTGAATGGTTAAAATGGTTAAAAGCATGTTACTTGAGGACAGAACAATGGAGGCAGAAACGGAAGAGAGAAGAGGTAAAGAGTATTAGCTATATTTATCACACTGGCTAAAGAGGGATGTTAGGCAGTGAGTGAGAATAGATTTGAGGGGCCAGCACAGAGTGAATTCATTGGAGGCATGAGGCAAGATAAAGATGTGAGCACGTTGTTACTTCAGAAGTTTGGGCCTGTGAGTTAAGAGCTAAGGAAGAGGTGGGCGGGGGGAGAGGGGTGGAGAGAAGAGGCTCAGATGGTCTCAGCTTTGGTAACAGGAGTCCAAGAACTCCTTGAGTTCAATATCAGGTGTGAGGGTAAACAATATTGGAGTGAGGGATTTAAAGTCATGAGGAAAAGTTCAGAAGAGGAATGGAGTAGAGAGAGTTCAGACAATCTATATTGCAACTGTTCAGAGAGATTTCTTTTTTTATTTAACAATGGTTATTTTAAGTGAAAATAAATATTTTGAAAAATTAACCGTATCTATATTGTTAAATATTCAAGGTAATATTTCAAAGAATAATGGATTTTAAAATTATAAATTGTATTTACTTTTATATAACGTTTGTTTATTCATCTTCCAAATTTTATTTGCAAATACAATTCTTTGTTTTGTAAAATGTTCAAAGTATTAGCCAAATTATGTGTCTATCTTCCCTGGATTGCCTTTCTAAGAAAAATCTTCACTGTGAGTTACTTAATTGAAAGGGGAATCACACCTTCCTAGAGATTGGTCATCATTGTTGGCAGCTTTATTTGCAGTGGCTACTGTTGCTTTGCTGCTGACCACAAAATCACAGTCTTTATCATCATGATTAGACACAGAGTACAAAATACAGGATACTTCAAAATCCTGACTCTTTAACTAGAATTCTTCCTCTTTGCATCTACATTTTTCCAATTTTTATCACATTCCTAATCAATTTGCCAGTGATTACAATAGCCCTGACCTCATTAGAGAAGTTTATTAGTTGTCATCTGATCTATATCAGATAGATAGTGCAGCGTAGGTTCACAAGGTTAATTCTCGGGATGGCGGGACTGTCATATGTTGAAAGATTGGAGTGACCGGGCTTGTATACACTGGAATTTAGAATGCTGAGAGGGGATCTTATTGAAACATATAAGATTATTAAGGGATTGGACACACTGGAGGCAGGAAGCATGTTCCCGCTGATAGATGAGTCCAGAACCAGGGCCATAGTTTAAGAATAAGGGGTAGGCAATTTAGAATGGAGTTGAGGAGAAACTTTTTCACCCAGAGAATGGTGGATATGCTTTGCCCCAGAAGGCAGTGGAGGCCAAGTCTCTGGAATGCTTTCAAGAAAGAGATGGATAGAGCTCTTAAAGATAGCACAATCAAAGGTTATGGGGATAAGGCAGGAACTGGACACTGATTGTGGATGATCAGCCATGATCACAGTGAATCACAGAAGGGCCAAATGGCCTACTCCTGCACCTATTGCCTATTGTCTATATATACTTGTTCCTCTTGCTCCCTTCAACCAACTCTTTTATTAGTTTTTACATGATAGAAATCCAGCTTTAGATCTAAATTCGGTACTCCAAAAGGCTTTTACTCTCTTTGGTAACTGATAAAGTTAGAGTTATTATTAAAGATATGTTTTGCCAGCAAAACAAAAGAGCTGGTAGTTGACTTTGGGAAAGCAAGCAGTCCTCACCAGTTGTGTTGAAGTAGACAGGTTTGACAGCTTCAAGTCCCTAGGAGTGAACATCACCAATAGCCCGTTCTGGTCCAATCATGTAGAGCCAATGGCCAAGAAAGCTAACAAAAGCCTCTACTTCCTCAGGAGGCTAAAGGTGTTTGGCATGTTCTTGTTGACCTTTACTAATGTTTATCGATGCACCTTTCAGGGCATCCTCCATGGATGCAGAACGGCTTGGCAACTGCTCTGCACATGATTGCAAGAAACTGCATAGGGTTGTGGATACAGCTCGGCACATCATTGAAAACATCCTCCCCTCCATGGACTCTGTCTATATTTATCGCTGTTTCAGTAAAGCAGCTAGCATAGTCCAAAACTCCACCCAGCTGGAACATTCTTTTTTCCCCTTCCTTCCAATGGGCAGAAGATACAAAAGTCAGACACATTTACCACCAGGCTCAATGGCAGATTTAATGCCACTGTTAAAGGACCATTGAATGGTTCCCCAGTATCTTAGTGTGATAAGATAGATTCTTGATCTCAGTCTTCTTTGTTATGATCTTGTACCTTATTGGCTATTTGCACCGCATTTTGTCTGTAGCTGTTACACTTTTTTCAGCATTCTGTTATTGTTTTACCTTATTCTAGCTTAATCTGGTGTGCAATAATTTGATCTGTATGAACAGAAGGCAAGACAAGCTTTTCACTGTACATGTGACAATATTAAACTATTCCAGTTCCTATTCCAAGGACACCTGCTTGCAGTTTAGAGATGGTTCAAAAGAAAGCACTTGCTGGATGTTGAGATTCATTGTAGCTCATACCAAGGGGGAAATCGATCAATTGCTAGGGGCATGGCAACCAGATAATGGGCTATGTGCAAATCTACTCCCAGACTTACTGGGCAGCATGGTAGCGTAGTGATTAGCATAATACTTTACACTACTAGTGACCCAGGATCAATTCCCACCACTGCCTGTAAGTCGTTTGTATGTTCTTCCTGTGACCCTGTGGGTTTCCTCCGTGAGCTCTGCTTTCCTCCCACAGTCCAAAGATGTACCAGTTGGTAGGTTAATTGGTCATTATAAATTGTCCCATGATTAGGCTAGGGTTAAATCGGGGGTTGCTGGGTGGCACGGCTTGAAGGGCCCATTCTGCACTGTATCTCAATAAATAAATAAACAGGTTACAGTAGAATCACCGAATAGGTGCAGCATGGAAGGGTGTGATTGTTCTGGAGAGAGTGAAGATATTCACCAGAACGTTGCATGAAATGGAGCATTTCAGCTATGAGGGGCGAAGAGGCTGGATTTGTTTTCCTTGGTGTAGAAGTAGTTACAGGGGCTTGACTGATGCATCATCTTGCAAATTTTTCCCCCAGATTATTATCCAGCTTCCTTTTTAATGCTGCAGCTGAATCTGTTTTATGTATTACCCCTGGAACTGGATTCTAGAGCCTAACTGTTCACTGCAAAAGAAATCATTCATTGCGTCCTTTTGGAAGCACTTTCCCTACCAATGCAGAAGCACATTCCTGTCCGTTTATTGTAATAATTCTGTCATTCCTCATCGCTTTTCCAGAGCAGAATTAGAATATGCAGATAGTAGTTTAAAAAGACCCAGCTCCACACTGTAAAGGGCGTAAGATAATATTCTGCACCAGATCTGGTAACACTTTATTCCTGTCACCAATTATCTAAGTTTGCCCAGTGTTCCATTTATTGGTGCGTATATTCCTCACTTCCTCCAAGAGGACCACAACCTTGTCATAGGCTTGTGTTCCTCAATGACCCGGAGAGCTATATGGGCTGGAGTCAGGGCTTTATTCTTTGGCTCTTGATAGGGCCAAACAGATCAAAGGGTAGGGGTCAAACTAAGAGTGGTCCACCAGTCCTCCAGGTTTGGGTTCAGCTTAGGGCTAACAACTCTGACTAGTCAAGAAAAATTGTTACAAAAACAGCAATAAGGAATCCTATATCTGTGTGAGACAGAGGTGGAGGACTCTCATTGCTGTCCTAAACGCCATTAACTAACTGTAACTATATTCCTCACTTCAGTAGGGAAATTCACTACAAAAAAAATGGCTTAATGCTTAGATTTACCTTTAATTCTCAGGCAATGGGATTGACATGTTAGAATTTCTGATTGTGCTTTAAGACTAAAGTTTTTCTTTAGAAAGTTAAATTCTTGCAGAAAATAAAGCACAGTGTACTATGGAAACTACTGACATCAGCAAATGTTAAACAAAGAATAACTTTGTTTCTATTCAGAGTTACAGTCAGCAAAGTGTAATCCATCAGGTAGAAACTAGGACAAATATTTTGAGAATATCTGCCTTCAAAAGAGGAAGATAGAGGTGTTGCTGGATAAAGCTTCTGGGACCAACAGATGTAAAGGAAGTAAGTTCTCACCAAGCCTACAGGAATCACTGAGGTGAGTCAACTTTCTTAATCTCAGAGCAAACCATGAGCAGTCACACTGTTCCAAGTGTCCATAGGAAAGGGTATTTCATTCTGACTATAGACAAGAGGAGTGTGAAGATGGACAGTGATCGCTCCACAGATGGATTTCCCCCGTGGGGTCTTTTTATTAATTCACAATATTGAGATCAACAACTAAACTGGACAGTGGGCCACGTTTCTCACACTCTGCATGCCACCTTGGCTGAACAGAGAAAGTATCTACCTATCTAAACAGCATCCTGATTGAAACAACACACATCAAATTTGCTGGTGAACGCAGCAGGCCAGGCAGCATCTCTAGGAAGAGGTACAGTCGACGTTTCGGGCCGAGACCCTTCGTCAGGACTAACTGAAGGAAGAGCTAGTAAGAGATTTGAAAGTGGGAGGGGGAGGGGGAGAAAAATTGATTGAAACAGTTCCTGATTGAAACTTGTCTATCTTTCTGTTATTGCAGCACAGTAGGTTGATGGTATTTTGTAGACAAAGACACCGCAGATGCTGGAAACTGAAATGAAAAACAAGATGCAGGAGGAGCTCAGTTTTTCCAGCTTCTTGGACTCCAGATGAAGTGTCTCGACCCAAACCAACATCTGTCCATTTCCCTCTGCAGATACCTGCCTGACCTGCTAAGTTCCTCCAGCATTTTGTTTTTTGGTGGAATTTGGGCTCCTTTTAAAACTTCTTTTACTTCAATCTTTGGTGAGTAATTGTCCAGATGAAAAGCCAACCCAAATGTCGATCTCTGTCTCCCACAATAGATACTGACAGTTGTCTAGCATCAAATACCCATGGGAATTCATGCTGAGGTGTCAGTAAAAAAGCTATTCCTAAAACACTGAGTGTGTTCACATCCTCCTTGATCGTAGCAATGAGAAGAGGGCATGCCTTGACTTAATCATGGATGTCACCTTCTTGAAGCATCTCCTTTTGAAGAAGTCCTTGACGCTGGGGAGGTTAGTGCCCGTGACAGAGCAGGCTGATTTTGCAACTCTCTGCAGCTTTTTACAATCTTGTGCAGTCTCTCCCTCCATACCAGATGCAACCAGTTACAATGCTCTCCAAAGCATAGCTGTAGAAATTTTGACAGTCTTTGGTGTCATACTAAGTCTTCTTAAACTCCTGATAAAATATTGCTGCTGTCATGCCTTCTTTGTAATTGTATCAATATGTTGGGCCCAGGATAGATCGTCAGAGATTGTCACACCCATGAACTTGAACTGCTCGCCCTCTCCACTGTTGATCCCTCGATGAGGACTAGTCTGTGTTCCCTTGACTTCCCCTTCCTGAAATCCACAATAAATTCCTTGGTCTTAAATAGGCATCCATTAGTCTCGTGAGCAAGACCTGGGCAAGGTTGAATGGAAGACCGGCAGTTGCCTATGCTGAAAGTCTCCCCTCTCCATGCCACCGATGTTGTCCAAGGGAAGAGCACTAGGGTCGATACAGGTATCATTGCAGAGCAATGTGTGGTTAAGTGCCTTGCTCAAGGACACAACGCACTGCTTCAGCTGAGGCTTGAACTAGCGACCTTCAGGTCACTAGACCGATGCCTTAACCACTTGGCCACGCGCCAACACTCCTTGGTCTTACTGACATTGAATGCAAGGTTGTTGTTACAACACCAATCAACCAGCTGATCTATCTCACTCTTTACACCACCTCGTCACCATCTGAAATTCAAAGAATAGTTGTGTCATCGAAAATTTTATAGACATCATTTGAGCTGTGCCTAACCACAATGATATAGATAGAGTAGAGCTGTGGGTTAAGCACGCATCCTTGAGATGTGCCAGTGTTAATTGTCAACAAGGAGTCCAAGGTTTTGGAGCTTGTTGATTAGACTGAGGGTATGATGGTGTTGAAGTAAATGGATAAGAATTAGGTGCAACAAACCTTCCTGAAATCAACTGCAGGGATTGAACTGGGATCAATATGACTCAGTTCTGCATAAGTCTGTGCACAAATCTTTAAGAAAGAAAGTAATTGAAACCTAGGGCATTCAGAGAAAATTAAACTTCCTGCAGCAGGTGGAGTGGAAATTATAAATCTAAGAAACTTACGTATGTCAGTGTAAAACAACTAGGACAATCCTCATCAATGTAATTTAATGAAAATCTCCTGTGTCAACAAATTTCCTGTTTGAGTGCATCTCTACTATGTTCCAGTGTGCATTGTGATTGATTCAGTGGTAGCAATGCTGTTCTAGTTATGTCTATGGCCTGTTGCATCCAATAGGACTTTACTGTATTCTGTTTAAACTTTTAATGAAAAAAAACACAACTACAAATGGGAGGCTCTAGGTTCTATTTTCTTAGCACCTTACATTCTTTTTCAGAGTGATTTCCCTCAATAATAACTTAAACACGATACAGACCAGTATGCTTAGACTAACCAGCTCTGGTTTAAAGGCCATTTGCAAATGTACAAAATTACGATGTCTAACAGAATAAGGGCAAAACTTTAAGTAGGTTCCACCCGGCACACACTGTAAATCAGGGTAATCGGGCCACCATTGCTCCTAAAATAGTTAATTTATAGTATTAGCCTTGATGAAGAGTGTTGGTAACTCAACTACCACAACCTACTCAATTAGAATCTTCATAAACCTTACAAAAAGGAATGGAGTTGTTAAACAACAGGACTAAAAACAAGACAGTCTGAACAGATCCAATTAGAGCGAACAGCAGCTCAGGTGATGGAAGTACTGGCTCCCTCCTTGGAGTCTGGAAGCTGACAGCATCATCAATCTTAGTCATGCATGGCACTGATCTTTGCAACTTCAGCATCGTAGCAGCTGAGCTCCTGACAAGGTTTCCAGCTCAGGGAGCAAAGCCTACAAATGATTCTTCTCCGAGGTCTAAGGTTACTATGGTGTGCTGGTGCACAGGCACTGCTTTTCAAAATAAGTATTGGGATGGAGAAAACTTCCTTACTGGTGATCTCCCAAAATGAAACAAACATGATCCCATCTAATAAACTATTCAAACTAATCACAGTCAAAAGGTGTCAACTCCATCTGATAAATTGTTCCTAATTTTCTAATGCTACTCACATTTCCTCATTAGGGTTATAGAAACAGAACAGTACAGCACAGTACAGATCTTTGTGCCTACAATGTTTTTTTAACCTACTCTGATCAATCTAACTCTTCCCTCTATTTTTCATTCATCCATGTACCTATCCAAGAGTCTCTTAAAATAACCTTAATATAGCTTCCTCTACCACCCCTTGGAATCGTGTTCCATGCACTTACCACTCTCAGTGTAAAAAACCTACTTAATGACATCACCCTATACTTTCCTCCAATTGTCTTAAACTTATGACCTCTTGTATTAGCCATTGCTGCCCTGGAAAAAAGGCCATCTTAACACCTGCAATATGATCTCATTTCAGGTCTATATGTTCCAAACAGCACTGAAGCAGGCGCAAACCTGTAGTATTAGTCATGTTGGCTGTCAAAATATTAGTCCATGTGATGTTGTCTGCTACAAGCAAGCAGATTAGATGGACCATGAAGTATAGCACTGATTTGTCAAATTGGAGCTCCACTCCAGCTAATGTTTGCTTTTAAACCTTGTATATCAGAACATGTTCAGCAGTAGGAAGGATTCCCTGCTGCTTCATCAACACTATTTAAAGGAATTAATAATTACTAGTGGGTTACTTGCTCGTTAACTTTTACTCGCTATTGCCGTGATTGCGTAATAGTTCGGTGCTTTCCAGAACTCATTACAGATGGTGAGCTCTACAGGAGTGCTATATATAGCTGTGCCTCAGCCATGTACCCAATCCCTTTGGAGTGCATCATAAGAACTATCCAGACAACCTACAGAGAGGGAAAAGGTGGTCATGGAGTAGGGCTCTCTACAGGAGGCTATACCTAGCCCAGGATGTATAGAGAGCTGTTCTTACTGAATCTCAGTGAGGAACAGTGTAGGATGCATTTGAGTTCCAATATAAAATGCTACTGAATATGTCTGCCACAGTCACAGCACAACTTCAACCAATGGCAAACACCACAATGGATGAGGAGCTACAAGGAATAAGCATTAGTGAAAAAACCTGGTATTGAAGAAATTAATGGAGATGAAATCTGAAGTCCCCAAAACCTGATGACTCGAATCCAAAGGCTTTTTTATAATAAAACTAAGACGAAGAAGACAGGAGCAGAATTAGGCCTTTCTGCTCTGCATTCCATCATGTCTCATTTACATTCCCTCTCAAACCCATTCCCCTGCCTTCACTTTGGAACCTTTGGTGCCCTTACTAATCGAGAGCCTATCAACCTCCACTTTAAATATACCTAATGACTTGGCTTCCACAGCTGTCAGTGGCAATGAGTTCCACAGGTTCATCACTGTTTGGCTAAAGAAAATGAAGTTTCAAAGTACATTTCATATCAACATTTGTATACAGTATAAGGCTGAGATTGTGGCCTGCTCTGGCTGCTCATCTGTGAACTAACTTACACTCTAAATGTTATTTGCTTACTTTTATTGTTCACACATTTTGTTTTTTTCTCTCTCTCTGCACATTGGGTGTTTGACGGCCTTCTTCTTTTATGGGTTCTTTTTGGTTCCTTTGTTTTGTGACTGCCTGTGAGGAGATAAATCTCAAGGTTGCTTAACGTATACATACTTCGTTAATAAATGTACTTTGAACTTTGAACTATAAGATTCATCCTCCAGCAGGATGAATCTGTTCTAAAGGGACATCCTTCAATTCTGAGGCTGTGCTCTCTGGTGCTCGACTCTTCTAGTACTGGAAACATCCTCTTTATGCCCACTATATCTCGTCCTTTAAATATTCAGTCACTTTCAATGAGGTCCCCTCTTATTCTTCTAAACTGCAGCAAGTACAGGCCCAGAGCTCAGTTGCCAACTGAAATAGCAGATGCACTAGTCCTCATATTCCAAAAATACCCAAGCTGTCCATGCAGATTAATAGTTAATACAAATAAACCCACTAATGAAGAATGGAGGGGGAGAAAACAGGAACCGTCAGTACAAGGGAAAAATCTATTGTATCATAGAAACGTAGAAACATAGAAAATAGGTGCAGGAGTAGGCCATTCAGCCCTTCGAGCTTGCACCGCCATTCAGTATGATCATGGCTGATCATCCAACTCAGAACCCTGTACCAGCCTTCCCTCCGTACCCCTGATCCCTTTAGCCACAAGAGCCATATCTAACTCCCTCTTAAACATAGCCAATGAACTGGCCTCAACTGTTTCCTGTGGTAGAGAATTCCACAAATTCAACTCTCTGTGTGAAGAAGTTTTTTCTTAATCTCGTCCTAAAAGGCTTCCCCTTTATCCTCAAACTGTGACCCCTCGTTCTGGACTTCCCCAACATCGGGAACAATCTTCCTGCATCTAGCCTGTCCAATCCCTTTAGGATTTTATACGTTTCAATCAGATCCCCCCTCAATCTTCTAAATTCCAACGAGTATAAGCCTAGTTCATCCAGTCTTTCATCATATGAAAGTCCTGCCATCCCAGGAATCAATCTGGTGAACCGTCTTTGTACTCCCTCTATGGCAAGGATGTCTTTCCTCAGATTAGGGGACCAAAACTGCACACAATACTCCAGGTGTGGTCTCACCAAAGCCTTGTACAACTGCAGTAGTACCTCCCTGCTCCTGTACTCGAATCCTCTTGCTATAAATGCCAGCATACCATTCGCCTTTTTCACCGCCTGCTGTACCTACATGCCCACTTTCAATGACTGGTGTATAATGACACCCAGGTCTCGTTACACCTCCCCTTTTCCTAATCGGCCACCATTCAGATAATAATCTGTTTTCCTGTTTTTGCCACCAAAGTGGATAACCTCACATTTATCCACATTAAATTGCATCTGCCATGAATTTGCCCACTCACCTAACCTATCCAAGTCACCCTGCATCCTCTTAGCATCCTCCTCACAGCTAACACTGCCACCCAGCTTCATGTCATCCGCAAACTTGGAGATGCTGCATTTAATTCCCTCATCCAAGTCATTAATATATATTGTAAACAACTGGGGTCCCAGCACTGAGCCTTGCGGTACCCCACTAGTCACTGCCTGCCATTCTGAAAAGGTCCCATTTATTCCCACTCTTTGCTTCCTGCCTGCCAACCAATTCTCTATCCACATCAATACCTTACCCCCAACACCATGTGCTTTAAGTTTGCACACTAATCTCCTGTGTGGGACCTTGTCAAAAGCCTTTTGAAAATCCAAATATACCACATCCACTGGTTCTCTCCTATCCACTCTACTAGTTACATCCTCAAAAAATTCTATGAGATTCGTCAGACATGATTTTCCTTTCACAAATCCATGCTGACTTTGTCCGCTTTCACCGCTTTCCAAATGTGCTGTTAACACATCTTTGATAACTGACTCTAGCAGTTTCCCCACCACCGATGTTAGGCTAACCGGTCTATAATTCCCTGGTTTCTCTCTCCCTCCTTTTTTTAAAAAGTGGGGTTACATTAGCCACCCTCCAATCCTCAGGAACTAGCCCAGAATCTAAAGAGTTTTGAAAAATTATCATTAATGCATCCACTATTTCTTGGGCTACTTCCTTAAGCACTCTGGGATGCAGACCATCTGGCCCTGGGGAATTATCCACCTTTATTCCCTTCAATTTACCTAACACCACTTCCCTACTAACATGTATTTACCTCAGTTCCTCCATCTCAGAAATGGCAGCTGCCTGTACATCTTGGACTGGGTAATGGTCTCCAGCAAAGGTTCACCAGGCTGATTCCTGGGATGGCAGTTTTGTTTTATGAGGAGAAATTATGCATGGATTGTCTATACACTCTTGAGTATAGATGAATGAGAGTTGATCCCAGTTGAATACACTCAATTCTAATGGAGCTTAGATATAGGTAAATATAGATATAGGTATGAGGTTGTCCTTGGCTGAGGTGTCTAGAACATAGACCAGATCAGGGCTTGCCCATTCAGAATGAGAGGAGAAATTATTTCTTTACCCAGAGGGCAGCAAACCTTTGAAATTGTCTATCTTAGAGAGCTGTTGAAGCTCAGTCACTGAACATGGAGTCACAGAGAAATAGGGCATGGAAACAGGCCATCTAGCCCAATGAGTCCATGCTGACCATGGTGCATATCCAGCTAGTCCAAACTTCCTACGTTTGGCACATATCCCTCTATGCTCTGCCCCTACACGTGCTTTTTAAATAATATTATTGCACCTGCCACAACTATTTCATCTGGAAGCTTGTTCTATGTACTCACTACCCTCTGTGCGAAAATGGTATCTCTCAGTTGCCTTTGCCCATCCACTCTAAACCTATGGCTTCTAATTTGGGACTCTCCTAGCCTGGGGAAAATCCACCTTATATCTGCCTATTTAACTCAAGAGGTAGTTTTCTTTATATATCAAGAATCAAGGGACATTGGATTAGTGCAGAGAAGTGACACTGAAGATATTTTACTTTACTGAAAGGCAAAGCAAACACAAAGGATGGAATGACCTGCTCCTGCTTCTCACTTATGGTCACCATGTGTGAAGAATATTTGACAGAGACTGCCGAGGTCACTATGATAGAAATTTTGGTAAAGGTGACTCCTTCCAGGCTGGTGGTTAGAAATGTCAAACAGCACTGAGACTAGACTGCAGCTTCATTCTCCCTGGATTCTTCTATCATCTTCTGGCCAGCTCACAATTGTTGGCTATTCAGAAGAAATAAGACGCATGCACAAGGTTGAAATGTGAGGGGGAGGAAAGTAGGTGCTGCATGGTGACATGATCTATAGCTTGTAAATGAGGAGTTTTTGTGGCGAGAGGATTGTTAGTTATGAGGATGCTCTTGCCTCCACAGTCTTTACCAGTAATGACCACAGGCCCAGAATAGTTGCCTCAGCTGGCAGCTAACACTGCCTCAAGTTCAAAGTTCAAAGTAAATTTATTATCAAAGTACATATATGTGACCATATACAACCCTGATATTCATTTCTTACAGGCATTCACAGTAAGTAAAAAGAAACACTATAAAATCAGTGAAAAGCCACACACAACAAACAACTAACACAAAATGCTGGAGGAACTCAGCAAGTCAGACAGCTTCTATGGAAATTAATAAACCAACGACGTCAAGACTAAGGAAGGTTCCCAGCCCAAAATGTTGACTGTTTATTCATCTCCATAGATGCTGCCTGACCTGCTGAGTTCCTCCAGCATTTTGTGTGTGTTGCTCTGGATTTCCAGCATCTGTAGGATTTCTTGTGTTAACGACAAACAACCAATGTACAAATGACAACGAACTGTGCAAATACAAATAGAAAATAATGACAATAATAATTAAGTGAAAAATATCAAGGACATGAGATGAAGAGTCCTTGAAAGTGAGTCCATAGGTTGTGGGAACAGTTCAGTGTTGGGATGAGTGAAGTTAAGTGAAGTCATCTCTTCTGGTTTAAGAGCCTGATGAGTGAGGGGTAGTAACTTTCTGAATCAGGCGGTGTGGGTCCTGAGGGTCCTGTACGTCCTTCCTGATAGCAGCATTTTTCTCGAGAAGAGAGCATGGCTGAGATGGTGGGGGTCCTTGATGAAGGATGTTGCTTTCCTGCAATGGCACTCTATGTAGTGTAATGGTGGGGAGGGCTTTACCCATGATGGACTGGGCCATACCCAGTACATTTTGTAGGCTTTTCCATTCAAGGGCATTGGTGTTTACATACCAGATCATGATGCAACTAATCAATATGCTCTCCACCACACATCTATAGAAGTTTGTCAAAGTTTAGATGATATGCCGAATCTATGAAATCTTCCAAGAAAGTAGAGGCAATGCCAAGATTTCTATGTAGTGGCACCCAAGATAGGTCTTCTGAAATGGTAACACTGAGGACTTTAAAATTGCTGACCTACTCCACGTCTGGTCTCCCACCAGTCAGTGGCTGCTGCCTCTGATATTAAACCATCTTGTCCTGCAGAAAGAGGTGATTCTGTCAACGAGTGTCCAACAACTTGTTTGATGATGGGAGTGACTGCCAGGATTGGACCGTTAGCAGCACATGCACTAAGTGAGACCTGGGCCTGTAGCTTGCACTCAGTTTGTGGGGTTGTGGTACAGCAGATGGTATGAACCGTGATTGACAGGGACTGTTGTTTGAGAAGGGTGTGTTGCATTGAACAATGCGCAAGGCTTGTCTTGCATTTGCTTGGTGCAGCAGTTCAAGATATGTTCACTGACCCTGGTCATGCACATCATATCACAGAAAATGAGGAGGCAGTGAAGGCTTGTGATCCTGACAATAACTCAGGATGCTGTACTCAGAAGGCAATGTTGGGAGACAATCTCGATCACCTCCTACTTCTCTGCCAAGTGCTTGTCTTCAGCAAACACTCATCTCCTTACATGTTCCTTAAGAATGCCCAGGAACACAAACCTTGGGCTATCTTTCTTTTTATTCAAATCAAGTCAAGTTAATTGTCATTTAACTATATACATGTATACCATCAAACGCAACAATGTTTCTCCAGACCAGGGTACACATAACACACAATAATTTAGGAAAGTAAAGATAAAATCAATAGAGATAATTCTGTTCAAAAGAGACTAAATCAATTGTAGCACCCACACCACAGCTTTGTCTACTCTCACACTGGCTCACAATAATTGAACCTGGCATCCCACTAAACTGCATGTTTCAGGACCACAGAAGGCAGCTCATTTATATGTCTACAAAATGGGTATTCAGGACAACCTCATTTGGATTATTAGAGAGGTGCCAATATAGCACATCAACATTTTAAAGTGTTTCTCTCATTATAATCAGTTCATTGTTAATTCACCACGCAATACCAAATGTTCTCTCAGGGAAAACAGAATCATCAAATAAATGAATGTAAGGTATCGTGATACTCAACCAAATGGCCTTACAGAAAGAAAGAAAGCCTCACATGGCATCTCTTAGAAAGACTTCACATTGCCTGAACTATTCCTGAATGTATACCTGTAAAGAAAGGGTTAATCAGATGTGCAGATGATCCACTTAAATTTATTTCTTTTCATATTATATTAATGTTAATGATTAACTTTAGCTCATTAAGCAGGGAAGTGTGATAGCAGGGCTGGCCCTGTGTCAATGGTCCACTTCAGGACTGAACAGTGAGCAACTTAATTCAAGAATTCAGTGGAGGAGAACACCTGACATACTTTGTTCTTTTTAATTTGCATAGGCAATACAGAAACAAAGGCAGTCTTATAATTAAAGGTTTCATTCTGCAGCACAGCAATAATGGATTAAAAATAAGCACAAAGTAAGAGAGTGGATGTAAGCTCATTAAAAAAAGCTTGTTGTTTAAGTAGGTGGAACCAGAGGAAAGGTGTTGTGGTTAAATGTTCCTTAGTTGGAGTTATATTTTAAGCTTTAACTATGCAGCAGAATTGTGTGGATGGATCAGTAGAGAACAAGAATGACGTTTAAAACTGGTAGTGTGTTCTTGATGCAGTTTTTTTGCACTTGTACAAGAACAAGGCAATGGGATCTGGTCTAATGCAGGTAACCATCTCATGAAAACTTCAGCATTTAATGCCTATTCACACTTCTCTATGAGAAGGTGGTGATGAGCCACCTTATTTAACCATTGCAGTCCTTCTGGTGAAAGTCATTCATCAGAAGTGTTGAATGAAGAGTACTGGCTACTTCTTGGTTACATATGCTTAAAATCCTACCATATTACCAAGTTAAAAATCTGTGTACACAGATACATTCGTTCTTACCATCAACAGAACTAGTGTTCCCTCCCTCCACCCGTACCTCAATTATTTTTTCTTAAAGGTTTGATGATTTTCTTAAAGGTTTTCTTAAGCTTTTGATGCCATTCTATGGAAGTACAGTTACTACGTTGAGTGATTTTGGTGTATATACCAAATTATGGACAAAATCACCTCATGGACATTATTGCCATTGACGTCCTGTATTTGGTTTTGACCAATGTTGATGAAGACACAGTGATCTATTTCTTGTGCTATTGAATGGATCAAACTGCAGAAGCATTTCGGGAAGGCATGAGATGGAGGTCTGTGTTTCATGATAAACTCTTTGTGGTGCTGGTGTGTACTTCTTGTTTTCCCAATTATTGTGCCAACTGTTCGACTTATAGAGAGAGTTTTCATGCGTAGTTTACGTACCACCAAATGCAGATGTTACACGAGCACTCAATGTACTGAATGCTCTGATTAGCAAACAAGGAACAGCCTAACCTGACGCCTTTTACATATTTGCCAGCAACTTCTGTCAGGCTTGTTTATTTTCCTTGGAGCAGAATTAGTCCATTTGGTCCATTGTGTCAGCTCCGTCATTTCATCAAGACCAATCTAATTTTCCTGTCAGCCCCAATCTCCAGCCGTCCTCCCGCATCCCTTCATGCCCTGACCAATCAAGAAGCTATCAACTTCTGCCTTAAATATACATAAAGGCTTCCTCAGCTGCCTGTGGCAAATAATTCACCACTTTCTGGCTAAAGAAATTCCTCCTCATCTCCAATTTAAAAGGTTGCCCCTCTATTCTGAAGCTCTGTTCTCTGGTCCTAGACTCTACCACTATAGGAAACATACTTTCTACATCCAATCTATCAAGGCCTTTCACCAGTCAATAGCTTCCAATGAGCTCACCCCTTATTCTTCTGAATTCTAATGAGTACAGGTCCAGAGCCATAAAACACTCTTCATATGACAAGCGATTCAATCCTGGAATCATTTTTGTGAACGTCCTTTCAACCCTCTCTAGTTTCAGTATATTCTTTCTAAGGTATAGGGTCCAAAACTGCCCACAATACTCCAGTAAGGCCTCGCCAGTGCTTTATAAACTTTCAACATTCCATCCTCACTTTTATATTCTAGTCCTCTTGAAATGAATGCTAACATTGCATTTGCCTTCTTCACCACAGACTCAACCTGCAAACTAACCTTTCAGAATTCCCGTACAAGGACTCCCAAGACCTTTTGCACCTCAGTTTTTGTATTTTCTCTCTATTTAGAAAATAGTCAACCCTTTCATCTCTTCTACCAAGGTGCATGAACATACACTTCTCAATACTGTATTCCATCTGCTAGTTCTTTGCCCATATTTGTAATCTGTCTTCATATCATCTGCAAACTTTGCAACAATTCCACCATGGGATCATAGCTTGTTAAGCAGCCTCATGTGTGGCACCTTGTCATTGACATATAACGTAAAAAGAATCAATCCCAACACAGACCCCTGTGGAACACCACTAGTCACCGGCAGCCAGCCAGAAAAGGCCCCATATTCTTGCCTGCTGCCAATCAGCCACTGCTTTATCCATGCTAGAACCTTTCCTGCAATACCATGGGATCGTAGCTTGTTAAACAGCCTCATGTGTGGCACCTTGTCAAAGGCCTTCTGAAAATACAAGTATACAATTTCAAGCGATTCTCCTTTGTCTATCCTGGTGGTTATTTCTTCAAGGAATTCCAACAGATCTGTCAGGTAAGATTTTCCCTTGAGGAAACTATGCTGACTATGGCCTATTTATCATGTGCCTCCAAGTACCCTGAGACCTCTTCCTTGGTAATCAATTCCAACATTTCCCAACCACTGATGTGAGACTAAATGGCCTATAGATTCCTTTCTTCTGCCTCTCTCCGTTCTTGAAAAATGGAGTGACATTTCCAATTTTCCAGTATTCCGAAACCATCCCAGATTCTAGTGATTCCTGAAAGATCATTGCTAATGCCTCCACAATCTCTTCATCCACCCCTTTCAGAAGTCTGGGGTGCACACTATCTGGTCCAGGTGACTTATCTACCTTCAGACCTTTCACTTTCCCAAGAACCTTCTGCTAGTTATGGTAACCACACACTTCATGCCCCCTGACACCTGGAACTTGCACCATGCTGCTAGTGTCTTCCACAATGAAGACTGAAGCAAAATACTTATTCAGTTCATCTGCCACTTTGTTGATCCCCATTGCTACCTCTCCAGCATCCTTTTCCAGTGGTCTGATATCCACTCTTGCCTCTCTTTTACATTTTATGTATCTGAAGAAATTGCTGCCCAATAACCATTAACACAATACCTGGAGCAGCAGGGTCTCAACACACTCGACACTGCTACACTACCATCAAGAATGCCTACCATTCTATCACTAGGCCTCATTTCAGGAAATCCGATCATCAGGCTGTCCTCCTCTTACCTGCCTGTAGGCAAAGGTTAAAGAGCAAAGTTCTAGAGGTAAGAACTTCACAGGAGGCTGAGGACTGACTATGGGTTTGCTTCGAGTTGGTGGAATGGGCTGCATTTAGGGACGCATCAGTAGACTTGAATGAATACACTATGGTATATACAGACACTAGAGCGTTCCCGCAAAATCATTCAGTCTTTCCCAACCAGAAGCTCCAGAAGAATCAAGAGGTCTACAATCAGCTGAGGGCTAGACCATGGTGATGTTCAGGTCTGGCAAACAAGTGAAATACAGGGGGTCCAGGTACGACCCCAGAAAGCCACCTCACATGCGAAGTGGCAAATCCAGACCAAACTTGAAACACAGAAGGACACTTAAGAACTGTGGTAGGGCTTGAATACTATCACCTCCTACAAAGTGAAACCAAGAAACTGTGTGAACAAGGTTTCGCTCCCAGATGAGCTCTATGCCTTTTATGCTCACTTTGACCAACAAAACATGGAGGCACCTTCACAACCTCACACAGCCCGATTTCAATCTCAGAGGCCAACGTGAGAGTAGCCTTCAGGAGTGTGAACCCACAGAAAGCAGCAGACTTGTCCTGAAGGCTGAATACTGAAGACCTGTGTTAATCAACTGACTGAAATGTTTACTGACATCTTTAACCTCTCGCTTCAGCAGTCTGAGGTACCACCAGCTTCAAGCAGGCTTCAAGAAGAACGTGGTAATCTGCCTCAAAGACTATTGTCCAATAGCACTTACATCGGCTATGATGAAATACTTTGAGAGCTTGGTCGAAAGAAGCACGTCATCTCCTGTCTTGGATCCGCTCCGATTTGCTTACCGTCACAACAGGTCAAAGCAGATTCCATTTCATTTGCTCTCCACTCAGCTCTGGAATACCAGGACAGTGAAGATGCACACATCGGTATTCACTTCATTGACTAGAGCTCAGCATTTAACACTATCATCAGCTCAAGACTAATCAATAAGTTCAAAGACCTGGGCCCTGTTACCCTCATGTAACTGGATCACAATTTCCTCACTTGCAGACCCCAGTCAGTTTCGATTGGCAACATTTCCTCCACAATCACCATCAGCACAGGTGCACCACAAGGCCGTGGGCTTAAACTTTGTTTTACTCGCTTTATACTTATGACTATGAGGCTAAGTACATCCCCAAAGACATATTTAAGTTTGCAGATAACACCCCTGTTGTTGGCTGAGTCAAAGGTGGTGATAAAAGGGAGACTGAATAACTCACAACAACTTCTCACTCAACGTCAGCAAAACGAAAGAGCTGATAATTGACTACAGGAGGAAGAAATCAGGCTCTATGAACCTGTGCTCATTAGGGGATTGGAGGTAGAGAGGGACAATAACTTTAAATCCCTTCGTGCTATCATTTCAGAGGATCCCTTGTGGAAATTCTGCAAATGCCATTCCAAAGAAAGCACAGCAGCACCTCAACTTTCTTAGAAGTTTGCACAGATTCCGCATGTCATCTGAAAAACTGGAAGTTTCTGAAGATGCACAGTATTTGCAGTTTGTCTTTTTTTTTGCACATTGGTTGTTTGTCAGTCTTTATGTGTAGTTTTTCACTGATTCTATTGTATTTCTTAGTTCTACTGTGATTGCCTGCAAGCAAATGAATCTCATGGCAGTATTCTGTAACCTTCTGTACTTAATAAAAGTAGCCACCAAGTGTATGTTTGTGATCTTCTTCTCCTGTAGCCCATCCACTTCAAGGTTCAACACATTGTTTGTTCAGAGATGCCCTTCTACACAACATTGTAATGTGTGGTTATTTGAGTTACTCTCATCTTCCTGTCAGCTTGAACCAGTCTGGCCATTCTCCTCTGACCACTCTCATAAACAGGGCATTTTTGCCCACAGAACATCTGCTCACTGGATGTTTTTTTTGTTTATTGCACCATTCTCTGTAAACTCCTCAGGAGACTGTTGTGTGTGAAAACTCTAGGTTTTCTTCAGTTCCTGAGGTACTCAAACCACCCCTTCTGGCACCAACAATCATTCCATGATCAAGGTCACTTACAGCACATTTCTTCCTCATTCTGAAGCTTGGTCTAAACAACAGAATACCTGTCATGTCTGCATACTTTTAGTCATTGAGTTGCTGCAACAGGATTGGCCATTTAAATTCTTGAATTAAGAGCAGATGTACAGGTGTACCTAATAAAATGGCCAAGAGTGTACATACCTTGATAATAAATTTACTTTGTATTTTATTTCTGGAAGGCTGTTTGGAGGTGGCTATACTCCCACGTAACAACTGCACCAAACTTTCTAGATGGCTGCAGGTTTGGGGATATTGTCAAAGCAGCTTTTGACAAATTGTCTATGCTTTATGCGACAAGCATATTGCTTGCAGCCTCTCATACCAAAATGTTGTCCAGGTCCTGCTACAGATACTCGTGGACTGCTTTCGTACCTCCAGGATTGCAAATGGAACTGTACATTGTACAATTATCAACAAACATCATTTCTGACCTCACAATGCACAGAAGATCATTGATGACCAAAGGCTGGACTATCATAACAGAACTGGGAATTGACATGTATTATTATCACAAGTAAAAAGATACAGTGAAAAGGTTGATTTGAATTCTGTTCATATTGATCAAATAATTACACAGTGCATTGAGGTTAACACAATAAAATAATTGTTATTTTAAGTGCAATTAAATTAATTTAAATGCAAAATAAAGTATAACAGCTACAGACAAAGTGTGATGCAGGTAAACAATAAGGTTCATCATTGCAACAATGTAGATTGTGAAGTCAAGAGTCCATATTATCATACTAGGGAATCATTCAACAGTTTTACAACAGTGGGGTAGAAGCCGTCCTTGAGCCTGGTGGTGCATGCTTTCAGGCTTTTGCTGTCTTCTGCCTGATAGAAAATGCAATTGTATACTGGGACTGAGGTAGTTGTAGGCAGTAGGAAGTACATGCTTAAGTGATACACTTTGTACTAGGAATTTAGTAAATATACACTAATTTCAATGTTCAAGAACTTTGATGAAAATCTAATTAGCAGGCACTGCTAATACTACAATCATTTTGTCCAGAGAAGATTATACTCAGTGACGATACACATATTTAATTCGGGGTTCTTTTCATTGTAATATCACTATTGGACAAGACACCAGCAGAACTTCTCACTCTATCTCAAGGTTTTCAGTGCCCTTTATCATCCATTTGAATTACAAAACTACTGGGCAAGTCCTGGGTACAATACACTAGAGGTGAGGGTGGGCCAGTTCAGCTCGCTACTTCGTGAGATTTATTCGTCCCTGCACTGAACTGAAGCTGTGGCCTGCAACTAATGGGTTCCTCAATAGGCTGTAGTGATGATGAGCTTTATGTCTGTGGACTCACTTTTGTGTACTTCAGTTCTGAATGTTATTTGCTTACTTTTAGTATTTGCACAATTTGTTTTGTTTCTCTAAACACTGGGTGTTTGAAGGTTTTCTTTTTTTAGTGGGTTCTATATAGTATACATACTTTGATTACACTGATACCTAGCTGGCATCTCTGCAGAGAACCAGGATGTACCAGGCCTCTGGACCTGCAGTGTGCTGCAGAGAAATAAAGGATGCGCTTCCGGTCGGACACAAATGCTCACGCTCATTCCTCAGAATTATGGTATTTCGTCACTTACTGAGTTGAGGGGTTTTGTATGTGACCCCGCATCTTCACATTGGGTATGGCTAGCACAGCCCCAGAGATCTGAATGCAATCATTTGACTTTCATTGGAAAGGCAATTAAATGAAAATAGTTTCTCTTACACCCACTGTTAAGATATTAATTAACAAACTGCAATTAAAAGGGACAGTATTTTTAAATATTTTAATATTTTGCCTATTTTTAATTTTTTTCCTGTCCAAAAGTCCCAAGTCACCATGAACATGAGCAGTCAGGGAGCCGTCAAGCTGAGACACGGGTTGGTCCCTCAGATTCCATGTTTTACTGCCTAATCCATGCTCAGAGATTGCTCTATTTTCAGGATGGCTACAACAATGTCAGGAGCTGCAAAAGGAAACTCCAACTATGGGGCTACACTGGGATGGAATTCCTGTGCATGGCATGTTCTCCATAAGGCACCGATTTAGAAACAAGGGCCTGAATTTAACCAGCAGTTTGGCTAAAGCCCTTTCTGACACTTTGCCACAAATCCTTGATCCTGTTTGCCTGTCCAATGATAGGCTGTCAGTAATGCTCGTGTCAGCTGGAAAACGTACGGAGGCCATGTCATTGGGTATATTCAAAGCAGAGATTGATAGATTATTAATTAGTCAGGACATGAAGGGTTATGGAGAGAAGGCAGGAGATTCCGGCCGAGGCAAATGGATCAGCCATGATGAAATGGCAGAGCAGACTCAATGGGCCAAATGGCCAAATTCTGCTCCTATATCTTATGCTCTTATTGTCTTATTTAAATAAGGCTGGCCATTAAAATCCACAAGGTCTCTGAACCCTCAGGCGTGCAGGGTTTCCCGTAAATCCTTCGTGCCTCCCTGCTAATAATGAAGCCTTTGTCAGGGCTGAGTATAAAACTGCACAAGGAAAAGGACACCATTCTTCAATCTGACAGGCACTTCTGTGTCATTATTTAAGGTGGAAACCTTCAATGCTATCCTAATTTGCTGGATTATCCTGGAGGCACCACTGATAACAGTAATTGATCTGTCACTCCTAATTAGCCAGTTGACAGCTCAAACCTTCTCAATATATAGCAGGAAGCCACAGAATGTGCTGGTTAAATCCCAGCAAACAGGCACTAATCCTGGCAACCCATCACAAGGGCTTGCTTCTGCAAACACTGAGTTATACTTACAAGTGACTTCTGTGCATCAGAAATAAATTAGCTTCCCACACAGGCTTACCTCAATTTAAGTCTGCCAGAGGCATGCTGTCATAAAGACAATCTGATTATCACACACCTTTGTAACTGAGAGAGCTGCGATTAATGTTTCCTCTGGCTCACTGGAGGTGAAGCTTGCTGTAGAAGTTTGCTGTGTTGTTGGTCCAGGGGCTTCTCCTAGTTTTATAACTCCTGGCAAGTCCCGTTCACCAATAATCATCATCCACATGAGGCTGGATGAGACTAATGTCGCCGAACCTGGTAGATTCCCAGCCGTTGTCCCCACCTTCATTAGGAGTTCAGTGTACGTCCATCAGGAATTTCCCAAGATGACTTTTCAGTGGTGCTCAGGGTCAAATGCAGCATCTGCCCCAGATGTGACCACTGCAGTTTAAGAACTGGAGGCAGAAATTCAGCCTGACTGCATCAGCAGTAGTTACAGAAGGAACCACTTATTCTCTGACCATTCTTAGCCAAAAATATGTCATCATCAAACACTTACCAATTTAATTCTCTCTGATTGCGAAATTATCTTACCTGCTATCATTTTAACCCTGACCTTTCAAAGGTTGATAGGACAAGAACAAACCTCACTAAGTGTAAATTGAGCTGCAACAACACACACATGGTCCTTATAGTCTGTGAGAGGTATGGGACAGGACATATAAAATGGAGCTTTCATCTGGTAAATCCTAGCGAAAGTCATTGAGTACTACAGCACAGAAACAGGCCCTTCATTCTGTGCCAGCCTAGTCCCATTGATCACAGCCTTCCATACCTCCCTCATCTATGTACCTATCTAAACTTTTAAAAATGTTACAATTGAATTCAGTTCTACCACTTCCATGTGCAGCTCATTTCATCCTCTGAGCAAAGAATATCCCCCTCAGATTCCCCTGAAATATTTGTTAAGAGAAGGAACAGGCTATAATCAGTCATTTCTGTATCATCCCTTGACTCGCCTGGGCATACTGTTCTGCCAGATGGATTAAACATTCTGATACTGTACCAACTGCAAGCAGCAGGATGCCTACTGTGGGCATGTGGTTTGCTGGTGGTCATGTTAGTGACCTTCTGCTCCATCAAGTAGTTGCTTTGCACACTCTGTGGCAGATCACCCAAAGGAAGTATTCTTCTCTACCAAGCCCATTCAAGAAATGGAAACATGTGAGCAGAAATAACTTTCCCCAAGGGCCAAATTATTCAGCGAAGGCTCATTATCTTGTCTGATTTATCAGGTACAATAACGTCCTTAAACAAAATGAGAAAGGCAGCTGGTAATAGCAAGGTTAGCTATGGAAAAATAGGACTCCGGCGGTAGGCTGACTTAATATAAAGATTTCAGGACATGCTTATAGTAAAAGCAAGATTGCACTTGTCACCATATCATGTCAGCATAATACTTAACAGTGAGACAGAATGTGAACAGATGGGTAATGCAAAACATAGCCTCAGGAACAAAAAAAAAGCACAGGGAATCTATACAGTGAGATGATAAGAGCCAAGTCAAACAGAATCCCTTTTGGAAGCACCTGGATTATAGGCTAGGAGACTATTCATGGATCATAATTCTGGGAACCGTGGCATTTGGGTCATTACACCCAGTTTCTATTTGGCATTTTATTTACTTATCTACATACTAATCTATCCAGTTTGAATTTTATTGGTGCAAATTTACTGGTGGGTAAGCCTTGGATAAGTTTTACTTGGGTATTAAATGCAAATTAACATTAGATGCATATTACGCCCGAAAGAGCAAAAACCAAATAACCCATTTGCCAGCTTTAGCTGAGTCCATCAGGAAACTGGCCTCTCGTACATTTGTGTACAATTCACCTGGTGCATCTGGACATTTTTCTGATGCCAGTTGTTCACTTAAAGCTATCTCAATGTCTGCATTCTGTTTCTTCCCTTGCTGGCATAAATTAAAGCTTTGAGAGAAACAGAGAAATGCTGTTGAACAGGCACTAAAAACTAAGGAGTGCATTGTACAGATATCGTCAAAAGGAAATCAACTAAAGGATCACCATCGCCATCTCATACATAACATCAGCCAGCCCCAAGTTTCATTGCTCAGGATATCTGAAACCTCATCACCAGTTGCTCCATCACTGACTGCAGCCATTTCATATACTGTATTTCAGTGCTGTACACTGTGACCTTTGCCTCCATCATCCTGCACGTTACAGTGACTTTCAGTTACTTATGGCACAGAACTCTATCAGGATGGTTGATCAGTTGGATCCATTAACAGAAGAACTGTCATGGCCTACTCCCTCCATGTGCTCCTTCACCGCTCTTTACATAGCTGGTTGCCTTGGTAACATCCCCTTTAACATTTGGACCACTTCTCTAAAGTGGTACTAGGCCGATTTGATGCAGCGCCTGCACAAGCCCTATTTTACAGATCACAATCTGGACACGAGATACAATCTATCAGACCACGTTTTTACATATAAAATAGTGAAGAACCAAAATAAGGAATACGAAAGTTTAAAAAAAAGGGTCCTGGAAGTCTGAAATAAAAACAGAATCTGAAACAGTCAGCAGGTCTAGGAGTACCGCACAAATGTGAAAAAAAGGTTAAAGTCTCAGGTCAAAGATCTGTCCTCAGAACTCACAATAAAATCTTTGACCTGAAACATTAACTGTTTTTCTTTCCACTGTGGCTGCCTAACCTGTTTATGTTTACAGCATTTTCTGTACATTGGAAGAACCCTGGCTTGGAGGACAAAAAACAGACAGATTTAAAATGATTGGTTGAAGGATTAGGTGGGAAGGAAGAATACTTATTTCACTTAGAACACTTATTCTTAACCTGGGGTCCACTTCTCGGTTAATGGTAGGGTTGATGGTAACAAAATGGTTGGGAACCTCTGACCTTGAGGGTGGTGGGTGTCACTGCCCAAAAGTCAGAAACCCTCACCTCATGTAAATAGTAATTTTGAATTTTTCAACTGCTACAGATACAATGGCCTGAATGGTCTCCCGTACATTGTTAATGTTTGTGTTTTAGTCAATTAAAATATTTTTGACTAGTTTTAATTTTTTTGCATGGTGCACTTAGTATTTGAGTAATAGTTCAATGCACAGCAGTGCGAAGTCCAATTTCAAGGCACAGGATTTAAAATTGATACAAAGGCCATGAATGCAGAATATTTAATGTTTAAGTATATACAGTGAAATATTAATTTGGCAGAAGCTGAACTGAAATTTCATGCACTATTAGTAATGACAAATGAAATGAAGTTGTTGTGAGGGAGCATCTGATAGTTTGTTTAATATACCACATAATAGGAACATAAGCAACAGGAGAGGAATAGGCCAGTCCACTCATTTCTGAATGGACAATGAACACAGGAAAACTACCTCAGTAGTTTTTCCTCTCATTTTGCACTACTTATTTAATTAAATTAAAATATATAAATGCACTTATTATCATTTATAGCTTTTTTATTATGTATTGCAATGTACTGTTGCTGCAAAACAACAAATCTCACGATATATGCCAGTGACATTAAACCTAATTCTGATTCCTGCTCTGCCATTCAAAATGATCATGATACTCCTATAGTTCAACTGCTTGTCACTTTCTTTCTAGATTTGATTCAGTAATTCTCCAAAAATTCATCAGCTTTGAAAAAAGAAATTCCTCCTTATCTCCATCTTATGCCATCATAGGAAAGAAGTATCCATCATCAGAGATCCCCACCATCCAGGTCATGGTCTCTTCTTGCTGCTGCCATCAGGTGGAAGGTACAAGAGCCTCAGGACTTACACCACCAGGTTAAAGAACAGTTACTACCCCTCAACCATCAGGCTCGTGAATAAAAGGAGATAACTACACTCACTTGCCCCATTGTTGAAACGTTCCCACAACCAATGATCTCACATTAAGGACTCTTGTATCTCATGTTCTTGTCACTTACTGCTATTTATTTATGTTTGCATTTGCACAGTTTGTTGTCTTCTACACTCTATATAACCATATAACCATTACAGCACAGAAACAGGCCACCCGGCCCTTCTAGTCCATGCCGAACTCTTACTCTCACCTAGTCCCACCGACCTGCACTCAGCCCATAACCCTCCATTCCTTTCCTGTCCATATAGCTGTCCAATTTAACTTTAAATGACAACATCGAACCTGCCTCAACCACTTCTGCTGGAAACTCATTGCACACAGCTATCACTCTCTAAGTAAAGAAGTTCCCCGTCACGTTATCCCTAAACTTTTGCCCTTTAACTCTCAACTCATGTCCTCTTGTTTGAATCTCCCCCACTCTCAATAGAAAAAGCCTACTCACGTCAATTCTATCCATCCCTCTCATAATTTTAAATACCTCTATCAAGTCCCCCCTCAACCTTCTATGCTCCAAAGAATAAAGACCCAACTTGTTCAACTTCCTCTGTAACTTAGGAGATGAAACCCAGGTAACATTCTAGTAAATCTTCTCTGTACTCTCTCAATTTTCTTGACATCTTTCCTATAATTCGGTGACCAGAACTGTACACAATACTCCAAATTTGGCCTCACCAATGCCTTGTACAATTTCAACATTACATCCCAACTCCTATACTCAATGCCCTGATTTATAAAGGCTTTCTTTACCAAAAGCTTTCTTCACCACCCTATCCACATGAGATTCCACCTTCAGGGAACTATGCACCATTATTCATAGATCCCTCTGTTCCACTGCATTCTTCAATGCCCTACCATTTACCATGTATGTCCTATTTTGAAAACACTGGTTGATCTTTCATTGATCCTGTTATAGTTACTATTCAATAGATTTGCTGAGTTGGCCCACAGGAAACTGAATTTCAGGGTTGCATATTGTGACATATTTGTACCTTGATAATAAAATTTACTTTGAACTTACAAACCTTTATTCTGAACCTTTATTCTGAACCTTTATCTCTAGAAACACCCGATGATTCCAGGAACATCACTGAAGATGTGTCCAGAGGCATCAATAGATGTATGTACACAGCTTACACTCTGAGTTCATCAGTGACAGCCAGGAAAGACTGGGTGACAACAGCGAAAAGAGTGGTGACGACTGGAGAGTCAGTGACAGCCCGGAGAGACAGCAACCGGGGCAGAACGGGCTGGCAACCCAATCTGTGTCCTCTGAGAGGAGGACCCCCGCAAAAGTTACAAAGAAACCTAAGGAAAAGATACCCCCAGGCATGCCCGAGAGGCAGGGAGGATGAGCACCCCAGTTGGATGGACACAACGACATCAGACCCAGGCAATGAACAAACGACGATGAGGAAGCAGTGTGCATGTGGCAAAATCTGCAAGAACAATCGTGGCTTGAAGATCCACCAAGCGAGGATGAAGTGTTTGGTGGGAGCAGGAGCAGCACAACGCGCAGGTGTCCAACCTGGTGAGACGAAGGAGGGGCCAGGCCTGGAGTCACCCCATAGTGCCCGGAACCTCCAAGTGTTGCAAACTAATCCCTCTAACATGAAGTCTAACAGGAGGCGGATCAAATGGCCTGCAGCAAACATGACTTCATTGTGGAAGCAGTATGATGAAGATGTTAACCAAATTCTGGAGGCAACGGTGAAGGGAAGGGCTGATAGGAAGCTGAAAGCCATGACAATTGTTGTCAGTATCGCCGTTGAACAGTTCGGAGAAGAGGAGAAGGAAGGCTCCAAAACATCCTACTCGAAGAACCAAAGAGTGTTGAGGATCCACAACGTCAGGCAGGAGATGAAAGCGCTGAAGTCCCAATACAAGAAGGCAGGAGAAGAGGAGCGCATTGGCTTGGCCCAGCTGATGTGCATACTACGAAAGAAGATGAGGGTCTTCCGCTGGGCAGAGTGGCATCGGAGGCAGCGTCGTGAAAGGGCCCGAAAACATGCTGCCTTTATCGCCAACCCCTTCCAGTTCACCAAGGAGTTGCTGGGAGAGAAGTGCAGTGGGACACTGGCCTGTTCGCTGGAAGAGGTAGACCAACATCTGAAGAAGATATATAATGATCCTGAAAGAGAGCAAGAGTTGGGAGAGTGCGACATCCTAATAGACCCACCTGAACCGGATGTGCAGATTGACATGTCAGAGCTGCAACTAAAGGAAGTCAGAGAGGTCGTCCGCAAAGCAAGGGCAAGCTCAGCTCCCGGACCAAGCAACACCTCATACTAAGTGTACAAGAATTGCCCCAGACTCCTGCTGCGTCTGTGGAAGACCCTGAGAACCTTTTGGAGAAGGGGAAAAATCCCAGAACAGTGGAGAGTGGCTGAAGGGGTGTGGATCCCGAAGGAGGAAAATGCCACCCAGATAGATCAGTTTCGCATCATCTTCCTGCTGTTTGTCGAGGCGACGATCTTCTTCAGTGCAGTTTCTAACCGGCTGTGCACCTACCTAGCAAAGAACACCTATGTTGATACATCAGTCCAGAAGGGTGGCATTTCAGGGATGCCGGGCTGTCTGGAGCACATCGGTGTGGTGACACAGCTCATCAGGGAGACCAGAGAGAACAAGGGCAACCTGTCAGTGTTGTGGCTCGACCTGGCAAATGCATATGGCTCCATTCCGCACAAGCTGGCGCAGCTCACATTGACCAAACATCACGTCCCCAGCAGAATCAGAGACCTTATCGCTGATTATTACAGCAACTTCAGGATGAGGGTCTCTTCAGGAGCAATTACATCAACCTGGCACAAGGTGGAGATCAGCATCATCACAGGGTGCACTATCTCAGTGACACTGTTCTCCCTAGCCATGAACATGCTCACTAAGTCTGCTGAACCAGAGTCCAGAGGGCCCAGAATGAATTCCGCTCAACGGCAACCACCTATCAGGGCATTCATGGATGACCTCACAGTCACCACAGAATCAGTCCCAGGCTGCTGGAGGATTCTGCAAGGACTCGAAAAGCTGGTGGAGTGGGCCCAAATGCGTTTCAAACCTGCCAAATCAAGATCGATGGTGGAGAACAAGTTCCGGTTCAGCATCGCAGGCACAGTCATCCCAACCATCACAGAAAAGCCAGTCAAGAGCTTAGGCAAAGTTTTTGACAGCTCTTTAAAGAACACAACATCCATTCAGGCAACCTGCACCAAGCTGGATGGCTGGCTGAAATCTGTGGACAAGTCTGGCCTACCTGGGAAGTTTAAAGCCTGGGTGTATCAGCATGGCATTCTTCCCAGAATCCTGTGGCCCCTCCTTGTCTATGCAGTTCCGATCTCGACAGTCGAAACATTAGAGAGGAGGGTTAGCAACCACCTCAGGAGATGGCTGGGGCTGCCAAAGAGCCTGAGCAGCATCGCACTCTATGGACACCACAACAAACTGCAACTGCCCTTCAAATCCTTGGAGGAAGAATTCAAGGTAACAAGAGCCAGAGAAGTGCTACAGTACGGGGACTCAAGTTACCCGAAGGTGGCTAGGGCAGGGATCCAAGTAAGTACTGGCAGGAAGTGGAGGGCAGAGGAAGCTGTTCAGGAGGCAGAGGCAAGGCTACATCACAGGAGGCTGGTGGGAATGGTCACACGAGGCCGAGCTGGGCTAGGATCCTTTCCAACTCCCCAAATGGACACCAGAGGGAAGGAAAGGCATCGTCTAGTTCAGGAGGAGGTGAGAGCAGTAGCGGAGGAGATGAGAGCCTGCAAGGCGGTGGGAATGAAGCAACAGGGAGCTTGGACAAGATGGGAGAATGCGGTTGAGAGGAAAGTGACCTGGGCTGATCTTTGGAAAGCCGAACCACACTGCATCCAATTTCTCATCCAGGCAGTGTACGATGTGCTTCCAAGCCCATCAAACCTGCACACATGGGGCAAGGCAGAGTCATCTGCATGCCCACTGTGCTCCAAGCGAGGAACCCTGGAGCACGTCCTCAGCAGCTGTGCAAGGGCACTTGGTGAGGGACGGTACAGGTGGAGGCATGATCAGGTCCTGAAGACCATCGCTGAAGCCGTCAGCACAGGAGTTGAGCGGGCTAAGTGGTCCCGACCCTCCAAGCAGACCATTGCCTTTGTCAGAGCTGGGGAGCAGCCAATACCTGCCAAAAGAACATCTGCAGGCATTCTGACCTCTGCAAGGGACTGGCAGCTGTTGGTGGACCTCGAAGGGCAGCTGAAGTCCCCAACCATATCGCAGCCACCACCCTGCGACCAGACATTATCCTGGTGTCTGAGTCTACTAAGCAAGTGGTGCTGCTGGAGCTGACAGTCCCATGGGAAGATAGCTTGGTAAAGGCCTTTGAAAGGAAGCTCTCCAAGTACGCAGGACTGGTCAGCAACTGTCAGCAGGCTGGATGGAGAGCGAGGTGTCTCCCAGTGGAGGCTGGTTGTAAGGGATTCATAGCCTATTCTTTAGTTAGAGCCTTCAGCATTTTGGGCATCAAGGGAGAGAGGAAGAGGAGAGCCATCCGCAGTACCACCGATGCGGCAGAGAGGGCCTCAAGACGGCTGTGGCTCAAAAGAGGGGAGCCATGGATTCATAAGTAGCTAGCCATCTGGAAACAAGCTGGGGTCTGATCAGCCCCGGCTGGGTCACCTGGAGGAGGTTGTATGATGTTGAAAGACCCGAAACACCCAATGATTCCAGGAACATCACTGAAGATGTGTCCAGAAGCATCAATAGATGTATGTACACAGTCTAATTCTAGATACTCTCACCAGGGGAAATACTGTTCCTTCTTAGTATCCATCCTGCCAATTCCCTTTGAACATTTTATTTAATCTCTCATTCATTTAATACATATAATTGCCCCTGTCTAACCTACATTCATCGGTCAACCACTTCAATCCAGGAATCAACCTAGTAAGCTTTCTCTGCAAATAAATCCTTCATTAAGTATGGAGACCAAAAATTACCCTTCGTGCATTTTTACCAGTACTATGTAAAGATGCATCAAAACTTCCCTATCTTTACATTTCATATCTCTTGCAATACCTCATATCTCTTGCAATAAATCCATCAGTCATCCTAACTACTTGGCACACAGCATGTCAATCTTTAATATGTTAAATACAAGGATTCCCAGATCCTGTTGCAGTCTCAGCCTTTTTAACAAAATAAACTGCTTTTTCATTTCTCCTTCCAAAGTGGATAATATCACACTTTCCCACATGATACACTGCCTGCCAACTTCTTGCCTATTCACTTAATCTGTGCATGGTCGTTTGCTGACATTTGGTGCCTTTCTCACAACTCACTGAACCATCTATTTTTCATTGCCTCAGTAAATTTACTGCCATACAGCTGGTTCCTTCAGTAATATAAATAATAAGTTATCAGTATAAATAATAAATAGTTAAACCAGTACTGAATCCTGTGACAGTTCATTAGCTACCAGTTACCAATCCAAAAATGACCCATTTATTCCATATCTCTGCTTTCTGTTAGTTAACTACTTTTAATAACCCCAACTCGACATGCTCTCAGTTTGTGCAGTAATCTTTTATTAACACCTGGCCAAATACACATCTACTGGATCCAAGTTTGTCAAATATGATTTCCCTTTCATAGACCCAATTTGACTATTCTTGATTGTTTTTACATTAACCAAATGTCCTGTAATTATCCTCTTACCAACCAACTCCAATGACAATGTCAAAATAATGGGCCCATTGCGTCCTGCTTTCTGAATTCGTCGTTACTTGATTAATGGCTTTCCAAATGCAGTTTTTCAGTCCTCTGAGGCTTCTCCAGAATCCAGAGAATTTTGACAGATTCAATGATTCCATCCCGTCTCTCTAAATTTCCTTAAGAACCCAGGATGCAGGCAATCATGTCTATGGGATATGTCAGCCTTCAGCACCATTAGACTGTCTGGTACTTTTTCTCCAGTATAGAGATTGTTTCAGTTCTTTGTGTCCTCTTCTCTAAAGAACGATGTAAAATAATTAATTATTTAGAACCTCTGCCATTTCTTTATTTTCCACACTCTAAATGATACCTTATTTTCTTTGTCTCCCGAGAATGATTCATCTTGTACGAAATAAAATCAGTGCCAAACTCAACGACAGAAGTGAGCAATTCATATCTATGAGTTACACATACTACAGAACTTTAATAAAGATATGACGCTGAAAGCAAGGCAAGACTTGCCTGGACCTGCTTATGCCAATTTGATATGCCTTTATTCAATGACCAATTAATATAAGAGTGTTCTTGCAGGACTGGAAGTATAAGAGTCACGGAGACACTAGAGACAGATGCAGGAATTTGAAATAACTCAGAAAAGCTAGAGGCAGCATATATGGACAGAAATGACTGAGACCCTTCTCTGGACTGAAAGTAGAAAGGAGACAGCAAGTATAAAAAGGTGGTGGTGGGGGAAGGGCTGGAGCAAGTGCTAGCAGGCGATAGGTTGATTCAGATGACAGCCATGACTGATCTTGCTATTAGTGAGGACCTGGCCCATACATACTTTATAGGGGAAAGATTCTCTACATGGAAATAGGCCAAGGCAATATATTTTCCACGCTGTAGGAGAATGTTACTCACTACTGCAATCACTGGCCCAGATCACAATTGGAATGAATAACTGACAAGTGCTATCATAGTCATGGAGAGCTATACAGCAAGGAAATGAACACTTTGGCCAAAATGGTCCATGCCAAGCAAGATTCGCATCTAATCTAGTGCCATTTGTCAGCATTTGACCCTTATCCCTCCAAACCTTTCACATCCATGCATCTTTTAAATATTCTTTACAGACCTGACTCAACCATTTTTGTCTGGCAGCTCAAACTGACCACCCTCTTGGTGAAAATGTTGCCCCTGAGGTTCCTATTAAATCTCTCCACACTCAGCTTAAACCTCCGTCATCTACCTCTTGATTCCCCAATCCTGGAAAAAGACTATGCACATTGACCCTTTATGATTTTATACACCTCTATAAGACCACTTCTCATTCTACTGTGTTCCTCTGCAGAAGAGATTTAAGAGTATTTATGGGATCTTTGTCACCCTGCCATCTTTCCTGTGGAAGGGTGATCAAAACAGAACACAATATTCCAAAGGAGCCTCAACTACGTCTTGTACAACTGCTGCATAACATCCCAGCTTCAATATTCAGTGCCCTGACTGATGAAGGCGAGTGTGCCAAAAGTCTTCTTCACCACCATGTCTACCTATGACCCCAACCCCAGGGAATCTTGTATTTGTACTTACTGATCCCTCTATTCTACAACACTCCCCAGGGCCCCAGTTTCATTTATTTATTTACTTATTTATTGGTTGATAGATAGATAGGTACAGCACAGAACAGGCCCTTACTGCCCAACGGCGAACCTATTTTACTCTAACCTAATCACAGAACAATTTACAACGATAAGTTAACTTACTATGTAACTGGTACGTCTTTGGAATGTGTGAGGAAATCCGAGCACCAGGAAGAAAACTGCATGCTCACAGGAAAGAATATACAAACATCTTACAGAAGACACCAGAATTGAACTTCGAACTCCAATGTCCCCGAGCTGTGCTAGTAGTGTTGTGCTAACCGTGAATGTCCTACCCTGATTTGTCTTGCTTAAATGTAATATCTCACACATCCACATTAAATTTCATTTGCCATTCCTTGGCCCACTTAACCAACTGATTAGGTTCCACTGTAAATCCTGTTAACGATCTTCACTGTCAACAGCACCTTCATAGTGTCAACTGCAACATGCTAACTCATGAATTGGAAAAATATTAACTATATGAGAAAAACCTCATGCTTGAGACCTCGCCAATAAATGGCAGTTCCTAGCTTGAAGAATCAATCCATCTCCCTGGAACAGTTGGCACTCAAAACTTGATGAATCACTTCAACTCTGATCTAACCACTGTCCACAGAACTATGCTGACAATTCCAATACGTGCTCCTTGCATCATGAAATCAAAGTTAACAGTGCCTTCATAAAATTTGTCTGTAAATTCTTCAAAGCTTAGTTTAAAAAAGGTTGAATTCTATCTCTGCAAGGCAACAATTTTGATATATTCAATCCACAAATTCAGAGGGTCTGATGTATTGACAAGTGAGCATGCAGATTGTTCATGCCAACCAGCATCATTGTCGACTTCAATTCTAAAGCAATTCTTAGGTGACAATTCTGACTGGGAAAAGATACAACAGATTTTACAATGGATTAATGGAATGTGCTTCAATACAAAATCAAGAATTTTTAACAATCCACCAGTCCCTTCTTGCTGGCTCATTGCACAAACCCCTCATCTCCAATAGAAACTATATAGTCTGAGCATTTCAAAACAGGAATCACCAGGGGTGCTAAACCTGACAGCTACATAGCAAGTGATGATTCAATCATGAGATGACTGAGGTCTACGTATATTCAATATCAGTCTCAGTTGTTTTGTGAAAAGAGAGTCATCCAACATTCAAAGTTCAGAGTAAATTTTATTATCAAAGAACACACACACACACATATATATATATATACATACACACACACACAACCCTGAGACTCATTTTCTTATGGGCATACTCAATAAATTTATAGAATGACAACCATAAAAGAATCAATAACAGACCACCCAACTATACAATCCAAGCAGAGTGCAGAAGACAACAAACTGTGCAAATACAAAAAGAAGAAATATTAATAATAAATAATAAGCAATAAATATTGGGAACATGAGGTGAAGAGTCCTTTAAGATGAGTCCTTTGATTGTGGGAACAGTTCAGTGATGGAGCAAGTGAAGCTGAGTGAAGACATTAGCAGTGTGACCAGTAGCTGGCAGTCGAGCATTCAAACAATAAGTGACAATGCAATTCCACACTCAAATCAAAACTCCACTGTCCAAATCTTAACTTGCAAAAATTAGCAATTTTCATCTTCTTTTCAAATAATCCATTGCTTCAGTTTCCCTTACTTGATTCCAATCTCCACCTTCCCTCTCAATCAGATTCCATCAACTTCAGACCCTTGTTGTCTCACCTACCAACTCCCTGCTCCTGTTGCTGTTTCTACTCACCACTCCACCTGCCTATTACCCTTCCTCACCTGGATCTCTCTATTACTTGCTAGGTCTTGCTCCATCTCTTTATACTTCCCCTCTATCTTTCAATCCAGGCAAAATGTTGATTGCCCATTTCTGTCCACAGATGCTGCCTGACCAGCTGAGTTCTTTGAATTTTTTTTTACCTATTGCACCTATCTCTGTGACCATCTCCCACCCCTTAACCATCCAAAATTGCTTCATTCCTCCATTTCTGGCCTCTTGAACACACTCCATGCCCTTTGCTGCAACTAGCAGGAGATCCTTGAGCTGTTCAGGCCAAGTTGCTGCTATTCATGTTCTGACACATTATAACAGACTGCTAGACCAAAGTTGTTAATACTTTCAGAAGATCACTGATAAGTCCAAAATTAGAACATTATGTGAAATCTGGTTATACTCTGCATTGCAGGTGAGTTATAAATGTAGTACAAAGGGAAGTGTGCAAGTGTGGGTCAGCAAGCCACTTCAGTATTCATTAACTACTGATATATGCAAGTGCACATATGCATATAATATTTAAAGTTTTCCTCTAAGCATGATAGAAGTTAAGTTCTTGCATTCATCCCTGGAAACAGAGGATTCAGGAGATCTGAAGAGTATAGCTTTGTTTAATTGTTTTTAACTCTGAGAAAGAAGACATAGTTAATGGAGAACATATTTCACACATATCAGGAAAATAAGTTTCGATGTTACTGGGGTAGAAGTGACAAAACTGAACTTGTTTTTGACATATTAAAGATAAATCTGAGACATAATCCAAAATTTCAACATACAGAGAAGACAAGATAATGTCAACAAAAACAGGTTATCTAACTGGGGCTCACAGGAATAAGTTATATAACCAAAGAAAAGAATTAATAAGCACCGGGCAAGAACTGAATTGCAGTAGAAGGACATTCTCTTATAAAATATTCATGACATCTTCACAATATCTTAAATATTCTACAACTAATGCACTTCTCTGAAGTGCATTAAGCATTGTTAAGTAGACAAACAGTCATTTTGTATGTAGAAAAAACCTCCAAAAGATAAATTAGATAATTGGGCAAGAAATGCTGTATATGTAATAACAATCCTTTAATCAGGCAAGCTTGGGACATTAGTGGTGCTGGATTAGCAGATTTTCAGAGTAGTGGATGTTATTCCTCCACTACCCAACATTCTTTTAATTCACTTTTTTAAAGGTGTTACATAGTAGAATACTGAGCCCTCTGAGTTAAAGAGAAAGGGAAAGGGGGGAGAGGGAGAGAGGGAGAGGGGAAGAGGGAGAGAAAGGGAGGGAGGGAGAGTGAGAGAGGGAGGGAGAGAGGGAGGGAGAGAGAGAGTCACATATTTTCCGTATTCATCTGGAATTAACAAGAGGCTTAAAGAAGGCACCTCTGACAAACTCAGAACTCCCTCAATGCCATACTTAAATATTAGGCCAGTTATGCCATAATGCTTGAACTCATTGATAGTGGCAATTCTAAATTACAAAAGGGAAATTTACTTTTATTTGATACCTTTCAGATCCTCTTAATGTTTAGGCAATGAAGTTATAGTGTATATGTATTTCATAATCAGTTTACATACGTGGTTCAAAAAACAGAATGACTACTAGTCTGTCTTTGCTGTGACTGTTGAAGACTAAATATTGGCCAAAATATTGGAAGAAGCATAGAATATAATCATTAAATTACTACCAGACAGAATGAGGCAACTTGAAGTCAATGAGTCTGTCAATCACTTTGTACATTAGTCAACTCAGAATCATTTTCTGCTCTTGCAGCTGTGCATAGTATTTTCTTCCAATGCTGATTGACTTAACTTTTGAAAGCTCCCATTGATTCTACATCACTACTGCAGATACAAGTGTTTCCATCACATCCCTGCTGTGTCTTTTACCCATGTCTTTGATGCTGGACCATCCACTAATAGAAAGGGATTCTCTCTATTTAGGTTTTCTAAATCAGTCTGCATCTTGTACACCTCCATCAAATCTCCTCTCAATCTTCTGTACTTCATGGTGAATAACTCCTATTTCTCCTGTCCAATGTTGGATATGAAAACCCCTCACTGTTAGAGCAATTCTAGTAAATCTCACATGCACTATCTCAAAGATCTGCATATTTTTCCCGGAGTGTGGTAGCCAACCCTGTTTGACTTTCTGAGTATCTCCAGCACTTTTTGTTTTGTGTATTGATGTCACCTCGTTCCCCATATTGTATATTATTATGACATAGGAAGAGGCCGTTCAACTCACCAAGTCAATGTTACAGCATTCTGATCAATCTCAATTGCTTACTTATTTCTCTGTTACCTGCTTTCTCATACATGGCCATGATTCTACTACCCAGCTACAATTCAAAACTAACAATTAGCCTACCATCAGGCATGTATTCTGAGATGGAAATTGGAGCACCTGAAGGAAATGCACACAGTCACTGGGAGACAAAATTAACTTCACACAGACAGCACTGGAAGTCAGATTGTTAGTCCTATGAGGCAGATGGACTTCTTACAGTATCTCTACAGTTCACACAAATTCAACATAATCTCCCTGCTTTTTTCTGCTATCCCAAATGGTTTACTAATCATGGCTTAATGGGTCCTGTCACTTTCAAACGTTTGTGCATCCTGTACTTCCTGCACCTAATAAAGTCTATGTTCAAGGTCTTCTTCTGCTGTAGCCAATCCACTTCAAGGTTCGACGTGTGGTGCATTCAGAGATGCTCTTCTGCACACCACTGTTGCAATGCTTGGTTATTTGTGTTACTGTCGCCTTCCTGTCAGCTTGAACCAGTCTGGCCATTCTCCTCTGACCTCTCTCAATAACAAGGCATTTTTGCCAACAGAACTGCTGCTCACTGGATGTTTTTTGTACCATTCTCTACACACTCTAGAGCAGGGGTTCCCAACCAGGAGTCCAAAGACCCATCAGTTAATGGTAGGTGTCCATGGTATTAAAAAGGTTGGGAATGTCTGCTCTAGAGACTGTTATATGTGAAAACTGCAAGAGATAAGCAGTTTCTGAGATACTCAAACCACCCCATCTGGCATCAACAATCATTCCACGACCAAAGTCACTTAGATCACATTTCTTCCCCTTTCTGATGTTTGGTCTGAACAAAAACTGAACCTCTTGACTATGTTTGCATGCTTTTACGCATTGAGTTGCTGCCACTTAATTGGTTGATTAGATATTTGCATTAATGAGCAGTTGTACAGTGTACCTAATAAAGCCACTGAGTGTAGACACCGACATGGTGCACACCTTTTAGAGCTGTAGCATTTTACCTAAACTGACTCTCCTACTTTCTGCCAAAATGTATCACAGCAGTTTACAATAATAAATTAATGGGAGAATAGTATACATTCCCCTGTACAACAGGAAGATGCAACATGTCTGCCCAATCTGACTGCCTCCATTCATGCTCTTGCCATCAGGTATGATAACACATCAGTAAAGTTGCTGGGTTAGCAGTTGCCATTGATCCAAAAGCACCAGTTCAAATCCCACCTTGGCAGCTGGGGAATGTAAACTCAAGGTTAAAGATATTTGCAATTTAAAAATCTAGTTTGTTAAGTTTAGAGGGCAATCAAGGATGGACAATCAATGCCTTCAATGTCCATATTCTGTGACTGAATAAATTTTAAAAGGTTGATTGTCTTTCTCCTTTGTTTTCTCCAGCCTCAAGTGGGGTGTCACCTAAAAATTTTGAAAGATTATAATAGGCAAACCCCATTTCCAGAAAAGTTGGGATATTTTCCAAAATGCAATAAAAACAAAAATCTGTGATATGTTAATTCACGTGAACCTTTATTTAACTGACAAAAGTACAAAGAAAAGATTTTCAATAGTTTTACTGACCAACTTAATTGTATTTTGTAAATATACACAAATTTAGAATTTGATGGCTGCAACACACTGAACAAAAGTTGGGACAGAGGCATGTTTACCATTGTGTTACATCACCTTTCCTTTTAATAACACTTTTTAATTGTTTTGGAACTGAGGATACTAATTGTAGTAGATTTGCAATTGGAAATTTTGTCCATTCTTGCTTGATATAAGACTTCAGCTGCTCAACAGTCCGTGGTCTCCGTTGTCTGATTCTCCTCTTCATGATGCGCCATACATTTTCAATAGGAGATAGTTCTGGACTGGCAGCAGGCCAGTCAAGCACACGCACTCTGTGTCTACAAAACCACGCTGTTGTAGCCCGTGCAGAATGTGGTCTGGCATTGTTCTGCTGAAATAAGCATGGACGTCCCGGGAAGAGACGTCGCCTTGATGGCAACATATGTCACTCTAAAATCCTAATATACGCCCCAGAGTCAATGGTACCTTTACATACATGCAACTCACCCATGCCGTGAGCACTGATGCACCCCCATACCATCACAGATGCTGGCTTTTGCACCTTTCGCTGATAACAATCTGGATGGTCGTTTTCATCTTTGGCACAGAGAACTCGACGCCCATTTTTTCTGAAAACTAGCTGAAATGTGGACTCATCTGACCACAGCACACGGTTCCACAGTCTTTCGGTCCATCTGAGATGAGCTCGGGCCCAGAGAACTCACTGGCGTTTCTGCATAGAGTTGATATATGGCTTCCTCCTTGCGTAATACAGTTTCAAGTTGCATCTCTGGATGCAGCGACGGACTGTGTTGAGTGACATGGTTTTCCGAAGTACTCCCGAGCCCAGGTGGCTATAATTGTCACAGTAGCATGATGGTTTCTTAGGCAGTGCCACCTGAGGGCTCGAAGATCACGCGCATTCAACAGTGGTTTCCGACCTTGTCCTTTACGCACTGAGACGTCTCTGAATTCTCTGAATCTTTTCACAATATTATGTACTGTAGATGTTGAAAGACCTAAATTCTCTGCAATCTTGCATTGAGAAATATTCCTTTTGAACTGACTAACAATTTTCTCATGAATTTTGGCACAAGGGGATGAGCCACGACCCATCCTTGCTTGCAAAGACTAAGCCTTTGATGGACGCTACTTTTATACCCAGTCGTGATACCTCACCTGCTACCAATTAGCCTGCTTAATGTGGAGTCTTCCAAACCGCTGTTACTTGAATATTCTGTGCACTTTTCAATCTTATTTTAACTCTGTCTCAACTTCTGTTGAGTGTGTTGCAGCCATCAAATTCTAAATTTGTGTATATTAACAAAATACAATTAAGTTGGTCAGTAAAACTATTGAAAATCTTTTCTTTGTACTTCTGTCAGTTAAATAAATGTTCACGTGAATTAATATATCACAGATTTTTGTTTTTATTGCATTTTGGAAAATATCCCAACTTTTCTGGAAATGGGGTTTGTACAAATCACAGTTTTAGTTAAAAAAATACAAAAGGTCTTAATGCCAGCCCTTGAAAAACATGACTGTCTACTATCTAATACCCTAAAAAACTCACTTTACATTTTGTTTATGAGCCAATGCTGTATTCACAGTACCACTAACTCCTTTATTCATGGATGTCAGTTCTGCAACCAGCTTTGTAGGTGGGTCTTTATCCAATGCTTTCTAAAGTACGGATTATATCTCTGTCCCATAATCATCTCAAAGTTCTATTCGAGGAATCGGTCTTTATATGTGCTTGGTGCAGAAAATGGAATGATGCAGAGAAGATTTCATTTATTACTACTCCCTGGATGTCGAAAGGGACTTAACCGTCAACATCTTTTAGTGGGTATGAAGTCAAGTGAACGGGTTAAAATTGTTTATTTTTAAAGTTTACCCAATTTTTGAATTCAATTTATTACATCAGCAGGGTGGGATTAAAATGAATAGTCTCAGTTATTAGTCCAAAATTTGCACCACCTTACCGTTAATCTTGGTTTATGACACAGGCCTAGGTTGAATTGAACTGAGCTGAACTGAATATGCCTGGACTCTTTTGATGACTTTGTGTGTTGGTGTTTTATATTCTGAGTTTTTCACTCATTTTGTTTTTGTTGTTTGTGCGATTTGTTTTGTTTTGGGTGTTGATGTTTTACTTTAAGTGGCTGTTGGTGCGAAGACGAATCTCTGGGTTGTATACTGCATACATGAAGAAGAAAGCCCTCAACTGTGGGTGGAGTCATCGGGATGCCGTCATGACGGCGCTTTTTTAGCAGGCTTTCTTATTTTTACGAGGCCGAGTTGTTGGCTCGATGCTCAACCTAGCACGGATGGAAAGCGTGCAAGGGGGCCGACTAGATTCAAATTCGGGAACCTTCGCTCCGAAGACCGGCGCTGATGCCACTACGCCACCAGCTAGCTATACTGCATACATACTTCAATAACAAATGTACTTTGAATCTTTGAAAAAAGTTACCCACACCCAAGATAATGTAATAGTCCTTTCAAGCACACGAGAGAGAATGCAGATGCTGGAAATCTGGATTGGCCAGGGGGAAATAGCACCCATCTTTTAGATAACTTTACCATAACATCAGCTCAGAAATACAAGTCAAGTTCATTAATCTTTTAATTAACAAATTATGACACTACATGAAAATTTTAACTGCACCTTCCTTGCACTGATGCAGATTGGTCTATGATGTGATCAACGTCAGTTTTATCAGTTTCTTCTCTTTCTACACAGCAGAGCAAGATCACAGAGTCTGCCTTGACCCATGGAGGCTCTCAAATATGAAAGTATTAGTTTTAACTTGCTGAATGATCTCTCACAACTGGCGATGGAAACTGCGATGGTTAGCATTATCTGAATAGCAATGCGAAGATCAGGGAAGATGCTCTCATCTCCATACTGAACAATAAATTCAAGAAGCTCTTCAGGTCTTGATATTTTCATGTTGACCCACCTTGATAGCAACATTCTGCAATCCAAACTTTCTTCATATACTGCTGTCCATCAACATCAGAGCTGTACAATTCACCCAAATTTTCACACTTCTTCTTTAGGTCATTACTGCCGTAACACAGTCCCTCGACCTCGGGAAGGAACCCAAACTTGGCGTCAGTGTTGTGCAAACGAGCAAACCTTTCATCTATTTCTCTGTGAAGACGGTCGAGTGTTCTCTTCATGACTCTTCCCATTTCCTCCTTAGCTGTTAACCCAGCGTCTCTCGAGTTTTCATCAGCCATTTGTTTCTTTCATCTCTGATGACTTTCAACTTCAATATTCCATTCTTAGAACACAGAACATAGAACAGTATAACACAGTACAGGCCCTTCGGCCCACAATGTTGTGCCAACCCTTAAACTTGCCTCCCATATAACCCACCCACCTTAAATTCCTCCATATACCTGTCCAGTAAAATAAAGGCATCCATTAGTCTTGTGAGACCATGGATCTGCGCCTGGAAAGTCCTCACTCTCCAGGGCGCAGGCCTGGGCAAGGGTGTATGGAAGACCAGCAGTTGCCCATACTGCAAGTCTCCCCTCTCCACAACACCAATGTTGTCCAAGGGAAGGGCATTAGGACCCATACAGCTTGGCACCAGTGTCGTCGCAGAGCAATGTGTGATTAAGTGCCTTGCTCAAAGACACAACACGTTCCCTCGGCTGGGGCTCGAACTCACGACCTTCAGGTAGCTAGTCCAATGCCTTAACCACTTGGCCACGTACCTGTCCAGTAGTCTCTTAAATTTCTAGTGTATCTGCCTCCACCACTGACTCAGGCAGTGCATTCCACGCACCAACCACTCTCTGAGTAAAAAACCTTCCTCTAATATCCCCCTTGAACTTTCCACCCCTTACCTTAAAGCCATGTCCTCTTGTATTGAGCAGTGGTACCCTGGGGAAGAGGCGCTGGCTACCCACTCTATCTATTCCTCTTAATATCTTGTATACCTCTATCATGTCTCTTCTCATCCTCCTTCTCTCCAGAGAGTAAAGCCCTAGCTTCCTTAATCTCTGATCATAGTGCATACTCTCGAAACCAGGCAGCATCCTGGTAAATCTCCTCTGTACCCTTTCCAATGCTTCCACATCCTTCCTATAGTGAGGTGACCAGAACTGGACACAGTACTCCAAGTGTGGCCTAACCAGAGTTTTATAGAGCTGCATCATTACCTCGCGACTCTTAAACTCTATCCCTCGACTTATGAAAGCTAACACTCAATAAGCTTTCTTAACTACCCTATCTACCTGTGAGGCAACTTTCAGAGATCTGTGGACATGTACCCCCAGATCCCTCTGCTCCTCCACACTTCCAAGTATCCTGCCATTTATTTTGTACTCTGCTTTGGAGTTTGTCCTTCCAAAGTGTACCACCTCACACTTCTCCGGGTTGAACTCCATCTGCCACTTCTCAGCCCACTTCTGCATCTTATCAATGTCTCTCTGCAATCTTCGACAATCCTCTACACTATCCACAACACCACCAACCTTTGTGTCGTCTGCAAACTTGCCAATCCACCCTTCTACCCCCACGTCCAGGTCGTTAATAAAAATCATGAAAAGTGGAGGTCCTAGAACCGATCCTTGTGGGACACCACTAGTCACAAACCTCCAATCCAAATGTACTCCCTCCACCACGACCCTCTGCTTTCTGCAGGCAAGCCAATTCTGAATCCACCTGGCCAAACTTCCCTGGATCCCATGCCTTCTAACTTTCTGAATAAGCCTACCATGTGGAACCTTGTCAAATGCCTTACTAAAATCCATGTCGAATACATCCACTGCACTACCCTTATCTACATGCCTGGTCACCTCCTCAAAGAACACTATCAGACTTGTTAGACACGATCTGCCCTTCATGAAACCATGCTGACTGTCCCTGATCAGACCATGATTCTCTAAATGCCTATAGATCCTATCTCTAAGAATCTTTTCCAACAGCTTTCCCACCACAGATGTAAGCCTCACTGGTCTATAATTACCCGGACTATCCCTACTACCTTTTATGAAAAAGGGGACAACATTCACCTCCCTCTAATCCTCTGGTACCATTCCCATGGACAACACGGACATAAAGATCCTGGCCAGAGGCTCAGCAATCTCTTCCCTCACCTCGTAGAGCAGCCTGGAATATTCCCTCAGGCCCCGGGAACTTATCCGTCCTAATGTATTTTTAACAACTCCAACACCTCCTCTCCCTTAATATCAACATGCTCCAGAACAACAACCTTACTCATATTGTCCTCACCATCAAGTTCCCTCTCATTGGTGAATACCGAAGAGAAGTATTCATTGAGGACCTTGCTCACTTCCACAGCTTCCAGGCACATTTTCCCATCTTCATCTCTAATCGGTCCCATCTTCACTCCTGTCATCCTTTTTTTCTTCACATAATTGAAGAATGCCTTGGGGTTTCCTTTATCCTACTCGCCAAGGCCTTCTCATGCCTCCTTCTTGCTCTTCTCAGCCCCTTCTTAAGCTCCTTTCTTGCTATCCTATATTCCTCAATAGACTCATCTGATCCTTGCTTCCTAAACCTCATGTATGCTGCCTTCTTCCACCTAACTGGATTTTCCACTTCACTTGTTACCCATGGTTCCTTCACCCTACCATTCTTTATCTTCCTCACCGGGACAAATTTATCCCTAACATCCCGCAAGAGATCCCCAAACATCGAGCACATGTCCATAGTACATTTCCCTGCAAAAATATCATCCCAATTCACACACTCAAGTTCTAGCCTTATAGCCTCATAATTTGCCCTTCCCCAATTAAAAATTTTCCTGTCCTCTCTGATTCGATCCTTTTCCATGATAATGTTAAAGGCCAGGGAGCGGTGGTCACTGTCCCCCAGATGCTCACCCACTGAGAGATCTATGACCTGACCCAGTTCGTTACCTAATACTGGATCTACAAACGTGTAGTATGGCATTCTCCTTAGTCGGCCTGTCAACATACTGAGACAGGAATCCGTCCTGGACACACTTAACAAACTCTGTCTCATCTGAACCATAGGAACTAATCAGGTGCCAATCAATATTAGGGAAGTTAAAGTCACCCATGATAACAAGCCCGTTACTCTGCTTTTCGTTCTCAATCTGTGACTGAAATACCGCGTCAATAACTCCTCTGTTTCCAACTAAATTTCTTTCCATTTCTTTCCACTGTGCGAACCATTCCTGATGATTATTGGCATTTTCATGAACACTAATCCTTTCAGGTGCTTTCCACTAGTTGAATCCACTTTCCTGCTCCAATGAGGATTGATGGTCTGACCAGGAATAGAGAAGACAACAGATACAAAATGCAGACTTTTTAGAAGAATAGACCAGCCACAAGCGAGTCACTTCCTCACCACGACCATTTCCCAATTTCCTCTTGAACCAAGTTTTGTTCATTGAGCGGTTATTTGTTGGTAGGAAATACTGTTCTGGAAATACTTCGAACCCAGCTTTATTATTTCTGAACTCAACGCATCAGGCACAATTGCTTTTCCAGTATCCTTGTCGAACTTCAGAAGTCCAATGTCATGCTGTTCAATCACCTCTGGTACGACAGTTCGAGGCTCTTTGACACAATCCAGTTCACTCGGATCAGCGTCGTCAGGTAAAATCTCGTCAACATCACCACCACCACCATTGTCTTCCCCTCCTGTCATGTCCATGTTCTCTGTGGCAGCCTCACTCTTAATCTCCACATACTTGGATTTATCTAACTTGACTTCCTCCTCAGCTTGTGACGCATTTGTATTTGATCCACCTTTGGATTCCAACAAACTTGTAGCAGGTGTAGGCGACTCCATGGAATGTGTCGAACTACTTGTCCTGGGCTTTTCAAAGAAGGGCATGAAGAACTTGCTCGACTTCTTGGCTTCCTCCGTCTCCAACTTTCGTCTCTTCTGTCCTTCAGCTCCACTTTCCTTCTTCTTTGTGAAGAAACGTTTCATGGTCTTCTTACACAATGCTCTGAAATAAGGCCATCCTTGTGCTTCTCACCCATGATAATCAAAGACAGATCATACATCTGAAAAAAATACTTTTTTCATCATCTGAGGATGGATTGTCTGACTTTATTAGAAACTGCTCAATGGCGTCCCACTTCAAGAGGCACCCAGGGCACAGGCCATACCTGCCATACCTTAGATACGCCACTGGGATTGGCACACACAAAATGCTGAGAAACTCAGCGGGTCATACAGCATCTATGAAGGGAAATGAACAGTCAATGTTTCGAGCTGAGATCCTTCATCAGAACTGGAAAAGAAGGGGCAGGTGACAGAATAAAAGGATGAAGGGGAGGAGGGAGAAGATCATGAGCTGGCAGGTGATAGGTGACTCTAGCTGAGGGGGTAAGGCAAAACTTAGACCAATGAATAAAGGGGCTGATAAAGGGGAATAATGTGATAAGCTAGGTGATAGGTGGGGAAGGCAAAGGGCTGCAGAAGGAATTGAATAGGAGAGAACAATAGAACATGAAATAAAGGGAACCAGAAGGAGGAAGATGATGGGCCGTTGTAGGTTGGAGAAGTAGATAAGGGAAGGTATTATGGGGCCACTGGAAATAGTAAATGACACAATGATCAGCAAAGGTGTTAGATGTGGAAACACAACAACAAGGACAGTACTCAGAAGATGCTGTAGGATGTTACTGCCAGGCAGTGAGTGAACTAGCATGAGGGGTTGACCAATCGATCTGTAGCAGAGCCATTATAGAGCCCTTCAACTCATCATGCACATGCTGCTCATTGCACATGCATACACTAATTTCAAATATCTGCATTAGTTTGTGACAGCATTGATAGAATTGTCTATGACATAATCTTTCTAGAGACAAAGTCCTGTCTTCTCCTTGAGGATAGCCTCTTTAGTTTTGTGTGGCACAGCAAATGTGCCAAGTGGTCCAAATTTGAAACAGGTCTGCATTCCAGGCACGCAACACTCTCTGTGTTAAAAACTTGCTCCTCACATCTCTTTTGAAATTACCCCCCCTCACCTTAATTGTATGCCATCTGGCATTAGACATTTCAACCCGGGGAAAAAGATACAGGCTGTCTAGTCTCTCTGTGCTTCTCATAACCTTATAAACTGCTCCAGAGGAAACAACCCAAGTTTGTCCAGCCTCTCATAGCACGTGCCCTCTAATCCAGGCAACATCCTGGCAAGCCTATTCTGCACCCTCTCCAAAGCCACCACATTCTTCCTACAATGGGACGATCAGAACTGTATGCAATACTGCAGATGCGGCCTAACTTCCTAACTTTTGAACCCAATGCCTCAACTAATAAAGGCAAGCATGCCTTATAGCTTCTTCCCAGCCCAATAACCTGTGTAGCCAGTTTCAGGGAGCCATAGATTTGGACACTAAGATCCTTTTGCTCATCAGCATTATTAAGGCTTCTAACCTGCTCTGTCTCTTTACATTTGACCTACAAATATGCAACATTTTACATTGCTGGGTTAAACTCCATCTGCCATTTCTCTGCCCATATCTGCAACTGATTTCATCCCATTGTACTCTTTACCAGTCTACTATGCTATCCACAACATCAACAATCTTCATATCATCTGCAAGCTTACTAACCCACCCATCTACATTTTCATCCAAGTCATACGTAAATATACATCATAAACAGCAGAGGTCCCGAGATAGATCCTAGGGAATACCACTAATCACAGACCTGCAGCGACAGTAATTCCCTTTGATGACTTCCTCTGTCTATGGGCAAGCCAGTTCTGAATCCAAACTGCCAATTCACCATGGATCCCATGCATCCTAATCTTAAATTCTGAATGATACCTAATTAGATTAAACTTCATTAAAACACATCCTTAACTAAGTGCCCTATAAAGTTTACAATCTCTTACATTTATAGAATTGAGTGTGAGATTTCTGACCTACTTTCTGAAGTAACATATAGTTTCAGCATTTCTCCTGTCTTGGAAGTTTCCCCACAACAGGCTAAAAAGATGCATCTTGCGCTATATAAAGTGGGGCCGGGGGAGGGGGAGAGTTTAAGACAACCATTCAAAGCAGGCTTATAAAATAAGCAAACCAGCAATAGTTTGATCAGAATTGTGGAACTTTTGGGGCAGCACAGCAATACAGCTTACAGAACCACTGCCTTATGGTGCCAGAGACCCATGTTCAAAGTGCTGGCGACCTGGAGTTTGAATGTTTTCCCCTTGACTGTATGGGTTTACTCTGGGTGCTCTGGCTTCCTCCCACAACCTAAGTTGTTCTTAGGGTGTAGGTAAGTAGTAGAATCTGGGGAGAATTGAGGAAAATGTAGGGAGGATTAAAAAATGGGATGAATGTTGGATTAGTATAAATGGGAGTCCATGCTTCCCACTTTTTCAGGAACTCACACATAATAGACAGATGATACTGGAGAGGGTGCTGCAATATCATGACCTCACTTCTCTGATCTGTGTCTTCTGAGAGTATCTGTAGGGTGTGGGGTGTTACTGCTCTGTACATCCTCTGGCCAATTATAATTATTTTTTAAACAAAACCGCAACTAGACTTCTATTATATTCATGTTATCTACAAAGTCAGATGAACATTGAAATGCTGATGATCAACACAAGAAATGCTGCAAGGCAGTGTACCAGGAAAGACAGACGGAATCATAAGAACTGGGAGTGTGGGACCAAATGGATGTTGAGGGAGGAGGCTGCGTGGACATGATGGACAGCTATGAAGATGTTTTTCAGATTACAAAAGCCCCTACCTGCCCCACTGCCTCCCATCTTCCTTCAGTCCAAGCACCTTTGAGTTCACTACCTGACTCCAATGTTGAGTTTTTGCACATCACCAGCATTAACAACTTCAGAAATAGCAATGATGTTTTCACATTTAGACGTCGACATCTAGAGGCCCTTGATCTCTACAATGCTTTCTGGTTTTAAGATCCACCTCTGAAGCCCATCTCTCAGATGTCTTATTAACCCTTCAGGTTGCTCATGAGACTGCATACAGACTGATAATGCTCTTAGAAAATATTCTTGGATTTGCTGACAGCCATGGCATTTCACTTATTTATCTACCTTTACTGCACTTTGCCTAAAACTGCACCATTATATTTTGCATTCTGTTTCTTTTTGTTGTATTATCTCAGTGATCTGTCTGGATGGCATTCAAATAATGTATCTTGGTAGAAGTGACAGCAATAAACCAAAAACTAATGATAAATACCAATTCTCAATCTTGTCCCAAAAATGTATGGGAGCAACATTTTGAACCTTATACGTGCACAGGATGCGGATGATTCCTTTCTATGTCACTTTTACTAGTATTCACATCGCTGGAAATCAAGTTCTGAAAAGCCACCTGAATGATATAAGGTATTTCATGTGTGAGTGCCATTATCATGTTCACTATCTCATCCATCAGGCATTTGTATCCCCAAAGTAACAAAATAAAAGTTGTCCTGCTACCAGTATTGAAAAATTCATAAGAAAATCTGCAGATGCTCAAATTCTAGATTAAGAACAGAAACTGCTGCAGGTACTCAGTTGGTCAGGCAGCATCTGTGCAAAGACAGAGTTAATATTGCAGGTTAATGACCTGATGAGTATTTCAGACTCATTATGTGTTTAATTTCTGCTTCCAATTTTGTCAGTCTTGACTTGGCATATTGTGTATGGCTTGGGAAGAGATGGTGGTATAAGGGATATGCCAGATGGGACTAACTTAGGTTGGCAACTTGGTTGGCGTGTGTTGAGCGAAGGAGTTGTTTCTGAGCAGTGTTAACTTTATGACTCTAGTCTACTTATGTCTGATAGATAGACCGAAGATGTTTACATCAAACTATGTGAATTTTAATTGTGGCACATTGCAGGCATTCTGTGAGTCTATAGCTCCAGACTGAGTACATCCTGAGTAATACACACAAAATGCTGGAGGAACTCAACATGTATGGAGAGGAATAAAGAGTCGATGTTTTGGGCCAAGACCCTTCATCAAGGTTGATCCTGACTTGTACATCCAACATCATGTTGAAGGACACAGGGACTGTTGTGTGCAGCTCTTAAGTGAATGAGATTTCCCGGATTTGAGTTTATAACACTCAGTGTCAATCTTTTCGGGTATTCAGTCAAACTGTTTGACCCAATCTTCCTTCAGCCAGAAATTTCCAGAGGCTGAAAATTATTGTTCTGTGTAACTGAAGTGAACTTCTGAAATATTTGTCTTTTCTTACTGGTGATACCACTTCCCAGCCTCAGCACAATGACAGGCTCAAATAACCACAGTGCAGCAACAAAAGCTTGTACAAAGGATAGAATCTGAGAACTTCCTTGTCACGATACCACAAATGGACTGGTGTATCTTGTTAACCTTCTTTAAGCTTCTGCTTTGAAATCTTTACTTTTACAAGTTATTTTTGAAGTATTTTTCAGGACGTGATCACCACTGACAAGGCCAGCATTTATAAATGCCCCTACAACCATTCTTTTGAGCTGCCTTCTTGTAGCATTGCTATCCTTCCAGTGAAGGTGCTCTCACAGATCTGGCAAGGGAGTTCCAGGATTTAAGCACAGCAAAACAAAGGCCTGTAATTTACTTAGGGGCTTACTAGAACTAACTGGGCTAATTAGGTTGCTTTCCAGCACAGGTGTCCCCCGCTTTTCGAACATTCACTTTATGAAACCTCACTGTTACAAAAGACCTACATTAGTTACCTGTTTTCGCTAACAGAAGGTGTTTTCACTGTTACGAAGAAAAGCAGCATGCGAAAAAAAGGCAGCATGCGCCCCGAGCAGCCGGTCTCCCCCGGATTCGGAACTGCATTCTAGCCGGCATTGCTTTAACACATGCCTATGAGCAGCCGTTTGCAAGATGAGTTCTAAGGTATCGGAAAAGCTTAAAAGAGCTTGTAAGTGTTACACTTAGCGTAAAACTAGACATAATTAAGCGTTTCGACCGTGCTGAACGAAGTAAGGACAAGCAACACACAACAAAGTTGCTGGTGAACGCAGCAGGCCAGGCAGCATCTCTAAGAGGAGGTATCGCCTCTGATCTGGGCCGACAATTACGTGCCGGGTAGCACCTAATTAATTAGCATGTTTATTTCGGCTTTTTTCTTAAAGATATGCTGAGTGCGTCCCGACTACCACTGTACCACTGCACACTTCGTGGATCAGTATCGGTTCGCTGTCTGGAGGGTGGAGGCCACTGCATCACCCAGACTCCGACGACTCAGCTTAACACACCGTCATCAGTGTGCTCTGCACTGTCTTCCCCATTCTCGTAAGTGATACTACACTGTACATACATTATTTCTATTGTATATAGGCTGTGTATTTTTATATGTTATTTGGTATGATTTGGCAGCTTCATAGCTTAAAGGTTACTGGAGAGCGCTTGCGCCGTGTTTCTGCCGACGGCGCTTGTGCCGTGTTTCTGCCGAGAGCGCTTGTGTGAGATTTTCGCTACGGAGGACAGTGCCGGCAATGATTGTGCAAAAGTAATTCTACTTTATATAGGCTGTGTATTTATCATATCATTCCTGCTTTTACTATATGTTACTGTTATTTTAGGTTTTGTGTGTTATTTGGCATGATTTGGTAGGTTATTTTTGGGTCTGCGAACGCTCACAAAATTTTCCCATATAAATAAATGGTAATTGCTTCTTCGCTTTATGACATTCCGGCTTACGAACCGTAAGGTAGGAACGCTCTACCTTTGGATGGCGGGGGAAACCTGTATAAGGCATTCTGATCTGTGCAACAATACAGAGGTCAAAGGGTTGCCTAGACAAGCAGAAGCCATGGCCAGTTAATTTTCTCTCATCAGTTTAATGACTCTATGTAGAAACATAGAAACATAGAAAATAGGTGCAGGAGTAGGCCATTCGGCCCTTCGAGCATGCACCGCCATTTATTATGATCATGGCTGATCACCCAACTCAGAACACCGCCCCAGCCTTCCCTCCATACCCCCTGACCCCCGTAGCCACAAGGGCCATATCTAACTCCCTCTTAAATATAGCCAATGAACTGGCCTCAACTGTTTCCTGTGGCAGAGAATTCCACAGATTCACCACTCTCTGTGTGAAGAAGTTTTTCCTAATCTCGGTCCTAAAAGGCTTCCCCTCTATCCTCAAACTGTGACCCCTTGTTCTGGACTTCCCCAACATCGGGAACAATCTTCCTGCATCTAGCCTGTCCAATCCCTTTAGGATCTTATACGTTTCAATCAGATCCCCCCTCAATCTTCTAAATTTCAACGAGTACAAGCCCAGTTCATCCAGTCTTTCTTCATATGAAAGTCCTGCCATCCCAGGAATCAATCTGGTGAACCTTCTCTGTACTCCCTCTATGGCAAGGATGTCTTTCCTCAGATTAGGGGACCAAAACTGCACACAATACTCCAGGTGTGGTCTCACTAAGGCCTTGTACAACTGCAGTAGTACCTCCCTGCTCCTGTACTCAAATCCTCTCGCTATAAATGCCAGCATACCATTTGCCTTTTTCACCGCCTGCTGTACCTGCATGCCCACTTTCAATGACTGGTGTATAATGACACCCAGGTCTCGTTGCACCTCCCCTTTTCCTAATCGGCCACCATTCAGATAATAATCTGTTTTCCTATTTTTGCCACCAAAGAGCCTTGTACAAGGGGAGCTAACTGGGTAGATATTGTTTGCAACTTCAGAGGTTTAACCATTCAGCTCATGTTGTAATCTACCTAACATTGAGAACTGCTTAACCAACCAGTCATTTTGGATTTGCAGGACAATGACATATGCAATAGGTTGAAAATCTAATTTGACACCAGTATTCCAAAATCAGCCACGTTCAAGTGAAGTATTTCTTGTCTTGTTGCCATGTCAACCAACACAAGATAGCTGGCAGAAATAAGTTCTGACTCTATTGAAATAACCACTTTTTAAAATTGTAAGATCACAATACAAGCGAAGGTGACATACTGTATAGTTTGCTCTGGTGGAGAAACGGGGCTAGAGGCCCCTGTCAATGCCTGTACAAGGTGCTAATCTATTAAATCACATTGACTCTAATCAACATACAAATACATACTGAAATGTTCAACTAGAAAAAAAATCATTGGACGATCTTTGCTTTGTGTGTATCACCCCTCATTATTCATTGACAGATGGTCTCATTGGACCTTTATGCCTATGAGGTCCATAGGTTTGGACATGGTCCTGATTTGCTGCTCTCCCCACACAGTTTGTGACCTGGCATCTCACTTTTCAACAGAAGAAACAATCAACTGGGAGATTATAACTTCTCCTCATAACCTTTCACCAAGGTGACCTGTTTTCTCAATAGATCATATGATGGAAAGCTCTGACCTCTCACCTCATCCTTTTACCAAGCTTTCATTTTCTCGTCAACATTCTATTTTTATTTTACGAGATCAATCAGGGCTCTGTTTACTTCTAGCAGAGGAATTTTGCCAAGTTCTCAACAATTTCTCAGCTCCTGTTTCTCTCTCTATTCCAAGTTAATACAATTCTCTCCCGAGAGCCTTCAGCAATAAACATTTTCATAAATATTTATTATGACCTCTATTTACAAGCTAGATGCTCAGGCTGAACCAAAACTCAATACTATCAAATCATTTGCAATGTAATGATATTTTTCATTAGTCACTTTTCATTCTGGTGGAATTAATAGGACACGCATGTTCAATTCTCAGAGCTGACATTTCAAAAGACTTCAAGTTTCTGCAAGTTTTATCATTTTAAAATGAAAAATTATTCTATTTTCTGACTGTGAATATATTAATGAATCTTACTGCATCTTGGGACACACAAAACAGCAAACTCTGTAACTCCATCTTCAACACATTGTTTTATCAAGCATAAAACCTAGATTATCCTCCTAAAATACCTGCACATAAATTAAAATTTATCTTTTCCAGTGCTTCGCTTGTCCAGGTGGCAGTAATTCTAGCTAAGATGAAGAAACTAAGTTGATCGACCTTCACTTGCATTTTAGGATTTCTAAGTATTGTATTGACAGTTGTGATATTATCGCACATTAACTGCAAAGTCTGAGTCCTGTCCAGTGGCTCCAAGCAAAAAAAGATTACTAATACAGTAAACCTGCTCTACCCGTTGTTCTTGGAGTCCAGTATAGTCATACGATCATAAAAAGCACGTTTAAAAAACAAAAGTGCACCTTTGGTTGGCCCCCAAGAGGCAGCTGTGTTCGAACACACCACCATCCTACTGGAAGAATTTTCTGCAGATTTTCTCGTGTTTGTGAGGCTCAACTCTTGTTCAGATCCACTAAAATGCATTTTCCTCAAATTTGTTGCATTTGTATTTACTTGGAAAGCAGGCACAGCATCTACAGAACCAAGGCAAAAGAATAGTGAGGCCACAGACTGCTTCCAGATTACAGAGGAAGCAGTGCTTGTTGTCTTGGGGTAAATTAGGATGGATAAATTCCCTGCCTGACACGGTGAACCCTTAGATCTTGCAAGAGGTGAATACAGAAATTGCAGAGGAGATATTTAAAGCACCTTGACTATAACTGAGGTGCTAGAGGACTGCTAGCAATGTTCCATTGTTCAAGAAAGACTCCAAGAATGAACCAAGAAATTATAGACAGGTGAGCCTGACATCACGTACGCATAAGTTATTGTAAGGTATTCTAAGGGACAGGATATATAAGTATTGTATAAACAGGACCTGATTAGGGATAGTCAACTTGGCTTTGTGCATGTAGGTCAAGTCTAACACATCTTAAGATTTTTTTTTTAAGAAGCTTATGAGGAAGGTTGATGAAAGCATGGCAGTAGACATTGCCTATATGGAACTTAGCAAGGCTTTGCCAAAATCCTGCCGAACAGTGAAGAAAGCTATCAAAGCTTGTAGCGAGATCAGGACCAGCTAGAAAACTGGGCTAGAAATGGCAGCTAGAATTTAATGCAGATAACTGTGAGGTGTTGCACTTTGGCAGGACAAACCAGGGGTGGGACTTACGCAGTGAACGGTAGGGCACTGAAGTTTAGGGTAGAATACAGATCCATAACTCCTTGCAAGTGGTGTCACAGGCAGAGCTGTAAAAAAAAAGCATTTACACATCGGCCTTCGTAAATCAACAAGTATTGAGTACAGGAGTTGGGGTGTTATGTTGAAGTTGTACAAGACGGTGAAACTAAATTTGGAGTATTTCGTGGTCACCTACCTACAGGAAAGACATCGGGAAGATTGCAGAGAGAATTTACAAGGATGTTGCTGGGACTTGAGAACCTTGAATTATAGGGAAAGATTGAATAGGTTAGGACTTCAGCAAAGAAAATGAATCTCTGGGTTGTATTTGGTGACATATATGTACTTTGAAAATAAATTCACTTTGAACTTTATTCCCTAAGCACAGGAGAATGAAGGGAGATCTTACAGAGGCATACAAAATTATAGGGGTATAGTTAGGGTAAATACATGCAAGCTTTCTCTCTGAGGTTGGGTCAGACTAGAACTTGAGGTTATAGCTTTAGGATGAAAGGTGAAATATTTAAGGGGAGCCAGAGGGGGACCTACTTCACTCAGATGGTGGTGCAAGTGTAGACACAAAATAATCAGCAGATGCTGGGGTCAAAGCAACACTCACAACATGCTGGAGGAACTCAGCAGGTCGGGCAGCATCCGTGGAAATGATGAGTCGACGTTTTGGGTCCTGACGAAGGGTTCCGGCCCAAAACGTCAACTCATCGTTTCCACAGATGCTGCCCGACCTGCTGAGTTCCTCCAGCGTGTTGTGAGTGGTGCAAGTGTAGAACAAGCTACCAGCAGAAGTGGTGGATGCAGGTTCAATTGCAATATTTAAGGGAAGTTTGGATAGGTATATGGATGAGACAGGTATGGAGGGCAATCATTCAGGTGCGGGTAGATGGGATTAGGCAGAAAAATAGGTCAGCATGAATTAGATGGGTCAAAGGCCCTGTTTCTGTGCTGTAGTACTCTATGACTAAAAATCCAAACCTTAATGTCTTCGTGATTTCTATTGATTCACATTCAGATTTATTTAATTATCACGTGTATGATGAGATGGCTTGCTTCCGTGCTGTAATTGTTATATGGTTATATATGGTTATAAAACCTACATTGAAATTACTCATTAATAGTACTGATACTGTTAGCTGGCAAGACCTTTTGCTTTATAATTCCCTCTCTTTTTCAATTTCTTTCTTTCATTAAGATAATCCTTAAAACCTAACTTTCTGATCAAGATCACCACTACCAAGTCTCACTGTCATATTTTGTAAGGTACTGCTCCTGGGAGGCATAATAGGATGCCATAATGTGTAGAAGGTGATAAATAAATGCACACTATTATTGTTATATATATAACCTAGTGGTCTTCAGGAAGTCTCTGAAATCCATCCCTCTATTGTGATTCTGTTATTGCATTCCTGTACTTGCATGCAATACTAATTTGTTTTGATACATATAATAATTTCCAGTGACAGATCATATTCAAATGTTATGGCTATGAATTCACATAGAAGGAAAAATATCCAAGTCCTGGAAGGCTGTTGAAGGTGACATTAATTACTGATGAACAGCTGCAGACTATGTCTTAACCGGCTCTAACAAATTGGAGGTCTCTAGGCCACAGTGTATCAGGTGTACAATTTTCTTTCTGACAGGATATGGAGTACACAGCTGTGGAGGAGACACTACCATTGACATTGCATTTGGACAACTCACTGACTTTAATGAAGACAGATCAGAATGGCTGAAGATAAATGGAGAATATAGGTAGACCGGGGACAGCAGTCATGTCTCACAGTGACAGGAAAGATTGACACACAACCTAAGAACCTTGCATTCACTGACAGACAATAGCAGCTAGTTTACAGTTCACTCATACCAGAAAGTAACTGCCAGTGGATTTCATTAAAGGAAAACTTTTATTAAGCGTAATGAAACTGTGATAATAGCACAGAAACGACAACTGTAATGGGCAGTGGGGGGAGCCAAGTTGGTGATCTGGAGTGGTTCACTACTATGAGACTCTCTTCTGACAAATAACCTGCGGGAAAACTTCAACTGGTGGAGGTACATCTGTTGGAAGAAGGGAATAGATGTTGTTTTGGGTCAAAACCCTGCATCAGGACAGTTTTGACTCAAAACTTCGACAATTCCTACCTTCCCACGGATGCTGTTCTAGGAAACAATAGCTGATTCCCTCTACCTATTTATTTGCTGGTCCAGATTCAGGCATCTGCAGTCTCTAGTGAATCTACTCTTTCTGCTGACATTGTCATTAGAGACAGGAAGGCATGAAGAATAATTCAGCATTTCAAATTTGATTGCAGTGTTTTTAGTTGGCACTTTGTGATTAGAAATTGTGCATGATCCACACTCACATGCCTGATCTCTTTACAGTGTCAGATGACATTACTTACTAAGAGCACACTTTTTGTCCACACTGACATTAAATGAAGCTGAAAGATCCATTCAACTTTCTCAGTAGGACTGAAGAACAATGAGAAACATTCTTCCTTTCCTCATTATTTAAGACTCTGTTCTCATCAGGAGATCTGACCACGGAGCTGAATTCAGTCAGCTCAAACACCTTCCAAAGTCCCCAGAGTGAGCTACAATTGAGTAACATTGCTTTAAAGTTTTTTTTAACTGTTGAGCAAGTCATTCTCTCAATGCCTCAGCAATGACACCACTAGCAACTTCCCAATAGAGGAAGTTTCTGAACAGATGCAGCAGGGTACTTGGGAGGGTTAGAGTGCAGGAGGCACTGATATGCCCATCTGAAAAGGATCTGTCCCAGAGGCCATCAGGGACACCACATTCTACCTGACCCTGTATGATGATTAATATAGTCACAGGCAGATAAGTGACATCCCATAGGAAGACTGTCAATCAATTCTTGTGCCTGGACTGCTCTCTCAAGAGAAGTCAAGGTGACAGTGATTCTCATCTTCTTTGCCACTGGATCCTGCAGCAGCAGATCTATGCCATTTCGTTAAATTGTCAGCTCACTATTCAAAGGTTCTCTAAAACAAAACAGAAAATGTTGGACAAACTCAGTGGGTCAGGATACATCCATGGAAAGAAAAACAGAGTTAATACATCATGTCCAACATCCTTCAGCAGAATGGAAAAGGAGGCAAAAGAAGTTTGGTAAACTGCAGGGTAAATGTCTGTAATAAGGTAAAATCGGAATGACCATAGGGATAAGCTGTAAACAGGGTTATTTGGTCAATGAGTGAGTGGGCGCAGTCAGAGAGTGAGAACATCGTGAGTGACACAAGATGTCATATTTGTGAAATGCACAGCAGGAGCTCAAGCATGGCATGTCCTTCACTCCCAGAGAGAGAAAAATGATTAAGCAAAAGAGAGAAGACACAAGCTGAGCTAATATAACGACAGAATATTTTACAATTTACAAGTACAAGAGATTCTGCAGGTGTTGGAAATTCAGAGTAATATGTACTAAATGTTGGAGGAGCTCAGCAGGTCAGGCTTAATCTATGGAAAGGAATAAAGAGCTGATGTTTTGGCCTGAGACATCTATTATCAAGACTTGAAAGGAAGGAGGAAGAAGCCAGAATAAGGTGGTGTGGGGACTTTTCTGTTTTGTTTTAGATTTCTAGCATCTGTAGACTTTTTTCCCCAGAAGTTCGCTATTCCTTGATGAATAACTTCAACTGTTCTGAGTTCAGTCAAGAGACGGCAACATCTTAGGCACTGGTACCTGTCAGCATTGCTGGCTTCCCACAACTGCATGTATTAGGTTTTCGAGGGACTAAGTAGGTGCTACACCTTGCCCAAGGATGACCTGCAAGCTAGTGGAGAGAAGGAGTGCCCGTGGTAGAGATGTATCTCCAACCCGTCACCCGACAGGATATTTTCAGCAGCCAGCACTGTCTGGAGGAATGGATCCCTGTCTCCACATACTGTACCACCTTAGACCCTGGATCATGCGTTGTCAGAATTGTTGTGGGAAATACCAATGCATTACCTGTCTCAATCTGGAAGCACCATGCAGCATATTCAGGGACTTCATTGTAGTGTAATGTTGTGAAACCTCACCAATCTGATTGTACGAGCAGCATGGACTCAGAGAGACATGAGGTAAAAGTCGATTACCTTTAGAAGGACAGCGGGGGAAGCCCAGATGCAGGAAAAATTTCCAGCACACTCTGTGCACAGAGAATTTCTGCTATCTGGAATCCACTACCAGAAAAGATGCTGGAATCAATTACTACTTCAAGAGACATTGAAAAAGTCAAGGATGCCCGTGAACGAAAGAATCTCTGATCAAATTTTTAAATTTTCTGCTATACCAGCCCTGAATTCCCTGATAAGTGTCTCTCGCTCAATTAACATCACTGCACAAACTATTTTTGCCTTCTGTGAGCTCCACTGAAAGCCCAAACACTGATCAAGATCCTGAATCCTTTAAATTGATACTTAATACTATAAGTCAGTCAACATTTTAGATACTGCAGCAGAAATTAATGTCCAGGATCAAATGAAAACAGATACAGAAAATGCCAGAAGCACTCACCATTCTGATGAAGTATTTTCACTCTACAGACACTGCTTGACCTGCTGACTGTTCCCAGTATTTTCTACTTTTGCTTCAGAATTCTAGCAGCTGCAGTTTTTTTTTATTATCAATCATTGATCAGATTGATTAGCTTTGGATGGAGAGAGTAGCAACAATTACAATTCAATGACATCCTTGCACAGCAAGATGAAATTCTTTATCAAACTCCTGCTGAGATTCATTTTAAGCTACACTGCATTATATACCTCACTTTGAAGTATACAGTGGGACAAGAATGATGAAGTATCAGCAGAGGAATCATCAGCTGGTTCACTCAGCTCACAATTAGATGCCATCAATGTACTGTCACTTTTCAGTCCAAACACCTCTCACTAATGCTCTCTTGGCTATTTCTGTCACTTTCAATCCCACTGGTAAACTGGGTGCCTGGAGAACAGGCAATATAGAGATGCTTCAACTCACTATGCAACCTCACTCATCTTTCCCAATGGCCTCCCTCTCATGACAGCAGCAGACCAGGTATTGACTGCATGTTGTTGGCCATATGTAATCAGTGTCAGAACAACATAGAAACATAGTAAAATAGGAACAGGCACAGTCATTCGGCCTTCTGAGGTTGTTCTGGCACTCAACGTGGATATGACTGATCTTCGACCTTAAAACATGGCAAAGTGGCATCAGGCACACCAGCTAATAGTCATGTGGGCAAAGCAGTTTTGCCACAGCCTGACAACATGAATCTTTCTAAGCATGACAAAGCATTAGACAAGATATAAAAGATTCTGCAGACGTTAGAAATGCTAGTGCATCGATCGGGTAGAACTTCATGACTATCATGCTAGCCTCTAGACCTAGAAGTGACCTAAATGGCAGGTATTCTCAAAAGCATCCCCTCGACAACAACCTCAGCAGCAACCTTCTTATAACGTAGCAGGATGTGGGCCATGTCTGTGCTCATGCTGGTGAGAAACAGTTCACTCATGCCAGGACTCTGCTCGCGCAGGAAAGACCTGAGTTCACTGGCTATGTGCAGCTTATGCAGGCACAACCCAGTGAACATGCTCTGCAATGCTTTCCGTACAATCACCACTTCCTCAAACTGAAGGGACAGTGTGTGGGATCTGGGTATATTGGGTATACTTAAGGCAGAGGCTGATAGGTTCTTGATTAGTCAGGGCGTGAAAGGTTATGGGGAGAAGGAAGCAGACTGGGGCTGAGAAGAAAATGGATCAACAATGGCGGAGCAAGCTCAATGGGCCGAATGGCCTAATTCTGCTCTTATATTTTATGGTTTTATCTCACACGTCATATACTTTGAGGGTCTCCTGGGCACTTTGGCACACAGGACCTCTCTCCTAGCATTTATCTCATTGATGAGAATGGCCATGTCCTTCTGCAAAAATCCAGGAGCTGTTTCTACCACAGCATCGATAGTGTGTGTTGCTATTGGTGGCTGCCATGGGGGAGTGTGCCTTTAAGGACTGAAACTGTTCTGTGGTTGTTGTGTCGACAGCTGCACTGAAATCTGTGTGGTCCCATGGCCAATCACAAATAGCATTAAATCCATGCTTTTTTTGGATGTGGACCACCCTAATACTACTAAACTGACCACCAGCAGGAGCTACGTATTGCCTTGCCTTGAACTCAATGCTTTCTATGCACGCTTTGAAATGGAGAACACAACTACAGCTGTTAAGATTCCTGCTGCACCTGATGACCCTGTGATCTCTGTCTCAGAGGCCGATGTTAGACTGTCTTTAAACAGAGTGAACCCTCGCAAGGCAGAAGGTCCTGATGGTAAGGCTCTGAAAAACTGTGCCAATCAACTAGCGGGAGTATTCAAGGACATTTTCAACCTCTCACTGCTTCGGGCAGAAGTTCCCACTTGCTTCAAAAAGGCAACAATTATACCAGTGCCAAAGAAGAACAATGTGTGCTGCCTTATTGACTATCACCCGGTAGCACTCACATCAACAGTGATGAAATGCCTTGAGAGGTTGGTTATGACTAGATTGAACTCCTGCCTCAGCAAGGATCTGGACCCATTGCAATTTGCCTATCGTCACAATAGGTCAATGGCAGACGCAATCTCCATGGCTCTTCACACGACTTTAGATCAGCTAGACAACACAAACACCTACGTCAGGGTACTGTTCATCAACTATAGCTCAGCATTTAATACCATCATTCCCACAATCCTGATTGAGAAGTTGCAGAACCTGGGCCTCTGTACCTCCCTCTGTAATTTGATTCTCAACTTCCTAACTGGAAAACCACACTCTGTGCGGATTGGTGATAACATATCCTCTTTGCTGACTATCAACACTGGTGCACCTCAGGGGTGTGTACTTAGCCCACTGCTCTACTCTCTGTATACACATGACTGTGTGGCTAGGCATAGCTCAAATACCATCTATAAATTTGCTGACGATACAACCATTGTTGGTAGAATCTCAGGTGGTGACGAGAGGGCATACAGGAATGAGATATGCCAACAAGTGGAGTGGTGACACGCCAACAAGTGGAGTGGTGACACAGCAACAACCTGGCACTCAACGTCGGTAAGATGAAAGAGCTGATTATGGACTTCAGGAAGGGTAAGATGAAGGAACACATACCAATCTTCATAGAGGGATCAGAAGTGGAGAGAGTGAGCAGCTTCAAGTTCCTGGTGTCATGATCTCTGAGGATCTAATCTGGTCCCAATATATTGATGTAGTCATAAAGAAGGCAAGACAGCGGCTATACTTCATTAGGAGTTTAAAGCGATTTGGCATGTACACTCAAAAACTTCTATAGTTATACCTTGGAGAGCATTCTGACAGGCTGTATCACTGTCTGGCATGGAGGGGCTACTGCACAGGATGGAAAGAAGCTGCAGAAGGTTGTAAATCTAGTCAGCTCCATCTTGGGCACTAGCCTACAAAGTACCTAGGACATCTTTAGGGAGCGGTGTCTCAGAAAGGCAGCGTCCATTATTAAGGACCTCCAGCACCCAGAGCATGCCCTTTTCTCATCGTTACCTTCAGGTAGGACACACAGAAGTCTGAAGGCACACACTCAGCGATTCAGGAACAGCTTCCTCTCCTCTGCCATCCGATTCCTGAATGGACTTTGAAGCTTTGGACACTACCTCACTTTTTTAATATATAGTATTTTCGTCTTTGCACATTTTTAATAATCTATTCAATATACATAATTGATTTACTTGTTTATTTATTATGTTTTATTTTATTTATTATTATTATTATTTTTTCTCTCTCTGCTAGATTATGTATTGCACTGAACTGCTGCTGCTGAGTTAACAAATTTCATGTCACATGCCAGTGATAATAAACCTGATTCTAATTCATAACTGACACACTAGGATTGTTTTGACGAGATCCAGGAGCTAATTAACTGACAACACAAGGTGAAATTGGAAATTCCACTGCACTTCAAGAGAAGTACACAAATGCAGGTGGCACTTGCCTATAATCACTGAAGCATAAGAAAAAAATGGGTCAAACTAACCAATATTGACAGTCATTTTCACATCACATCTTTGGTCCACACTTGGACCAAGGCTGTGATGAAGCAGAGTGGTCGAACCAAAGCTCAAGCTGAGCATTGGGCAATAGGTTGTAGATCAGTAAGTGCCTTTTAATACCTCTGTTGGAAGTATGGTAATTCCATTGATTGTATTTGTTATGCTTTTTCATGGACAAGAGGTAACTGGCAATTGTAGGGCAGGTACCAGTGTTGAAACTCTGCTGGAACAGCTTGGCTAGAGGCAAAGTTTGTATTGGAGTGCAGGTCTTCTGTGCCATAGCCAGGATATTGTCCTGTTTTCTGCACTTTGTTCTCTCTTTACTTGTAGCTTATTACTGATATCACACACAAATTGGCCACACAGCTCCAGCAATACTGGCTTGACCCTGACCTAAGGTTCTGTCAAGTGGAGATATATTCTCTCTATGATTGCACAAGTTCTCTCACTGCTCCACTTTCCTCCCACATCCCTGAGACAAGCCGGTTGGTTAACTGGCTACAGTAAGTGACTATTAATGTGGGTGGGAGCCAGGAGGTGGGTAGTTGATGAACACAGAACAATAGCTTATAGGGGAATTAGAGCTGAAGGGAAGGCTATGAAGAGTCAAATGGCTTCCGTCCCACATTATAGGAAAATATAAATGTAAGGTAGAAGACTAGAATATTAGTCTTTATTAGTTTTTGGGCTGCTGGAGTCTAAGAAAGAAGTCAAGATGGACTTCATGGCTGGTTATAATACACATTTGTGAATGCTGGGCTCCTTTACTGTTAAGTATGGGATTGCTCCTAGAGACTCTTCTGATCATACCCCACCATACGTAGCAGGACTTTAGCTTTGACCTGCCCTTTTGGTTGTGGGATCATGCATACTGTTACTAAATTAGATGTATAAGATGATGGAAAAAAAGACAGAACATAGAACAGTCCAGCACAGTACAGGCCTTCAGCCGACCTATTAATCCAATCCATGATAAATCTAACCCTTCCCTCCCGCATAGCCCTCAATCTTGTGTTCATTGATGTGCCTATCTAAAAGTCTCTAATGCATCCTCTCTGCCAGCATCCCGTCAGCATGTTTCACCCACATACCCCTCTGTGTAAAATATCTACCTCTCACATCTAGCCTTACAAGTTCCTCCAATCCCCTGAAAATTATGTCTCTTTATATTAGCCATTTCAGCCCTGGGAAAAAGTCAATAGACAATAGACAATAGGTGCAGGGGTAGGCCATTTGGCTCTTTGAGCCAGCACTGCCATTCACTGCCGTTCACTGTGATCATGGCTGATCATCCACAATCAGTATCCAGTTCCTGCCTTATCCCCATAACCTTTGATTCCGCTATCTTTAAGAGCTCTATCCATCTCTTTCTTGAAAGCATCCAGAGACTTGGCCTCCACAGCCTTCTGGGGCAGAGCATTCCATATATCCACCACTCTCTGGATGAAAAAGTTTTTCCTCAACTCTGTTCTAAATGGCCTACCCCTTATTCTTAAACTGTGGCCTCTGGTTCTGGACTCACCCATCAGCGGGAACATGCTTCCTGCCTCCAGTGTGTCCAATCCCTTAATAATCTTATATGTTTCAATAAGATCCCCTCTCAACCTTCTAAATTCCAGAGTATACAAGCCCAGTCGCTCCAATCTTTCGACATATGACAGTCCCACCATCCCGGGAATTAACCTTGTGAACCTACGCTGCACTCCTTCAATAGCAACAATGTCCTTCCTCAAATTTTACTCCAGGTGTGGTCTCACCAGGGCCCTGTACAGCTGCAGAAGGACCTCTTTGCTCTTATACTCAATTCCCCTTGTTATGAAGGCCAGCATGCTATTAGCTTACTACACTGCCTGCTGTACTTGCATGCTTGCTTTCAGTGACTGATGTACAAGAACACGTCGTGCTTCCCCTTTTCCTAACTTGACTCCATTTAGATAGTAATCTGCCTTCCCGTTCTTACCACCAAAGTGGATAACCTCACATTTATCCACATTAAACTGCATCTGCCATGCACCTGCCCACTCACCCAGCCTGCCCAAGTCACCCTGCATTCTCATAACATCCTCCTCACATTTCACACTGCCACCCAGCTTTGTGTCATCGGCAAATTTGTTAATGTTACTTTTAATTCCCTCATCTAAATCATTAATATATATTGTAAACAGCTGCGGTCCCAGCACTGAACCCTGCGGTACCCCACTGGTCACTGCCTGCCATTCCGAAAGGGACCCGTTAATCGCTACTCTTTGTTTTCTGTCAGCCAGCCGATTTTCAATCCATGTCAGTACTCTGCCCCCAATACCACGTGCCCTAATTTTGCCCACTAATCTCCTATGTGGGACTTTATCAAAGGCTTTCTGAAAGTCCAGGTACACTACATCCACTGGCTCTCCCTTGTCCATTTTCATAGTTAGATCCTCAAAAAAATTCCAGATTAGTCAAGCACGATTTCCCCTTCGTAAATTCATGCTGACTTGGACCAATCCTGTTACTGCTATCCAGATGTGTCATAATTTCATCTTTTATAATTGACTCCAGCATCCTCTGGCTATCCACTCTATCTATGCCCCTTATCATCTTGTACACCTCTGGCAAGTCACCTCTCATCCTCCTTCACTCCAAAGAGAAAAGTCTTTGATTGCTCAGCCCTTCCTCATGAGACATGCTCTCTAATCCAGACAGCATCCTAGCAAATCTCTTGTGCACCCTCTCTAAGGCTTCGGCGTTCTTCTTTTTCTGAATACGAAACTCCAAGTGTGGTATATATCACGTTTATAGAGCTGCAGCATTACCTCCAAGCTCTTGAACTCAACCCCCCAACTAATGAAGGGCAACACACCATATGCCTTAACAACCCTATAAATTTGCAGGACAACTTTGAGAGATTGTTAGACCTGCACCCCATGATCCCTCTATTCCTCTACACTGCAAAGAATCCTGCCATTAATCCTGTACTCAAAGACCCCAGATCCCACAAGCACAACCTGCAGCACAGTAGCATAGCGGCTACGCAATGCTTTACCACGCCAGCGATCAAGGATTGGAGTTCATTCTGTACCACTGTCAGTAAGGAGTTTGTACATTCTCCCCTTGACCGTGTAGGTTTCTTCCGGTGCTCTAGTTTCCTCCCACATTCCAAATATGGTTAAGAGTATTGAGCAAGCTATGTTAGTGCCAATACTGCAGGCTGCCTCTAAAATATTCTTGGACTGTGTTGGCTATAGATGTAAAACAATGCATTTCACTGTACATTTTTATGTTTCAATATACATGTGACAAATAAAGTTAATCTTTGATCACTTTATCATTAACATTCTCTTCTTGCCCACCTCCCATTGGTGCAGAAGTTACAAAAGCCTCAAAGCATATACCACGAGATTCAAGAACAGCTTCTAATCCAGGAAAGGGATTTTATTGAAAGGTCTAGATAGAGTGGATGTGAAGATGATGTCTCCTATAGTTGGGGAGTCTAGGACCAAAGGGTACAGCCTCAAAATAGAAGGACATCCCTTTAGAATAGCAATAGGAGGAATTTCTATAGCCAGGTGGTGGTGAATCTGTGAAATTCACTGCCACAGATGTTTATGGATGCTAGGTCATTGGGTATATTTCAAGTGGAGGTTGATGGGTTCTTGGTTAGTAAGGGCGTCAAAAGTTACTGGGAGAAGGCAGGAGAATGGGGTTGAGAGGGATAATAAATTAGCCACTATAGAATGGAAGAGCAGACACGATGGACCAAATGGCTTAAGTCTGCTCCTATGTCTTATGGATCAAAAAGAAATGCAGACTCTTTCAGTGTTAAGTAATTGAAAATATATTTGTTTCTGTGTGAAGCACAATAACAACCATTTCATAGTAATTTTGATCCTCTTGAAAAATTTGAACGGGCATTGTCTGTGATGAATTCCCTTTACAAACGTGATGTGATTTCTAACTTGAGGCACATGGGATTTCTCACTCTTGATAAAACAGTGTTTCTGCAGCACAGTAGTGGATCTTGCAAAATGTTGTCCTGTTCCTACCTTTGATGATCCAGAGTCAAACTGGGATGCCTGCAGATAGCTAACTGTATCCATCTGCCCTTCCTATATCCACACAAACAACTACATAATGACTTGCACCTCCAAGCACTCTACAACCATTGGTCCCTGATCCATCCATCTGTGATTCACCCCGTTTTTGGTATCAGTCCTATCACCATCTAAAATGTTAGAGGCTCCTTGATTCCTTCACAAGTTCCCTCTCAAATGCCCCTCCCCACAGCAACAATATACCCATCCCCAGTTCCCATCTTTCCACCCCTCCCACTCCAATCCACACACAGCAATGATATGCTGAGCTCCACAGATCTCCATCTCCAATTTCTCTGGCTACAGCTCTTGGAGACCCACTGGAAAAGAGGACAATGTTTGGTCTGTTTTGGAAAGCATCTTCAAACAGAAAGATTGAAAGGCAGAGAATTCTAGAGCTCAGGCTACAATTAGTCCATAGGATGACTACAAAAGGCAAAGGAAGAGTAATGCAAATGATGGATAATATGCAAGTGTCCACACTGGAAAAATGTTGCTATCTTATAGGGTGGTGACACGAGAGGAAAATGCAGAGATGCTGAGGGATTTGAAAGCAAGGCTGCAAATTTTAAAACTGAGGCATGCCTGATTAAATTAGGACTGCTATGATCATTGAGGGAAGGTGTTCTTGGTAACGTCATCAGCTATTTTTATCAATGATGTTCATCCTATCAATTTGGTTGATCCCTCTATCAGTTTGGTTGATCCTTAAACCAGCTTTCAGCAGGGAAGGAGGACTGTTGGAACAATGGACTCCTCCAAACAGTTTGAATAACATTCAGTAATCTGCCGGACCAAACAACTCTGTGGGAAAATCACTCTCAGGAGTGGGGAAGAGCAGGACAATGGGAGACACAAGAAACTAAAGATGCTGTAATCAGGGGCAACAAACTGCAGGAGGAACTCAGCAGATTGAGTAGCATCTGTGGGAAGAAAACAATGGTCCAAAGTAGGGCTATGATCAGAGGCGCTGAGAATTCCTTTCCTCCAACAGATGCTACTTGACCTATGAGTTCTTCCAGCAGAATGTTTGTTGCTGCAGGATAATGATTCCTCCTGCCATTGTGTGATTCCTCTGTAACATGGTAAAGAGATCTTACTGAACTACTTATTCACACCATGATTCTCTAGAGATGGAAGTGCTCTGTTCTCTTCTGGGTACTGCAATAGATTCTTTTGAGTCCAACTGAACAAGTAGATGCGGCTTCAGTTTAGCATCCAAAGCACAGAATATCCAAATTGAGAAGTTATAAGTTAGTCAGTTTCCTGATCAGTTAGCACCAGATCCTGCACACAATAGAACTGCTTAGGTTTTGGTATGACACTTTTACACCATTGAATATCAGTACTCGGTGTTCGTCGCAAAAAGAGTTACGAGATATGAAAGGGCTCATGGACCAAATTTTCATGGAAACTGTGAACCAAGATAAAGATATCAAGCATCATCAGTTTCTTCATACATAGACCAAGATTAGAATCAATAACCCAGATATATGTGTGAAACAAGTGATAGGAAAGCAATGATTGAACAAAGCGTCTACAACTGGTGATGCAAAATGCTTTAAATATGGACATCCTCTAAAAAAGACCCAAAATGACAAGACAAATACTTATAAAACAAGCTAATCAGTTGTTGCCTGCTAATATGACAGGGCTGATCTTTAGATTACTTTATCTCTGTCAGCATTCACAAATGAATGGCTGTGGCTCAGGAAGTAAATAGGTTGCATTGATAAATGAGACAATGTCTTGCTGGCACCTGCACCAGCTGCATTAGACAATCATTGTTAATGCTTAGTAGGTCAAACAAAATGATAGTGGATTTAAAGCACAGAAGGAGGCCAGTTAACTCTGTAGAGGAATCCAGTAGCCCCATTCTCTGGCCTTTTCCCAGTATCCAAACAAATTTCCTTCCTCTAAGTGTATATCTAATTCCTCTTGAAAAGCTCAATTGACTGTATCTCCACTCTTAAGGCAACGAATTCCAGGTTATCATCTTTCTGTGTAAGAACTTTTTCCTCATATCTCCCATATACAGCTGTCACTTTAAATCTGTGTCCATCCACCTTTCATCATCCACTCATGGATACAAATTACCTCCCTTTACTTCTTGTCTATTTCAACCAAAGCTTTTATTTCTCTTTTACCTTTTTTCACCTATCACCTAACAGGTCTCAATACTCTTCCCTTTCCCCCTCCCAACCTGTGCATCATCCACCTTCCTCCAGCTACGTTGACCTATCACCTACCAGCTTCTCTCCTACTCCCTCCTTTCCAACGTTCCAAGTAAATTTATTATCAAACTACATTTCTGTCACCACATGCTGCCTTGAGATCCATTCCCCTGTAGGTATTCTTAATAAATCCATAATAAAATAATAACTATAACAGATTCAATGAAAGACCCCACCAACTTGATTTTCCATTCATAGGCACTGATGTTTCCACACCAGGCTGTAATGCAGCCTGTCAATATACTCTCCATTACACATCTATAGAAGTTTGTCAGAGTTTTAAATGTCATGCCCAGTCTTCATAAACTCCTAAGGAAGAAGAGGTGCTGCTGTGCTTTCTTCGTAATTGCCCTTACATACTGGGCCCAGGTCAAGTCCTCTAAAAGATAACACCGAGGAATTTAAAGTTGATAGCTCTCTCCACCTTTAATCTTCCTGTGAGGATTGGCTCATGGGCCTCCAGTTTCCTCCTTCTGAAGTCAAGAATCAGCTCCTTGGTTTTGCTGACATTGTGTAAGAGGTTGTTGTTGTGGCACCACTCAGCCAGATTTTCAATCTCCCTCCTGTATGCTGACTCATCACCACCTTTGATTCGGCCTACAACAGTGGTGTTGTCAGCAAACTTGAATATAGCATTGGAGCTGTGCTTAGTCACACTGTCATAAGTGTAAAGTGAATAGAGCAGGGGGCTAAACACACAGCCTTGTCATGCACCTGTGCTGATGGAGATCGTGAAGCAGATGTTGTGGCCAATCTGAACTGAGTGGGGTCTGCAAGTGAGGAAGTAGAGAATCCAATCGCAAAAGGAAGTATTGTGGCCAAGGTCTAGGAGTTTATTGATTAATTTTGAGGGTATGATAGTATTGAATCTGAGCTGTAGTTGATAAGCAGCATCCTGATGTATACATCTTTGCTGTCCAGATGTTCCAGGGTTGAGTGAAGAGCTAATGAGACCTGTTGTAACAGTATGCAAATGGGAGAGGATCCAAGTCACTTATCAGGCAGGAGTCGATATATTTCATCACCTCCTCTCAAAACATTTCATCACTGTGGATATAAGTGCTACTGGATGGTAGTCATTGAGGCAGGTTGTTAGGCACTGGTATAAGTGAAAACTGGTTGAAGCAGGTGGGTACCTCAGACTGCTGAAGCGAGAGATTAAAGATCTCAATAAATACTCCAACCAGTTGCAGAGATCTTTAACACTTGGCTGGGTATCCCGTCTGGGCCGTATGCTTTTCACAACCTCACCCTCTTGAAGATTGCTCATACAGCGGCCTCAAGAGACTGAAATCACAGGATCATCAGGGGCTGTGCGAATTCATGATGGTTCCTCCATGTTTTGATGGTGAAAGTGAGCACAGAAGGCACTGAGCTCATCTGAAAGCTAGACCCTGTTGTCAACTATGTTGCTCTTACATCTCTGTACAGACTATGTTCCCTCCTATTCCTGATGTAAGATCTCAATCTGAACTATCAATCACTCCATTGTTATTTGACCCACTGAATTCTTCCAGAAGCTTATTTTTTTCTACCAAACCTCTTTCGAAGAATTAGTAAAAAAATTTTCTTCAATCTAACCCCATAGCTGCAACCCCTCACTCTTGGAACCATTTTCATAAATGATTACTGCATCCTCTCTAAGATACTTACAAGCTACCTACAATGTGGTGATCAGACTGACACAATATGCACACAATAAATACTCTATAAAGCTTTAACATAAACTCCTGTTTTCATAATCCATGTCCATAAATGGAAGTTTAGAATCCCATATCTATTCCAATAAATATCTTCAAATACCTTTCCACCTCCTTAGAGTAAGTACGTTTACACTTGGGTCCATATTTATGGACATATTTTTAACTACACAATTTTGTCATTAATTTATCTTTGCCCAAAAGGCATTTGATATTTGTGTGCATTAAATCTTATGAGCCTCTTGTGTGCCCATTCTGCCAGTCCAAACTGCCTTGCAATCTTTTCCCTGTTCCACACAGTTAGTTTTGTGTTACCCAGAAAGGGTGATGCAAACTCTGGAGCACAAGGAAGGTTGTCCAGGCCCATGGTCTTTGCTGTATCCAATGCCTTTAGACATTACCTGAAGTGACATGAAATGGCTGCCGTACACCTATCATGCTGGAGACCATTGGAGGAGACTGAGATGGATCATCTTCTCAGCACTTCTGCTTTCTTCTTTGCACTGATATGCTGGGCTCCCCGTCATTAAAAATGTGGATATTTGCGAGCCTGCTCCTCTACTGAGCTGTTTAATTGCTATGACTGAATGTAGCAGGAATGCAAAGTTTATACCTGATCAGTTATTTGTGGGATTTCTTGTTCGTGGTGTTTGGTGCAAGCAGTCCGTAGTGTTTTGTACCTTCACTGGGTTGATTTCTCAACCTGAGGCTGCTTCCAGCTATTCACTGAAACATGGCTGATACCCTGGTTTGATGATAATGGTCAAGTGTCAGGCACGTAGTTGTAGACTGTGATCAAGTACAATTCTGCAGTTGCTGATGGTCCACGGTAGCTCATGGATGCCCAGTACTGAATTGCTGGGTCTGCTCATTGTCTGCCTCATTTGACAGTCTGGCAGTGCCACAAAACATGATAAAGTATATTTTCACTGAGAAGCAGTCACTGCTATATGAACTTCAATTATTGAACAATGAAAATGATCTCTTTAACGTGACTGAAGGATTTAATAACATGGATGGGCAGAATTCATTTATTCTGCTGGAGAAAAATCAGAAATCAGCCATTCAGGCAATTATACGGTCCTTCTTCTTAAAGGGTAGAAGTCGAGAATTCTTTTCTCCAAAAATCATAGCTCCTGCTGACAAATAGAGCTGTCAAGACTCAAGCTGCAAGAAGCTTGTTAACTAAGAGACATTGTTCTCAGGCAAGTTAGGAAAGCAAGTTATTAGATACTGAGTGCCAATAGATACTCAAGAGGCTGTAAGCACCATTTCCATTCCTATATCCAGTTCCTTTCCCTTATTAATTAAGATTAGAAATCTCAATAATTTTCTCATGAATGCAACCTACAGTTTAGTATGTTGAAACAATCCAGTTATAAGAGATCATGTTTCCAGCAAGATCATCCCAGACAGCATAAAATCCCTAATTATCAGTAAAACTACTTGAAGTTCTTCTGACGTTTATGGCCAGCTTGCATTACAATATAAAAAAAAGTGTACTTTATGTTTAGTCAAGCTGAACCATGAATTTATCAGCATCTGCAAAATAAATTCCCGATCTTAGCCTTTGAATGCAACTGTTAGATGCACCGACAGAAAATACTAGGATATGTTACGGAGCCCAGGGAAACTGGCAGATTTTGGATGCAGCTGCAACATTCAAATTCATTTACTTTGGTTTTATTTAGGCAGCTCACAGATTGAATGTTACATCAGCTCTTAGTGGTAGAAACACAAATTCATAAATATTAGGCGAGCTCAAAAATAATTCCTGAAACAGTTCCTGTGTTACTAGGGCTGGACACAGTGGCGTACCTAACAGGGCTCCAGTGTTGCAGGTTCTGTACTGTCCTCTGGTACTGTCTGTGTGGAGTTTGCACATTCTCTCTACGTTTGCGTGGGTTTCCCTTCAGCATTCCAGTTTCCTCACACAGACCTATAGTTTAGTAGGTTTATTGCCCAGTGTAAATTTCCCCCAGTGCATAGAATCTGGGGAAAGCGGAGAAAAATTTGGGGGTAAAAAATGAAATTAATAATAAAAATTAATAAAGTAGTGTAAATATATGCTTGACGGTCAGTGCAAAATTCAGAATCAGGATCAATATCACCAGCATATATTGTGAAATTTGCTGTTAAACAGCAGTACAATGCAATACATAATAATAAAAACTGTAAATTACCGCACGTATATATATATATAATTAAATAAGTAGTGCAAAAAATAGTGAGATAGTGTCAATGGGTTCAAATCCATTCAGAAATCTGATGGCAGAGGGGAAGAAGCTGTTCCTGAGTTGTTGATTATGCACTCCTGTATCTCCTCCCTGATGGTAGCAATGAGAAGAGGGCATGTCCTGGATGATGGTGGTCCTTAATGATTGTTGAACCATAGAGTCTGTTTCCATGGTGTATGACTTGAAGACAAAACTAGTCTTACCTGGGAGGTATTAGTGAACCTCAACTGTTTTTAACATCACATATGGGTAAGTACATCGGTAAGAACAGAATACAGCTTGGTTTGAATGTCCCCAGTAGCTGAAAATCATAGTTTGGTTTCTTGGGCTAGCTGGTATTCCAGACCCAAGCAGGGAGAGTGGCGCAAGATGGTAAGGGAAGGTAACTAAACTGGTAAACAAATTAATATTACTTGCTTCCAGTAACTGTGGTAGCTCACAAAGCCATAGTCATGTGGCAGAAAGACAGGACTTTCAGCTCAAAGTGTCTATGCCAGCCATTGAACACTGATCCCATTTACCAACACTCTGCCTCGGTGCCTCAAGTACCCATCTTTAGTTATCTCTCAGATGCACTGAAGACACTGCCTCCACTATCTCCAGTTTCCAAACACCTTCTGGGTGAAAAATAAGCTCTACCTCAGATCTCCTCTATACCTTCTACACTTTACCTTCACCTTACTGCACCTTACTATCTGCGTACATTGCACTTTCTCAGGAACTAGAACACTATACTCCGCATTCATCTTTTCCCTTGTAGTATTCCAATGGTAAAATGATCTGTGTGGATGATATGCAGAATAAAGTTTTTCACTGTACAGCGGTGCTTGTGATAATAATAAACCAATACCAATGAACCTATGCCCCTCTCGTTCAGACATTTCTGCTAGAGAATCTACAGAGCCTTACTACCTTATAGGAAAAATGAATTCTTATTTCCTGCATTCACTCTGAATAAGGAAATATTATGGCTATGGAATTCAGGGAGGCAGATGGCAGAATTCTAGAACAAGTTACAATTGAAGAAGAGATAGTAGATGTTTTAGCAACTTTAAAGGTAGATAAATCCTAATGCATGATGAGATATACATGCAAACACGAGGAAATCTGCAGATGCTGGAATTTCAAGCAACACACATAAAAGTTGCTGGTGAATGCAGCAGGCCAGGCAGCATCTCTAGGAAGAGGTACAGTCGACGTTTCGGTCCGAGACCCTTCGTCAGGACTAACTGAAAGAAAAGCTAGTAAGAGATTTATATCTCAGGCGATGAAGACAGAAATGGGAAGAGACTGCTGGGACCCTGAGAGGAATTTTTAAATCTCTGGACAAAAGTGAGGTGCCAGAGTACTGAAGGGCAGTAACTCTGGTACCTTCATTCAAGTATCCCAACAGGGATAAACCAGGTAATCTAATATCAGAGGCAGCTACTTAATTTTTTTTTAAATTCTGAGGGATAGGATTAATCTTCACTCGGAGCGGGAGCGATTGATCAGGGATAGTGAGCATGTTTACTCAGTGAGGGAAGGTTGTCTCTAACTAATCTGATTGAATATTTAAGGGGATAGTGAAGAACATCGATGACTGTTGCATGATTGATATTGGTTACATAGATTTCAGTAAGACCTTTGATAGGGACCCACAGAGGAGACTGGTGTAAAAGTTAATGCCCATGGCATCCAAGGCAATTTGAGGAACTAGATCCAAAATTGATAACCATGAGAGGCAAAGGATGATGATTTGCAATTGGAAGCCTGTGACTAATGTTGCACAGATTTAATTTTCAGGCTTTTACTTTTGATGAAAGATTTCAATACATGCCATTGACTAGTTTGTTTCTTTCTGTATAAGCTTATGATCTGCTTTGTGCTTTGATGCTTTTCTGTTGAGTTACACTTATATCTCTGGAGGAAAGTTTTGTTTTTCTCCTTACACAAACCAAGCAGGATAGTTCCTGTGAAAACAGGAGTAACAGAGCAGAACAGAGGCTCCAACAACAGCAAAACAGGAATAGAGCAGAAAATGGCAACATGAACAATTTGGAATAAGAAGATCCTATTCAATGTCTTGAGCCTCTTCTGCCATCCAAGTAGATTGTGGCTGATCTATTGTTCAACCATAATTACCCAAGTTTCGTCCAACACCATTAATATTCTTGACCAAAAAAATCTGTTAGATTCTGGTGAGAGGTCTCCATCTTGAAACATTAACTCTGTATCTCTTTCCACAACTTAACTGTGAAATTGTTAAATAACTAATTAAGCCCCACTCCCCAATCTCCTCAGCCTCAACAACATATTAGGAAAGGGATTTAAACAACTCCTTGTGTGAAGGAGTGGCTTCCTAACATCAATTATAAACACTCTGGCAATAATTTTATGGTCATATTTCTGTTTACTGGACCCCTGAAGTACAGAAAGCATCCTTTATTCTGCCTTATCAGTTCCTTTTATTGTCTGAAAAAGATATAAATAAGATAATTTGAAAGGATCTAGTATGAAGAAACAGTGTAAGATAAGGTAATTATAGAAATGAGAGGAGGAAGAGAAACAAGTCTGAGCTGGTGTAATTCTGTAGGCGTGAAGGTGAATAGGAGCTTCCTAATTCAATTGGAGTGTTGATATCATAAAACTGTTTCTTACATAACAACAAAGACAGATTTTTAAATTGCTTTCAAAACATTGTATTTGAAGAAAATGAGAGGTATTTTCCTAGCTGGCAAGGTCCTTCATTTGCACAAAGTTTTGGACAATTCCAGGACCATCACTTTCCAGAGAGAGTATAGAATATGCCTGAGGAACTGAACCACCTTACACTCTCCCTTGACCATCAGCAAGAAACATATCTATCACTATAGAGGTGGATCCAGCTCTTGTAACTTTATAGATTAACAATTTCAGACAGAATCTAACCATGATTCAAATCAATTGTATAAATTCTGAATTATTCCAAGGGATCAACAACTTCCTAGAGTGCTGTGTTCATGTAAATTGTGTGAATAGTGTGAAAGATACTGCAAGGTGCTATAAATGTGACAGTCATATTCTTCAGCTCAGTGTACGTAGACTAAAGGAGGCTTGATAAAGCTAACATTTGAAAGGAAATGACCTTGTCTGTTCAAAGAGGAAAAAAAATGAAGTTATCTGTGGGAAATAATTGAGATTGTATAACATGGTTTTCAATGGGAACACACCAAATAACTAAAGTACTTGATGACAGATGGCAGCCATTCACCCTATCATGTCCATGCAGGGACAACCCTACTGAATCCATCTTCCACAACTGGGTCTGCAATCCATATTCATCCCAGTAGAGTTTAAAATCTGACAAGAGTTTTCTATTTCCACCACCCCATCAGGCAGTGAGTTCTTGTCCCCGAAGCCATCAGGGTGAAGAATCCTTTTTCCTTGACTGTCCTGTACCAATTACTTGAAGATCTATGCCCCCTAATATTGCACCTGTCTACTGAGGAAAATAGAATTGTTGCATTTATTTTAGCTATGCTCCCTTTTTGCCCAAGTGTACAGCTGTACGAGTGCACATTCTCCTGCAGTCCAGCTTGCATTTTGCACAGCCAACAGGAAACAGATTAACTCCTGAGAGAAAATGCAACCCTTGCTAGTTATCATGGCATATTTTATAATGATACTCATCCAATGTTCGGACTGCAACTGCCAATTATTACTGGCAAAGACAAATATCAATACATTCTGGAGCAACTAATGAGAGATGTTTCAAGCTGCTGACTTTCTCTATAAAAGGCTCGAGTGTGTTTATACAGCCAGCCCCAGAAACAGTCAACTGCCACATCCATCTCCTACCTTGTTGGGCACGAAGTGTGCATTGATGCACTGTAACAGTTCCCGTGTCTCAGGTGCTTCAAGCTCACCGCGGATCACGACCTGCAGCAAGAGAAGAGAAGGCAGAATCAAAGACTAAGGCATCAGACCAATCCATTAAATCTATCTGTAGTCAATTTTCACCATGTTTTGAAGTTTCTAATGATAGTTCAGGTTTAGCACATCTGTCACTTTGCATTAGAGAGAGTTTAGAAGTCATCAGCTTCCTTGACTTCTTCATTGACATTGGACCGCCTGTCTATTAACCAGTCTTAGATACACAGAAACATCCTCCAAACAAATAAGACCTAAGCCATTTTCTTCAAACCTCATCACAAATTTCAGTCCCTATCAACCAGTCATACAGCAGGAAATCAGACCCTTCTGCCCAGATGCCCTTCCAGGTTAGTCGCATATTCCTCTCAACCTTTGCAAACCTTTCCTGCCCATGAATATCCCTCTAAACTTTTCCTATTCAACATCTTTAGCCCACTCCTGGCCAGACTGGATTAGGTTGTTCATAACCTGCTGATCCTGAGCTGAGCATCTGATCCCACAAGCATTCACATCCTGAAGGCCTATACCACGTGCACAGTATTGCTCATCTCAAAATTTCCTCCGTCCATTTGTGCTTGAAACTCTCACTCATACCTTCGTCCCCTCCACAGTAAGTTTGTGCCTTCGATAATTTAAAATAATCTCTCAAATTCCCTTCATGACTCTCTTCGCTCTATGATGTTTATTTAAACCAAGCTATTAATCAGAATCAGAACACTGATCTTATATGATCTGAGTTTTTTTTTGTTTTGGGGCAATAGTACTTAAAATTACTATAAATTACAAAATAAAGAAATTACAAAAGAAAAGAGACAATAAGACAGTATTCATGGGTTCATGGATCATTCAGAAATCTGATGGAGAGGAGAAGCTGTTTTTGAATCATTAAGTGCCAATCTTCAGACTCCTACATTTTCTCACTGCTGAGAAGAGGGTATGTTCCAGATGGTGAGAACCCTTAATGGTGATGCCTCCTTCTTGAGGCACCAATTCTTTAAGATGTCCTTAATGATGGAGTTAGCTGAGTTTATCGCCCTCAGCAGCCTCATTGGAGCCTCCATACAATGCTTTGATGCAACCAGCAAGAATGTTCTCCATCATCCATCTTTAGAAATTCTCAAGAGTCTTTAGTGACATACCAAATCCCTTGAAATTCCTACCAAAGTGGAGCCACATTAAAGCCTTCTTCAAGATTGCAGCAATGTGCTGGCCTAGGACAGATCCTCTGAAATATTGAAACTTGTTCAAACTTGTCTTCTCCTTTGGAGTGGCAAGATTTTTTTAAAAGATCTTTGAGACAATTAAGGTTGATGAAGAACATTACTGCATCTTACAAAATCTAACTATTTCTCAGAGTCAATACATTGTTTTTTTAATAAGGAATTGTAATTCCTGTTTGAGTTGACTTACTTCGGACTACTAAATAAAAAGAATCCACATTATCTCTGTACAAAGCAAAGTTTCCATTCTAGATATCCCTCATTTGAGTGTAGTTGTTGAGGTGGACCTGGTATATCAGGCCTTGGGTCTACTTGACAAAAATATGGCTCATCCTCCCTATCCTTGGTCACAACATGAACATAGGACCTGCAAAGTTCAAAGTAAAATTTATTATCAGAGTACATACATGTTACTACATACAACACTGTGCTTCCTTTTCCTGCGGGCATACTCAGCAAACCTAAAGAATATCAACAATAAACAGGATCAATGAAAGAGCAAGAGCATAGAAGATAATAAACTGTGCAAATGCAAATATAAATAAATAGCAATAAATAACCAGAGCATGAAACAACAACATAAGAAGTCCTTAAAGTGAGATCATTGGTTATGGGAAAAGCTCAATAGATGAGTATAGTTATCCTCATTTGAGCAAGAGCCTGATGGCTGAGGGGCTAGTAACTGTTCTTGAACCTGATGGTCCGAGTCCTAAATCTCTTGCAACAGCGAATAAAGAGCATGGTCTGGGTGGGGAGGATCTTTGATGATGGATGCTGCTTTTCTACAGCAATGTTTCATGTAGATGTGCTCACTGGTTGGGAGGGCTTTACCTATGATGCACTGGGCCAAACCCTCTAGCTTTTGTAGGATTTTCCACTCAAAGGCATTGGTGTCGTATACCAGGCTGTAATGCAGCCAGTCAATACACTCTCCACTGCACAACTACAGAAGTTTGTCAAGGTTTTTGATGACATACCCAGTCTCCAGAAACTCCTATGGAAGTAGAGGTGCTGCAGTGCTTTCCTTGCAATTACATTTATCTGATGGGTCTAGGACCCATTGTACTTCCTCTGCAACACTCTATTTTGCACTGTTACCGTTTTACCTTGTAGTACTTCAATACACTGTTGTAATGATTGAACTGCATGAACAATATGCAAGACAGGTTTCTCACCGTACCACAGCACGTGTAATTTACCAATTTAATTGAGGAGCAGCAAGATTCAGCACTCTCAGGAAAGGTGCAGAGGCAGTAGGGCAAAGAAAGAAAGATAAAATGCAAAATATAATGGCTGCAATAGCACAGAGGAAAGTCAGTGAGGCATCTTTCTGATGCATCACACTATAGACAATAGACAATAGGTGCAGGTGTAGGCCATTCAGCCCTTCGAGTCAGCACCGCCATTCACTGTGATCACGGCTGATCATCCACAATCAGTATCGAGTTCCTGCCTTATTCCCATAACCTTTGATTCCGCTATCTTTAAGAGCTCTATCCATCTCTTTCTTGAATGCATCCAGAGATTTGGCCTCCACAGCCTTCTGGGACAGAACATCCCATATATCCACCACTCTCTGGGTGAAAAAGTTTTTCCTCAACTTCGTTCTAAATGGCCTACCCTTTATTCTTAAACTGTGGCCTCTGGTTCTGGACTCACCCATCAGCGGGAATATGCTTCCTGCCTCCAGCGTGTCCAATCCCTTAATAATCTTATATGTTTCAATAAGATCCCCTCTCAGCCTTCTAAATTCCAGAGTATACAAGCCCAGTTGCTCCAATCTTTCGACATATGACAGTCCCACCATCCCGGGAATTAACCTTGTGAACCTACGCTGCACTCCCTCAAAAGCAAGAATGTCCTTCCTCAAATTTGGAGACCAAAACTGCACACAGTACTCCAGGTGTGGTCTCACCAGGGCCCTGTACAGCTGCAGAAGGACCTCTTTGCTCTTATACTCAATTCCCCTTGTTATGAAGGCCAGCATGCCATTAGCTTTCTTCACTGCCTGCTGTACTTGCATGCTTGCTTTCAGTGACTGATGTACAAGAACACCTAGATCTCGTTGTGCTTCCCCTTTTCCTACCTTGACTCCATTTAGATAATAATCTGCCTTCCCGTTCTTACCACCAAAGTGGATAACCTCACATTTATATCCACATTAAACTGCATCTGCCATGCATCTGCCCACTCACCCAGATTGTCCAAGTCACCCTGCATTCTCATAACATCCCCCTCACATTTCACACTGCCACCCAGCTTTGTGTCATCGGCAAATTTGTTAATGTTACTTTTAATTCCCTCATCTAAATCATTAATATATATTGTAAACAGCTGCGGTCCCAGCACTGAACCTTGCGGTACCCCACTGGTCACCGCCTGCCATTCTGAAAGGGACCCGTTAATCGCTACTCTTTGTTTTCTGTCAGCCAGCCAATTTTCAATCCATGTCAGTACTCTGCCCCCAATACCATGTGCCCTAATTTTGCCCACTAATCTCCTATGTGGGACTTTATCAAAGGCTTTCTGAAAGTCCAGGTACACTACATCCACTGGCTCTCCCTTGTCTATTTTCATAGTTACAACCTCAAAAAAATTCCAGAAGACTAGTCAAGCACGATTTCCCCTTCGTAAATCCATGCTGGCTCCGAACGATCCTGTTACTGCTATCCAGATGTGTCATAATTTCATCTTTTATAATTGACTCCAGCATCTTTCCCACCACCGATGTCAGGCTAACCGGTCTATAATTCCCTGTTTACTCTCTTCCTCCCTCCTTGAAGAGAGGGACAACATTAGCCACCCTCCAATCCACAGGAACTGATCCTGAATCTATAGAACATTGGAAAATGAATACCAATGCGTCCACGATTTCTAAAGCTACCTCCTTAAGTACCCTGGGATGCAGACCATCAGGTCTCAGGGACTTATCAGCCTTCAGACCCAACAGCCTATCCAACACCATTTCCTGCCTAATATAAATTTCCTTCAATTCATCCATTACCCTAGGTCCTTTGGCCACTATTACATCTAGGAGATTGTTTGTGTCTTCTCTAGTGAAGACAGATCCAAAATACCTGTTCAACTCGTCTGCCATTTCCTTGTTCCCCATAATAAATTCACCCGCTTCTGTCTTCAAGGGCCCAATTTTGGTCTTAACTATTTTTTTCCTTTTCACATACCCAAAGAAGCTTTTACTATCCTCCTTTATATTCTTGGTTGTTTACCTTCATACCTCATTTTTTCTCTGCATATTGCCTTTTTAGTTGCCTTCTGTTGCTCTTTAAAAAAGCTTCCCACTAGGTACAAGAGTTGAGCCATTCTCTACAGGCAGACAAAAGACCCTGAGGCAGTGAAGGATTGCCATTCATCACCCCAAGGATAAACAGACAGAGCTAACCTCAACCTGTTTGAAAGGCAGTGGTAGTGACGGAGGAGAGATGGGCCGGATCCTTTGTAAGCAGCAGGAAAATAAAAATTCTAATCATATGCTTTCCATGACACACGGTCTCTTTTACAGGCTAAAGGTTAACAAACAAATTTGCATTCTTTCACTTAATTCATCAGTGGCATTTAATTTCATTATCAATCTTTTAATTTCCATGTTGTATTGTAAACTTCCAGTCCAACTAATTAAAACATTCACAGCTAGCACTGGCGACGACTTATTCTGAAGCTGTGGTAAAACAACATTAATTTATGAAGCCTTTCAACAATACGTTCCCAGGCAATAACACAAGGAAGAAATATATGAAGTTCAGGGAGGCACAGATTCTAGGATAAAGATTATAGTCCACGTGGGTGAATATATAAACAGGCAAATTAAATCAGGAGTCCAAATCTATGAAGAATCTGCAATTCCATGTGAAACTACTGGCTTTTACTCAAAGATTTTGGAATATTGACATGTTCTGAAAAAACGAAATCTGACTGTACTCCGGGTTTGGTCTTTTGCAAGTCCTTTCGAATCAATCAGGAATATTCAGAAAATATTCCAAAAACTTAACAGAGCACTAGGATTTACCATCAAAAATCTTCTCAACAGCTTTGTGGGTATAGCTTATTCTATCCCAAGACTCAATGCAGTTCCATCACACATTAGTCCATGCCTATGATTTATGGATCGTACCAACAGAGTACAGGACAATCATAGTTGGTGCAGGGAAGATTGGCAGGGGGATTGCAATAATTTCAATTTATTATCAATTAATGATTGATCGATGACTGCAAACAATGAAGTGGCAAGCGAAGGCAAAGCAAATTCGAGGGATAAACTGTGCTGGTACATTGTAGGATCAAAGCAGATGGAGTGAGCCATTTGGAGAGGAGAGGTCAAGGCAAAGGAGTTCCCATGCCCAGGTGCAAGGCTGATCAATCTGGGCACTGAGCCAATTTGGAGAAATTGAGAGCGGCTTCGGGATGGGTGGTAAAATCTGGGCCTGGAGCAAGTCTCTGGGCTGTGTGTTCTAGGCCTGGAGCCTTTCGCTGCAGCTTTGACTGAGTTCTGGTGCAAGTTACAATACTCTGTTTGGACAATTTAAACGATATTCTAGAAAGACAGGGCATCGAGATTTTGCTCACTTTCCCATGATGTTCACTCCTCTATCGCACTGAGTCTACGAAGACTGCCCCTGACTGCTGTGGTCTGTGGCCACTAGTATGATGGGCTTTGGGCCTACTCCAGGGCTGCTCTGGAGTTCGGATCTAAGGACTCATTTTGGTTCAGAATGTTATTGCTCACTTCTGTGTTTTTTCCCCTTCTCTGTGCATCAGGAGTTGGTCTTTATTTTATTTTCTTAAATTAGGTACTTTCGGGTTCCTTGTTTTGTGGCTACCTGTAGGCAAACAAATCTTCAGGTTGTATAATTTATACATTCTTTAATAATAAATGTACAGGCAGTCCCCGGGTTACGAACGAGTTCCGTTCCTAAGTCTGTCTTTAAGTCGGATTTGTACATAAGTCGGAACAGGTACATCCGGTATTATTTAGCGTCAGTTAGTCAAATGTTTGTCTTAGTATATAGGATATATTTTACCTTTCTATGCATATAAAACACTTAAGGAACACATGTATTTCAATAATTAAATCACTGCATTGCTTAGTAATAATAGTAGCTTACATCAGGGCAGGGCCTTTCGCATGCTATATTATTCTCACTTTATCCTTTAAGATTGTTAATGATCGTTGACCGACTGTAGCCTAACGCTTTTCCAATGACCGACGGCGTTTCACTTCTTTCCCATCCCTTTATTATTTCCACTTTATTTTCAATCGTGATCGTTTTCCGTCAATGGAACAGAAACACTGTGGATTCAGCAGCAGCCGCAGGCGGTGGGTCCTGAGCTCTCCCAGGTCCTAAAGCCCACCCGCACTGAGACAAGTTAAATGGGACAAGGGGGATGCTGACTGGAAAAGGGGGGTCAGGGTAAATCTTGCTAAGAAAAACTTACGCTAAATACAAAGTTACACACTCAACACACTGTTAATGGCAACGTGATCTGACTTAAAATGGTGGACGGCGTTCTCCTTCCTCGAGCCAACAAATTTTTAACATAATAGGCTTCATGGAAGGCCGTTCGTAAGTACGAGTTGTTCGTAAGTTGGAAGTTCGTAACTTGGGGACAAGCTGTACTTTGATGACAATTACAACATTCTTGTCCAGTTATTTTCTTACAGAAATCATGATAATATCAACGTTTTCACAGGGACATTTCCAAAGACATTAATAAATGTGTTGTTTCCCCAACTAATCATCATTCAAAGGGCAATGCTGGAACAGCTCTGATGGTCCCTCCACTGCCTGTAAGTCAGGATTGCCATCTCTAGTTGGAGTAATGTCCCCACTTTGCTTTTGGTTGTTCAAAGGATTCATCTGTGTTTCCAACTATCTTATCACCATCCATATCTGTTTGGATGAATCTTAGTTGTTAAACGTTTTTAAACCATCCTTGAAATTGTTGCAGTCTGTGCTGATGGTGCAGTGGTATCCATGCCCAAACTTCAGAACAAGAGGTCTGGGTTCGAGTCCAGCCGGCTGCTTGCATGCTTTCCATCTGCGCTGGATTAAGCATCGAGCTAGCAACTCAGCCTCATAAAACAAACAAATGCTAAATAAATGGCAAACAAGGCATGGAGAGGAACTTACTGATAGTGTTACAGTTAACAACCTCATTGTAAGAATAACTACACTTCAATTCCTTGATGACTGGCATGTAACTTTGAGAAGTTACAATTTGCAAAAAAGTATTAAGCAGGGGCAAGATCTTTATACTTCCTTTCATGTGCAAACAAAAACATTTTTAATGCCTTTAAGATCTTTTTCTGGGATTTAGCTTGTAGCAGTGCTGTAGAGATTAATTTTTAATTCACTTTGCCTATTCAAACTTCAAGTCAGGACTTCACTGTCTTATCACTGCAGTATCTAAGTTTGTGTTTGCTCAAATGCAACCTTTAACTGAGATCCTATTGCCTAGTTCTGAAAATTCTCAGATACGACCTGATAAGTAATGGTTCCTCCTAGTGGACCATCCAACATATCTTCCACGACTAATGCATTCTTAAGAACAATTTAGCACATTATGAATAAAATCCTTGAAATTTCTAGCGCAGAAGGCAGTCATTTGACCCATTCTGTCAACATCAACTAAAACTAGCCACAAAGGGTAATCCCAATTCCCAGATCTCCGTTCACAGCCCTAGATTTTCAGGAATGCCAGATGCTCACCTTGATAACTTCCTCCTTTCACTGGTTTCAAGTAGCGAGTTCTAGGTCTTTAACCCTTTTTCACTGGATATTTTTCATGACCTACCTTCAATATTCCAACAGTTGTTTATTTATTTATTGAGGCCCTTTGAGCTACGCCATCCAGCAACCCCAAATTTAAACACGGGACAATTTACAATGACCAATTAACCTACCAATTGGTAGGTCTTTGGACTTAGGTAGGAAAGTGAAACACTTCAAGGAACCTCATGCGGTCAGGAGGAGAACATACAAACTCCTCACAGACAGCAGCAGGAACTGAACCCGGGTCGCTGGTACTGTAAAGCGTTGTGCTAACCACTACACAGCCGGGCCATCCATATGGGACAGCTAATTATTAATCATTCCATCAAGTTATCTTATTTGGTCTGTCTAGGTTTCCTTCAATCCCAGAGAGATCCAACACAGAAACAGGCCTTTCAATCTACTAGGTTCATGCCAACCATCAATGATTTATTTCAATTCTACATTAATCCCATGTTTTATTCTTCTCAAATTCCTGTCAGCTTTCTCCCAATTATACCATTCACCAAGGACAATTTACAAAGGGCAATTAACCTACCAAGTCTCATGGTTTTAGAAAGTGTGAGGAAACCAGAAAGATTTCAGTTCTGTAACAAGGTTCTGACGAAACATGATCTACTCCTCTTCCCCACAGATGCTGATTTGTATATTTTTTTTCCTGCAATTTGATTTATTTATAATAAAGTTTTGATTTCAGTGAGATATGCAGATGAGCTGGTTATTATCTTTGTCTCCAGAGGATAGTGAACACTAATAGTTACTGCATTGGGTGCAGTTTACTACATTGTACCTGCAGGGAAAATTAGCTGGTTCTAAACCGATCTCACCCATTCCTATCATACAGGTAAGGCTTTAAAAAAAAACAGAAATGCTGGGAATAAGTAGCATTTACAAGAATGTTACCTGGATTGGGGAGCATGCCTTATGAGAATAGGTTGAGTGAACTTGGCCTTTTTTCCTTGGAGCGATGGAGGATGAGAGGTGACCTGATAGAGGTGTATAAGATGATGAGAGGCATTGATCTTGTGGATAGTCAGAGCTTTTTCCCAGGGCTGAAATGGCTAGCATGAGAGGGCACAGTTTCAAGGTGCTTGGAAATAGGTACAGAGGAGATGTCAGGGGTATGTTTTTTTACACAGAGAGTGGTGAGTGCATGGAATGGGCTGCCAGCTACAGTGGTGGAGGTGGATACAATAGTGCCTTTTAAGAGACTCCTAGATAGGGTCACGGAGCTTAGAAAAACCTTAGGGCTAAGGGTAACCCTAGGTAATTTGTAAGGTAAGGATATGTTCGGCACAGCTCTGTGGGCTGAAGGACCTGTATTGTGCTGAGGGTTTTCTATGTTTCTTTTATGTTTCTATCACTGGAGAGTTAAAACAAGTTAAAGTTTCAGGTCAGTGACCTTCTATTAGAGACACAAGATTCTGCACTGCTGGAATCTGGAGCAACACAGTCTGCAACATGAACTCAGGAGGTCGAGCGGCATCTGTAGAGGGGAGGGAACTATTAATGACTCAGGCCTAATGCAGGGTTTCAACCTGAAAAGTCTGGTTGATAAGCTGAGTTCCTTCAGCAACTTTTTTGTTGACCTTCATTAGACCTCCAAGTTTCCAACACATACCTGTATTTTGCTTTTCAACTTTCTGTAATACATGCAGATTTTGTAATACTGGGTGTGTGTCTGTTAAAAGTACCATGTAACTAACTTCTCTCTCTCTATTTATTGTTTGTGCTTGTGTTGAATGGGATGGAACTAGTTGTCTGTCAGGGATTTAAAAGAAATGCTCATTTAAACTACTTTGTTTGACTTATTGGCTATCCTCCAATACCTAAGAGTACAAAATACTGTGTCCGAAGTGGCGATTAATGTAGTTACAAACTTTAGATTCCATGCCTGAATCTGAAACCAAACACTGAGAGGGGTCCCTCCAAATTAAGGTAACATGTGGACGTAAGCTGAGAGATGGTAAGTGGTGAATTTAAACAACATGCAACAAATAAATGATGCAAAGCTGCTGAATTTCCAAGCAAGGAAGCTGTCTAAATAATGGAGGCAATGGACAGAAAGTTTTATTGCTGTGCGTTGTTCTGGCAAGAGAAGATAAACCAGAACAGACAATAACAAAAATGCTATGAAATTTCATTGACCAGAGGGGACAGGAAAATGCTCCTGTAGTATAAAGCCTGCAAATAAGAACCTGTGGAATGCATTAGAAGCATGTTACAACCCACAGGGAAGGGAAGCCATTGGACTCTGCCTGCTCTTTACTCAGAATCATGAGCTTACAGAGTCCTTTTTGTATCTTCTTATTGGTGCTTTAACCCTAAGCAGATAGGAATTGTTCAACAAAGACTGGATGATTTGTGGAATCCTGGAGCCCCAGACTGACAGATTGGCTACTACACGAGGCACAATTAATGCAAGAAAAGTACATTCAAGTTTTTTGGTCAAAGCTGAAAACCCTGATAGCCAAGGGAAGCAAGTTATAAACAAAAGATAAAATGAGGAAAGTATAGCCAAGGTGACTGAGAAGGTGCAGGTATCGTGAATAGCAACATGAGCAGCTGGAAAAGAAATGCCCTCATCCACGACGTGGATTTCAACAAGCAATGCACAGTGAAGAAGCAATGGAAGTCCAGAAGATGGATGAGATGAGCCATGCAGGGTTAGAGTCAGAAAACTGATTGAAAGCAATGCAATAGATGCTATACGGAGTCAGTTCTGCGGAAGGAATGCCTTTTGGATGCATCTCACCAAAATGTTAAGGCACAGTGAAGAGCAAAATCAACCAGTTACATATTTTGCTTCTAAATTGAGGTGGAATGTCCTCCCTAAGCAAAACAAATTGAATTTGATGTCACTGATCAAATCCTATTGACTTGCAACAAGTCAAGGACAGAAACCCTCTGATGGTGGTGAACACAAAAGCTTAGAGGTGGAGTTTGTTGTGATAGAATAGAACAAAGTCACATGCATATTAGAAGCGGAGCAGTCCATAAGAAAGCATTGACAAAATTTACCTCATGGCAGGACCCTGGAGGTGATGAAAAGACAGACATGCTACTGGAAGTGACAATGACCAGTCACTGTGAGGAACTGTGGACACATTAGGATACAGCTCACAATCAATGCTAGAAACAGCAGAAGGAACTGATAATTCAACACGTCAGACCCAACAACATCAAAATGGGAATGGGAAAGCAGATCTGAGGAACAAGCTCATGGCCAGATCAGTATGGACAGTACATCGACCCGAGGGCTTTGTGTCACAGTAGGTAGAGAATACTAGATCATTTTCAGTGTTTGCTCATTCCTATTCATTCTTCACTATTACAGAAGGGCATTTCATATGTGTCATGTGTGATATTAGATATTTACTCCTTTAAAAATAGCACAAGTGACCAGCACCTCTCTTTGTATATTGTTGGGCACTTAATATGTTGGAACCATTGCTTGTCTGATAATAGGTGCACAGGAAATGAGTGCTCACTCATTCTCCATCACTACTTACTCCCTTGTCTAATTTCACATCCCCCCCCCCACCCCTGCACAATTGGCCCTGAGATTTCCCCAAATTACTTTTTTTTGTCTATCAGGAGATCTTCAGATCCAGAGATGAGGTGGTTCTGGGGACAGGATTTTGAGCATCTCATCTTGATGAAATAAACTTGACAGATGAGATTGCCTTTTCCTGCCTGTCCATCAATTTGGCATGCTCCTGTATACAGGCCTAGCCTTTTGAAACACACTACTTTGTTTAAATGCATTAAACAATAATTTTGTAAGGGTTTTGTTAGCTCACATTTCATTATATTCAGCAGGGAATTGTGAGTTCAATAACTCCATTCAGTAAGCGTGCAGCGGTATTAATGGGTCCGTTTAGAATTGCTAATTTGATGAGAAACTGAATCACGATTGCACGTCAGCTATGCCATTCAGTTCTGAAGAAGGTTATGGGATTGAGATATAAATCTGTCTGATATGATGTCTGTTTTATAAATAACACCATGCAAATTCTGCCCTCTGCACTATTCTGTTTCAAATTCAGCTCAAAGCCTGAGACCTTAACCAACCAGAAAGAATGAAATAAAAGAAGTACTTGCATTTATAAGCTGTCCTTTAAACCCAAGGATGCTCAAAAGAACTTTACAGCATATAAAGTATTAAAATGTAATCAACATTGTAACATACAAAACCCTGCAACTCATTTATTCCAATGAGCAGTAATATGATCATTTGTTTCTGTGATGCTGGCTGAAGGATAAATATCATGTTTTCTAACTTCAAAGCATTAAGCTAATTCAAAGGAAGGCACGGGGGTCATAAAAAAGTACAGCACATAAACAGGACCTTCGGCCCATCTAGTCCATGCCAAACCATTTAAACCGCCTCCTCCCATCCTAAGGTTCTTGATTAGTCAGAGCATCAAAGGGTATGAGGAGAAGGCAGGGGAGTGGGGATGACTGGAAGAATTGGATCAGCCCATGATTGAGTGGTGCAACAGACTCGATGGGCCGAATGGCCTACTTCCACTCCTATATCTTATATTCTCCCATCAACCTGCACCGGGACCATAGCCCTCCTTACTTCTTCCACACATGTACCTATCCAAGTTCCTCTTAAACATCGAAATTGAGCTTACATGCACCATGTGTGCTGGCAGCTTGTTCCACACTCACACAATCCTCTGAGCGAAGAAGTTTCCCTTCATGTTGCCCTTAAACTTTTCATCTTTCACCCTAAATCCATGACCTCTGGTTGTAGTCTCACCCAACCTCAGAAGAAAAGGCCTGCTTGCATTTACCCTATCTACACTCCTTATAATTTTGTACACCTCTATCAAATCTCCTCTCAATCTTCTAAATTCCAAGGCATAAAGTCCTAACCTATTATAACTGCTCCACATCGTAATCAGTCTAACTTTCTGTTTAATTTAAGCAAGATGTGCGCATAACACACGGTAGCATCATGATGTATGCAATTCACTTATTTAAACCTGTAATGAATTATTTAAACAAACAAGAAAATCAAACAATATATTTACAATATTACTCAAGCTTCACTGTACTACATGATACAACTGCTATGCAGATATGCACAGCATAGTAAGTTTTATATTGTCCCATTCAGGCTTAATGATTTAATCACTGTGAAGGCTTTCTTACTCTTGTAGGATAACTCCTTTCCTGACAAGGGAATCACTCAAGTCAAGTCACTTTTTATTGACATTTCAATCATAACTGCTGGTATAGTACACAGTAAAAATGAGACAACGTTTTTCAGGACCATGGTGCTATATGAAACAATACAAAAACTACACTGAACTACGTAAAACAACACAAAAACTACACTAGACTACAGAGCTACCCAGGACTGCATAAAGTGCACAAAACAATGTAGGCATTACAATAAATAATAAACAAGACAATAGGCACAGTTGAGGGAAGTAGGTTGGTGACAGTCCAGGCTCTGAGTACTCAGGAGTCTGATGACTTGGAGGAAGAAACTGTTACATAGTCTGGTCATGATAGCCCGAATGCCTCGGTGCCTTTTGCCAGATGGCAGGAGGGAGAAGCGTTTATATGAGGGGTGCGTGGGGTCCTTCATAAGGCTGTTTGCTTTATGGATGCAGCATGTGGTGTAAATGTCTGTAATGGCAGGAAGAGAGACCCCGACGATCTTCTCAGCTGACCTCACTATCCACTGCAGGGTCTTGCGATCCGAGATGGTGCAATTTCCGAACCAGGTAGTGATGCAGCTGTTCAGGATGCTCTCAATACAACCTCTGTAGAATGTGGTGAGGATGCGGGGGTGGGGGATGGACTTTTCTCAGCCTTTGCAGAAAGTAGAGACGCTGCTGGGCTTTCTCTGCTATGAAACTGGTGTTGAGGGACCAGGTGAGATTCTCCGCTTGGTGAACACCAAGAAATTTGGTGCTCTTTACAATCTCTATGGAGGAGTCATCAATGTTCAGCAGAGGGTGGTCACTCCGTGTCCTCCTGAAGTCAACAACCATCTCTTTTGTTTTGATCAGATTCAGAGACAGGTTGTTGGCTCTGCTCCAGTCCGTTAGCTGCGGCACCTCCTCTCTGTATGCTGTCTCATTGTTCTTACTGATGAGTCCCACCAAGGTCGTGTCATCGGCGAACTTGATGATGTGGTTCAAGCTGCATGTTTTGCAGCACAGTTGTGGGTCAGCACAGCGAACAGCAGTGGACTGAGCACACAGCCCTGGGGGGCCCCTGTGCTCAGTGTGATGGTGTTGGAGATGCTGCTTCCAATCCAGACTGACTGAGGTCCCCCAGTGAGGAAGTCTAGGATCCAGTTGCTGAGGGAGGTAGGCTCAACTTTCCAAACAGTTTCTGAGGAATGTTTGTGTTGAATGCTGAACGGAAGTCTATGAACAGCATTCAAACTTACGTGTCTTTTTTGTCCGGGTGGGTTAGGGCCAGGTGGAGGGTGATGGCAATGGCGTCATCTGTTGAACGGTTGGGATAGTATGCGAACTGCAGGGGGTCTAGTGAGGAGGGCAGCAGAATCTTGATGTGCCTCATGACGAGCCTCTCGAAACACTTCATGATAATGGGTATGAGTGCAATGGGGCGGTAGTCGTTGAGGCAGGACACTGAAGACTTCGGCATGGGGACGATGGTGGCGGCCTTGAAGCACGTAGGAAAGACGGTGCTGCTCAGGGAGATGTTGAAGATGTCAGTGAGAATCATTGCTAGCTGGTCTGCATATTCTCTAAGCACTCTGCCAGGAATATTGTCTGGTCCAGCAACCTTCTGTGGGTTGACCTTGCACAGGGTTCTCCTCACATCGGCCACGGTAAGACACAACGCCTGGTCATTTGGAGGAGGGGTGGTCTTCCTCACCGCCATGTCATTTTCCGCCTCAAAACGAGCATAGAAGTTCTTCAACGCATCTAGGAGGGAGGCATCACCAGCACAGGCAGGTGGTGTTGTCTTGTAGTTGGTGATGTCCTGAATGCCGTCCTACATGCGCTGCATGTCGCCACTGTCCTGGAAGTGGCTTTGGATTCGCTGGGCGTGTGCACGCTTTGCCTCTCTGATGGCCCGGAACAGTCTGGCCCTCGCTGTTGTTAGGGCTGCCTTGTCCCCTGCTCTGAAGGCGGAGTCACGGGTACTGTACTTGGCAGGTGAAACAATCTCAGGTTCTGAGGCCTCATCCGTGGTGGTTGTAGGAGTTGACTCTGGGTCTGCAGGAAATGGTTCTAACAGCGGTAGCCAGCTTTCTTCTTTTTCTTTTTACTAGTTAGTTTGTGAATTTTGATCTTGAGAATGTGCATTTAGTTCACTGGATTATTCTCTTATTAATCCTTCTATTGCTCCATTTATGATCTGATCTCTCCTCTTGGTTTCCTCATCAACAACATCATCTGACAAGTACTCTGTTTTTGTATCTCCATTGACTCCTTTGTTTTTAGCCTTCCATTAATCCAGCTGGGGGTTGGTCTTTGCATCTACTTTTGCAAGCAGCTTTTTGTCTCCCACTGAAGTTGATACAATAACCTGAATACACTAGAGTAGGTTCTGGTTCTTTATACTCACAAAAGCTGAATGTTTGCAAATTTCCTGAGGCTCCTTGAACTCTCTTCCAATTTAAAACCAAGCCATAATTCACAAGTTCACAATTTCATATTTCAAATGTAGGCAGAGCTTAGGAGGGTTAATGGTGCCCAACGGCAACTCCTTTGCTTGCATCTATGGAAGCAGCTCTATTTCCATCTTTAATATCTCTATTTTTCCCTTTCAGGCCTCTTTTGAAGACCCTGACCTGGAGTTACACACTGACTACGGTTCTTTGCGGGAATGGGACCCGCTGTCAGGGTTCCATGATCAGCTGTTGTTGTTCGGCATGCCAAAGGCTCAGCCTAGGAGTCCCTCTCGGATTTGGAAGACGGGCAGATCGAGGGTCGATGTCAAGATAGGAGACCCGTGTGTCTTCGGAGGAGTCAAGTTATCTGCGACTCTGCGCCTGGAGACCCGGGATCTTTGCGATCTTCAGGCACAGAGCTCGGAAAAAGCGACATAACGGACTTTTAACATCATAAACCAGCCAGTTGCTTGTTAGGTCTCCCCGTTCACTGGGAAAATGGAGATACTTCTTCCTCCCTTATTAGGGAGAGAGAGAACCTGGGGTATGTCGAATACCAGGTGAAATGTGAAGTCCTTGGGGTAACTGCAAGTCTGTGTCATTGCTATTGCTTTGCTCATGCTTGAGTGCTTGGTGGTGGAGCCGATGCCTTTTTTTTGCCGGTGAGGGAAGGGGGGGGATTGTTGCTTGCTGCTACTTATGTGCAGAAGCGGGCAGCTGGGGGGTGGGGGTTGGTGATCTAATTGTCGTTCATTCTTTGGGGCACTCCTCTGTTTTTGTGGATGGTTGCGAAGAAAAAGCATTTCAGGATGTATATTGCATACATTTCTCTGACATTAAATTGTACCTTTGAACTAACTGCCTGATTAACATATCAGAAGTTTTCTCAGATATGTTACAATTGGGCCACTGCTTTCGTCACTTTCACGATTCTTCTGAGCAGAGTGGTTCTTCCTTGGTCCAATATGCTTTCCAACTAAAGGCACAGAGACTGGCACTGTCACCTGTCTTCCCTCTATTGGGAAGCTGGAGTCGGTGCTGCCACCAAGTGTTCACTCGGCAGAAAACAAGCAGTATTGTGTTCAATAGCAAATTTTTGCAACAATCATGGACTCAGGGTCTTGGACTTTTTTTTGTGTTACTGTACTTTATTGATAACTTATATGTGCTTGCTATCTTATACAGTGCCTATAAAAAATACTTACTCCACACCCCCCCCCAGAAGTTTTCATGTTTTATTGTTTTACAACATTGAATCACAGTGGATTTAATCTGGCTTTTTTGACACTGATCAACAGAAAAACTCTTTCTTGTCAAAGTGAAAACTGGTCTAAACAAATTTATTACAATTATTAAACACAAAATAATTGATTGTGTAATTACTCACCCCCTTCAAGACAGTGTGGTTAGGTCTCTAACAGCTTTGCACATCTGGACACTGTAATTTTTCCCCATTCTTCTTCAGAAAACTGCTCAAACTCTGTCAGATTGCATGGGGATTGTGAGTAAACAGCCCTTTTCAAGCTCAGCCACAAATTCTAATTGGATTGAGGTCTGGACTCTGACTTGGCCACCCAAGACATTAACTTTGTTGTTTTTAAGCCATTCCTGTGTTGCTTTGGCTTTATGTTTGAGGTCATTGAATTTGCTGGAAAACAAATCTTCTCCCAAGTCGCAGCTCTCTTGCAGACTACATCAGGTTTTCCTCCAGGATATCCCTGTATTTTGCAGCATTGATTTTACCTTCTACCTTCACAAGCCTTCAAGGGCCTGCTGCAGTGAAGCATCCCCAGGGCATGATGCAGCCACCACCATGCTTCAAGGAATGAATGTGCAGTGTTCAATTTTCTCCAAACATAGTGTTTAGTCTGATGGGCAAAAAGTTCAATTTTGGTTTCACCAGACTATAGAACCTTCTTCCACCTGACTTCAGAGTCTCCCACATGCCTTCTGGCAAACTCTAGCCGAACTTTCATGTGAGTTTTTTTTCCACCAGTAGCCTTTTCTTTGCCACTCTCCCATAAAGCTGCAACTGGTGAAGCCCCCGGGCAACAGTCGTTGTATGCGCAGTCTCTCCCATCTCAGCCACTCGTTCCCTTGCGAAAGGGACAGGTTAAAGATATCAGCTAACACTCCAGCCAGTTGATTAGCACAGGTCTTCAGTACACAATTGGGTCAGATGCTTTCCATGGGTTCACCTTCCTGAAAGATGCTCTCATGTAGATCTCAGACTGAAATCACAGGGTCATTGGGCAATGTGGGAGCTTGTGAAGGTGCTCCCATGTTCTGTCAAAGTGAGCATAAAAGGCGCTGGGCTTCTCTGGGAGTGAAACCTTGTTGTCACATACCGTATATAACTTGGTCTTACTTTGTTGGAGGGATAGCATTCAAGCCCTGCCACGGCTGTCAAGGATTCTTCTGTGATTCAAGTTTGGTATGGAATTGCCATGTCACATGTGAGATTGCTTTCTAGGAGTCGTACCTGGGCCTCTTATACTTTCCTTGCTTGCCAGGCCTGAACGCCGGCAATCTAGCCCTCAGCAGATTGCAGATCTCTTGGTTCATCTAGGGCTTCTCGTTCAGAATCAGAATTAGTTTTAATATCACAGGTGTATATCGTGAAATATCTTGGTGAAGAATGAATGATTTTGTGAGGACCTACTCATCCACAAGTGTCTTTATAAACTGATGATTCACTTGAACCAGAGTGAATAACTTCACTCACCCCAACCAATTCCACAACCTATGCACTCACTTTCAAGTTTCTATGACTCATGTTCTCAATATTTATTATTATTATTTTTTTCTTCTTTTTTGCATTTGCACAATTTATTGACTTCTTCACATTGGTTGTTTGCCCGTCTTTGCTTGTGAGCAATTTTTTATTGATTCTAATGTGCTTCTTTGCATTTAATGTGAGTGCCCACAAGAAAATGAATCTCAGGGTAGTATATGGTGATAATTAGATAATTAAGTTACTTTGAACTTTGAATGAAAAGAGGCTACAGGTAACCTGCTGACAAATGGCATTAGAATACATGACGTGTGTCTGTACATGATGGGCTGAAGGACCCAGTTTTGTACCCCATGGCTCTCTGACACCAATGGCAAAAAGAAATTGCAGATTATCATGACATCTTCTCCAGTTTATGAACTGCCTCCCATTTTATGGGAGAGAGGATTTGCTGTAAAATCCTCATAAAACAAGTCTGTTTTATGCTCAACACCAGACACACAGCAATTAGCTCCAATAAGTCAATTAGTTGCATCAATCTACAACTAAATATAATAGCCAGAATTTGGATCCATTAGTACACATCTTTTATGCACAAATTGCACACTTAAATGACCTAATTTGAGAAAGTTTGCATTCTGGTGATTTCCAGATGAAATTGAGTCCAACAGTGAATTGACATTAAACATGATTCACTTTAGCATGTGTGACTTAGTTTTTTTTCTCTGTTTTGTACCCAATGACCTCTAATGATGTAATTTATGATCTTTGTTGAACGTTCATTAAAATTCAAAGGAACACTCCACCAAGATCACCAATAGGACATTAGTAGAAGGATCTCCCTTCTGACATCAATGTATCGGTGAGAATAGCTGTCCGCCTCAGCTTCCAATGTTCAGGATATATGAAACTCATTCATTCTTCAAATTGTAATACTCACGGTACAGAATTTCACCAAGACACACGATGGAACAGATGGTCACCACCTTTAGGGAAAACTGAGGTGTCTCCCCTCTTCCTTGTATCTAGCTGTTACATGACTACCATGAAGAGAGTTCATTTAAGTCTGATGTTCTTCCCTTTGGTGGGTCAGTGTTGCAGCTAGCAGATCTGCTGCCTACCAACTACAGCAGCGTAGAGTTCAATTCTGATCTTGGTGCAGCCCATATGGAGATAGCCCATTCTCCCTGCAACAGTGGTGCTTTCCCCAAAAGCACAGATTCCCTAATCAGCCTAAAGATCGACTGGTACGTTAATTAGCAACTATAAACTGCCTCTAGTGTGTTAGTGGGAAAATCTGGACTGCTGGAAATGTGGGGATAAAAAAAAATATTTATTTACTGATTGATTGATTGATTGAGATACAAAGTGGAGTGGGCCTTCCAGCCCTTTTGAGTCAAACTGCACAGCATCCCACCAATTTAACGCTAGCCTAGTCACAAGACAATCTGCAATGACTAATTAATCTACCAACTGGTATGTCTTTTGACTGGAGCACCCAGAGGAAATCCATGCAGTTACGGAGACGATGTACAAACTCCTTACAAGTAGTGTTGGAAATTGAAACCGGGTCGCCTGTACTGTAAAGCGTTGTGATAACCACTACACTACTGTGCCACCCCAATTGTAGGGAATGGGACTGCTCTGTGAGTTCTCTTAGATTCGGTGGGCTGAAATTGTTTCCTATGTTGTAGTTAAATATGGATGATCAGTGTGCAAAGACATGACAGTTGGCAATTTTTAAAAGAGCTCCCATTAGGAAACATACTAGCCCCATTTTGGCGAATGGTTCGCAGTGTAAACACCATAGCCCTGCTTCTAATGTTTGGTCAACATAAGATTTGTTTTGAAGGAGTTGCCGATGGTTGTTCACAAAGAAGAATGAAATATAATTTCGAGAAAAATTGGAATATGCAGGCTACTCTGGAAATGGGTGGTTGATAGTGCGGACTTGGTGGACTGAAGCAGAGTTTTCATGCTGTCTAACACCAAGAATCAACTTACCTTTCAACCACAGATGGCAAACCAAGTTGTCACATAAAAGGTTGTAAAATGACATAACCCCTGTCTATCTGCCATACAACTACACTTGGGAAGGGTCCTTACTTTAGAATTGCTGGAGCATTCAAAGATATGAAAACAAATTGAAAAGCAAAAGGTCAGGATATAATACTTGAGCCCCTAAGTGTATTGTCTAAGATTCCTGCTTCCTGTTATAAAATTTGATGAGTCCTGATCCCAAATTAATAAACAATTTTTCAGCTTTTGCTCTCAAACAAGAGAACAGAAGATTATAAACGTAAAATACTGGGACTTTGAAGATTTTTAACATCCCCAGTGTAACAGGAATCCTGTAGCTACCATCAAGCAGGAGGTACAGAAGCTTTAAGTCCCACAGCACTAGGTTCAAGAACAGCACCTGCCCTTTTAGCTCTTCAACCAACCAGCACACCTCTAAGCACTGCAGTTCAGCAAGACTGTGAACACTTTGCTAGTTTTTCACTAAAATGAACTTCTATTTGTTTAAATTGTCTAATTAGCAGCGACATGGTAGAGTATAATATGGCACCCGTTAGTCTTGCGAGACCATGGATCTGCGCCTGGAAAGGGCACAGGCCTGGGCAAGGTTGTATGGAAGACCGGCAGTTGCCCATGCTGCAAATCTCCCCTCTCCACGACACCAATGTTGTCCAAGGGAAGGGCAAGGGCAAATACAGCTTGGCACCAGTGTCGTCGCAGAGCACTGTGTGGTTAAGTGCCTTGCTCAAGGACACAACACGCTGCCTCGGCTGGGGCTCGAACTCTTGACCTTCAGGTCACGAGTCAAATAACCACTTGGCCACGTACCCACATGCCCACATGGTAGAGTAGTGATGAGTATAACACTATTGCGTCATCAGCTGTAAGATCAGGGTTCAATTCCAGCCGCTGTCTGTAAGGAGTTTGCACTTTCTCCCCATGACCTAAGGTATTCCAGTTTCCTTCCACATTTCAAGGAAGTATAATTGTAAGTTAGTGAACTGTGAGTATGTTATATTGGGGCCAGAAGGAACGGCAACACTTGTGGGCTGCCCCCAGCGCAATCCACCTGATTTGATTTGAACATACAAACACTGTATGTTCCAACATCAGAATCAGATCACTGGCATTTGTCATGAAATTTGATGTTTTGTGGCTGCAGTACATTACAATACATAGTAATAGAAAAACTATAAATTACAATGAGAAATGATTTATATACTGTAAATATGTAGCGCAGAAAGAGAGCAAAGGAAATAGTGAGGTAGTGTTTATGGGTTCATTGTCCATTCAGAAATCTGACAGCAGAGGGGACAAAGCTGTTCCTGAAAATTTCAGTGCGTGTCTTCAGGTTCCTGTACCTCCTCCTTTATGATAACAATGAGAAGAGGGCATGTCCTGGGTGATGGTGATGGTGGTCCTTAATGATGGAAGCCGCCTTTTTGAGGCTTCGCTTTTTGAAGGTGTCCTCGATGTTTGGGAGGCAAGTGCCTACGATGGAGCTGGCTGAGTTTACAACTTCCTGCAGCTTTTACTGATCCTGTGCCATGGCCTCTCCATACCAGAAGGTGATGCAACCATTTAGAATGCTCTCCACAGTGCACCTGTAAAAATTTGCAGCAGCCTTTGGTGACATGCCAGATCTCCTCAAACTCCTAATGAAATATATCCACTTTGAAATTGTATCAACAGGTTGGGCCCAGGATAGATCGTCAGAGATGCTGACACCTAGGAACTTGAGATTGCTCATTGGTTCCATTGCTGATTCCTCGATGATGACTGCTGTGTTCCCTCGAATTCCCCTTCCTGAAGTCCACGATCAATTCCTTAGGCTTACTGACATTCAGTGCAGGTTATTGTTGTGAGACCACTTCAACAGCTGATCTATCTTGGTCCTCTACGCTCCCTCATCAATATCTGAAATTCTGCCAACAATAGCTGTGTATCAGCAAATCTATAGATGCTGCTTGAGCTGTACCTAGCCACATAGTTGCAGTGTAGACAGAGTAAAGCAGTGGGTGTGCCACTCTTGAGGTGTGCCAGTGTTGATTGTCAGAGAGGAGATGTTATTTCCAATCAGCACAGACTGTGGTCACTGAGGAAGTCAAGGATCCAGTTGCAGAGGGAAGTACAGAGGCCCAAGTTTTGGAGTTTGTTGATTAGAATGGAGGGTATGATTGTGTTCAGTGTACATGTGACAAATAAAGCAAATGTTTAAGGTCTCTTGTTCGTCAATTGTGGTTTTTCATGTAAAAATTATGTTCTATTTATGTTTAATTTAGGTTTTTTGTGTCTGCTGCCTATATGCTACATGCTATATGCCTGTGATACTGTTGCAGGTTTTTCATTGCACCTGTGCAAATGGACTTGTGCATAACACAAAACTAGAGTTTAAATTTCCCAGGATTGCAGGTTCCTACCATGTGTACTGGTCTACAGGAGATCTACAATATAATCTTCCTGCCACACTGCCTCCACTTTAGGCAACATGGATGAGAAAAGTCAGCTAATTGCTGATTTAATACCATCATCAATCCTGTTTCCTGGTGATCAACTTCCAGGAGTAATTAACTGATTTTTCTTTCTCATTTTACAAATAGAAATGACCTTATTTTGCATTCCTTTTTCTTTTTCATTTGAAAAGAGTCTTCATGAAGAGAACTGTAATACAAAGGTAAACGTGAGAGTGCTGTTAGAAGCTTGCATTCAAAGAAGAAAAGTGCTCCAAGGTTCTGGCTTTGCAGTGGCATGTTGCAACAAGTTACTTCCCAAACCGAAGAGCAGTTTTTACAATAAATTTTGTGATCTTTTATGAGGATTCATCTCCCATGAAAAGTATTGCATTAAATGCTTTGGGGTAAGCCTGGGCAATTTGCCAAGAAGTATCAAGCATTTGGGCTCCTACTCATTCAAACAATTCTTTTAATTTTGGAACCAGGCAAATTATGGCTAAATCTTTCATCTTGGGTGAATGATTCATAAGCTTGATACACCACTGCATCGAAGGAGGCTACTTTAGTTCATTAAGTTCACAGAGCAATTTTAACGCCCACACTCTCTAGGGGTAATATGCAATTTTCATGTTAAATTATGATGTAAACCCACACATCTTTGGTACATGAGGAGAAACAGGAATGTCTGGAGGAAACTGATGGAGTCACAGGGACAACAAGCAAACTCCACACAGAGGTCAGGATTCAATCCAGACTACTGGAGTTGTGAGGCAGTACTTTTACTGGCTGTGCCATTGTGCCACCCCAGGACACGGCCATGTCTCTGCACCACAGCACAACCATCCCTTTGTGCAGTCCAAAACCAGTACACCTTTATATCACCAACACATAATCCCTTCATTTTCCCTAAGTTCTTGAACATGCAATCATTGCTTATTTAACCATCTATATGAACACTTCTCCCTAGTACTCATCTCTGCATTGTTCACTGTAAAGAGATCTGCAGCTCTCCACATAAGATTTATTTAAAGGCAATATAAAAATATTACTACATAGCCTTGTCTACATTTTTCTGTCTCCTCTTCCAACTTTATTGCCTTCTGGGTTCTTCTCTTCTGCCATCCGATTTCTAAATTGACATTGAACCCATGAACACAATCTCACTTTTCTTTGTATTATTTCTGTTTTTGCACCATTTTTAATTTAACTATTTAATATACATCTACATACTTACTGTAATTTATTTATTTATTTATATTTTCTATATTATCATGTATTGCATTGCTCTACTGCTGCTAACTTAACAAATTTCACAACATATGCTGGTGATATTAAACCTGATTCTGATTCTGCTTCTGGGGAAGTTGAATCCTCAATCGCTAATCTTCTCAACATCCCTATTTCCTTTGGCCAATCATTAGCAGTCACACAAAGAGTGCCTTCAATTTTACATTTCCTAATTCACTTTCTAAACCACTCTCACACCATTTTCTGCCCCTCCAGTAACCATTGCTTATGTCACAGAATCAAACAGTCTGCAGCAGAGGAACAAGCCCTTCAGCTTTCCATATTGATGCCGACCTTCAAGTACTTACAGTGCCTTGTAAAGGTATTCTGCCCCCAATCCTTTGTTCACATAAATGAGGATTACAACCATAGATTTTGATGAAATTAACTGAGAATTTTTACTTGTGAAACACAAGCTCCTTTTTACGCAGTAAAGCCAAAAAACAATGCAAAATTGTAGAGCATGAAGAACTAAAAATTCAAGACCTGTAATGTCAGTTCAGTATTCAACACCTTCTGCTCAGTTCTTAATTGAACCACCTCTCGTAGCTGATACATCTAGTAATCTTTTTTGATAAGTCTCTGTAAGCTTTGAACAACGTGATGGAGCAAGATTTGCCTATTCCTTTTTGCAAAATTGCTCAAGTTGTTCCAGGTTAGTTGGGGAGTGGCAGTAGACAGCAACCTTGAGGTATTGCCAGAGAATCGATTGGGTTAAGGTCAAAACTCTGACCGGGCCACTCAAGGGCACCAATTTTCTTCAGAAAGTTGCTTTCTGGCAGAAGCCCGCAGGTTTTTATCCAGGATCTCTCTGCATTTATCAGTATTCATCTTCCATCATTCCTGACCAAATTTTCAGTCCCTGCTGCAGAAAAGCATCCCCATAGCATGACTCTACCTCCACCATCCTTTATGTAGCGATGGTGTTACCTAACTGATGCACAATATTATATTTACGCCACATGTATTCTTTCGTGTTGAGGCCAAAATGCTCCACTTTAGTCTCATCCAACCACAAGACTTTCTTCTACATCTTTACGGTATCTTCTAAGTAACTTTGCAAAGTCTTTATGGGCAAGGACGTGCTTTTTTTTTAGCCAAGGCTTTTTCCTTGCCACTCTACAGTAAGTACTCTTTTTGCATAAGGCATTAGGGATTGTGGCGCCGTGAACTTCATCTCCAGTTGCGGCCACCAACTTCTGCAGTGTACTCAGAGTGTCTGTTGGCCTCACCATAGTCTCTCTTACAAGTGCCATTCTTCTCTGGTGAATAAGTTTAGAGGGGCAGCCTGACCTAGACAATGTGACTGTGGTTTCACAAAGAACTGCGCTGAGCTCCAAGGTACGTTCAACACCTTTGTGATAGCCTTGTACCCTTTCCCTGAACATGAGGAAATTTGCAGATGCTGGAATTTCAAGCAACACACATAAAAATTGCAGGTGAACGCAGCAGGCCAGGCAGCATCTATAGGAAAAGGTACAGTCAACGTTTCGGGCCGAGACCCTTCGTCAGGACTAACTGAAAGAAGAGATAGTAAGAGATTTGAAAGGGGGAGGGGGAGATCTGAAACGATAGGAGAAGACAGGAGGGGGAGAGATGGAGCTAAGAGCTGGAAAGTGGATTGGCAAAAGGGATATAAGAGGATCATGGGACGGGAGGCCTAGGGAGAAAGGGGGAGGGGGGAAGCCCAGAGGATGGGCAAGGAGCATAGTGAGAGGGACAGAGGGAGAAAAAGGAGAGAGGCAAAAACCTTAATAATAAATAAATAACGGATAGGGTACGAAGGGGAGGTGGGGCATTAATGGAAGTTAGAGAAGTCAATGTTCATGCTACCAGGCTGGAGGCTACCCAGACAGAATATAAGATGTTGTTCCTCCAACCTGAGTGTGGAGGAGGCCGTGGATAGACATACCAGAATGAGAATGGGACGTGGATTTAAAATGTGTGCCCACTGGGAGATCCTGCTTTCTCTGGCGGACAGAGCGTAGGTGTTCAGCGAGACGGTCTCCCAGTCTGCAACGGGTCTCGCCAATATATAGAAGGCCGCATCGGGAGCACCGGATGCAGTATATCACCCCAGCCGACTCACAGGTGAAGTGTCACCTCACTTGGAAGGACTGTCTGGGGCCCTGAATGGTGGTGAGGGAAGAAGTATAAGGGCATGTGTAGCACTTGTTCCGCTTAAGTGCCAGGAGGGAGATCGGTGGGAAGGGATGGCGGGGGACGAATGGACAAGGGAGTCATGTAGGGAGCGATCCCTGCGGAAAGCTGGGGGGGGGGAGGGGAAGATGTGCTTAGTGGTGGGATCCCGTTGGAAGTGGCGGAAGTGACGGAGAATTATATGTTGGGCCTGGAGGCTGATGGGGCAGTACGTGAGGACAAGGGGAACCTATTCCTAGTGGGGTGGTGGGAGGATGGGGTGAGAGCAGACGTGCATGAAATGGGAGAGATGCGTTTGAGAGCAGAGTCGATGGTGGAGGAAGGGAAGCCCCTTTCTTTAAAAAAGGAGGACATCATTATTATTATTACTAATTTTTTTTCTCCCTCTGTCCCTCTAACTATACTCCTTGCCCATCCTCTGGGCTCCCCCCCTCCCTCTTTCTTTCTCCCTAGGTATCCCATCCCATGATCCTCTCATATCCTTTTTGCCAATCAACTTTCCAGCTCTTGGCTCCATCCCTTCCTCTCCTATCTTCCCCTATCATTTCAGATCTCCCCCTCCACATCTCACTTCCAAATCTCTTACTATCTCTTCTTTCAGTTAGTCCTGACGCAGGGTCTCGGCCCGAAACGTCGACTGTACCTCTTCCTATAGATGCTGCCTAGCCTGCTGTGCTCACCAGCAATTTTTATATGTGTTACCCTTTCCCTGATTTGTGCTTCTTTATTATCATTTCCCTGTCTTGTCTTGAATACTCTTTTGTCTTCATTTTAATTTGGTCTGTTGAAAATCTACTATACAGTTGGACCATACAGAGAGAGGGGGTATTTATTCGTACAAATTCATTAAAAACAGGCGATCCTCCAATTTTTGACATCAACAAATTGGGTGAGTTGGTAAGGTAATATACAGTTATTGCACCTGAGGAGAGACAGGGATTACAAAGGGGATGAATACTTGTGTCAGCCACACAATTTTGGTTTTGAAATTTTTGTAAATTGTTGACAGGTTTTGGAATCTTTCCTCTCATTCGATATGATGCACAATGTTTTGTAGATTAGTTCAAAAACCGTTCAATATATTTTAAATTCAGAAAATGAAACAGCAAAATGTTAAAATAGTTGTGGGGGCTGAATACTTTTTAAAGGCACTGTATCAATACTAAACCCATTTACAATATTTCTATCTCAGTGTTGTGTGTGATTCAAGTGCTCATCAAGGTGCATCTTACATGCCGTGAGAGCATCTGCTTCCACCACCTCCTCAGGCAGTGCCATCCAGATGTAAACAAACATCCTTTTTCAGATCCCCTCTAAACTTTCTGGTCCTCATCTTAAACCTATCTAGTTTTAGATACGTCTGCCTTTGAGAAAAATTTCTGTCTAGCCTATCCCTGTCAGCTGAGCCCGTCTATCCTGTCCTACTGCAACAACTTTAGACTAGTAACATCTTGGGACGTTCCACTGTAATTTCAATTGTATTAATGTAAGGCGTATTAAATAATTTGCTTCAAGGCAGCTGCAATAGATTTATTTAGGTAATATGATTATTTGGAGAGGAAACCACTCCAGATAATCACATTCATCTAACACTGCAGTGCAGGGTTGGGGGAGAGCTATATCTTTGGAGGTGTTGTGTCTCAAATGAACCATTAAACCAAGACTTGGCTGATTCGCTTCAATCCCGTGGCATTATCTGTGCAGAGCATTTCAGAAAAGCAAATGTTTCCATTTTTTCTTTCTACAGCTTCTAGCAAAAATAATTTTAATATTGCAAGGTGTTTGTTCATCCTTCCCTGCACTATTTCAGACTTGTTAAGCTTTTCACTTCTTTAAGTGACTTCTTCTGCACATCTGATGAAAGCACTTGTATCTTTTTTACAAGGACAAGTCAGGAAATCAGAAGCCACTGAGAGAACAGCTGGCTTACAAGTGAAATAGTGAATCTGCATTCCAATTAATCAGATGAAATTAAACCTTGGGAAACTTTTACAAACAAAACTGCTTCAGGCTCCATTTAAGCTGAAATAAGTACAGTCTGAAACTGATCACTTGAATAGACAGCAACACAGACCCAAATTAATCTGATTATCCCGGATCACTATCATCATCGCTACTAGGGACCCATTAAATTCAAAGAATATAATTTAATGTGGCTTCTGTTTGTGACAGTTCACTCTGCCAGCTCCGCTCTACCTAAAGCTTGTTGCTCGAAAGGCAGTGTATTATGAAATATCGTCTTGATCACGATTAACGAAGATATGCAACATTACCTAGACCCAAACTCATAAGGATTGCATTGGTGCAGCTGTTAACCAATTGTGAAATGGCTTGGGTTCATTTTGGCCAGCTCCTTGCATGGTCTTTTTGATAATAAAGCATCATGGAACATTTTAGTTCTTTCGGCTCTGTGAAGGAGAGTTTAAAAGCCACCACAACTGATACAAAAATGGTCCAACACAAAGGCACCTTGGCCTGTTCAAGGAAATTAAAACAATAGTTAGTTATCAAACTGATATTGAAGCATTCTGTCCAGTTTTATATATTCATATTTGGATTTGCTGTAGAGTAACTGAGTTTAAATGTAGTCGTTTCACATATTTCTTTAGAAAATGCTTCATATCAATTTTTAGAAAAATTAAAGCTTATCTTAAAGCAACAGATGGAGAGTAGATGAGTCAGGGGAAAAATGCAACAAATGGTTAACAACATGAGGACAATCAAAGACCTTGTGTGATTTTCAAAGGTTCAAAGATTCATTTTATTGTCAAAGTATATAAGTACAATACAACTCTGACATTCATCTTCTCCAGACAGCCATGAAATACTGAAAAAACATGGGATTCGTTAAAGAAAAGACATCAACCTCCCTCCTCTCATGAAAAGGAAAAAGAAACAAAACTCGCAAAACCCAACTCCCCACTCCCTTCCTCACACAAAAATCCTAACGGATCGCCCACACTGAAAATGGAAACTGGAATACCAAACCCCAAACCCCTCCCTCGCACAAAATACAACAAATTGCCCACAGCAGCCATTACATCAAAAACCTCAAACCTCCAACTTCATCCCTCACAAAAAAACAGTAACGACATCAAACCCCCAACACTCCCCCATAAAAAAGTGATAACATCAAACCCCCAACCCTCTCGCCCACAAAAGTGAACCGCACCAACAGCACCAAAACCCCAAACCCTCTCCCACATGCAAAAGCCAACAGATCACCTACACAGAAAAACCAATAAGAACATCAGATTCCAAATCCCCAACACTTCCTGTGCACAAAAACAACACGTAGCCTACCCAAAACCCCATCGCGCCAATCGCCAACAAGAAGGAAAACACAGAAAACTGAAGCACAGCAATATAAGCTACAGTCCATAATCACATGAAGCTCAGATGTTCTGACAATGTGATATTGCGCATTAAATCCAGGGCAAAAGAGTCATGTCTACAATTAATACACAGTACATTTTGATTGCCACATGACCTCTCCCAACCCTATCTCTAAAACTTTTTCTAGCCTTCTATGAGGGTGATTGATAATTTCGTGGCCTAAGGCAGAAGAAGATGAGTTATTAACTTGAAACTTTCTGCATTTTCACTCAAAGAGTTGAACAGCATGTGCGTGTAACTCATCTCCTTCTACCTAAGGCCACAAACTTATCAATCACCCCTGCTGTGGACCACCTGGAGGTCCAAGACCTTCTCATTACATGCACGTGCAGTTCAACTCTTTAAGTGATAATGCAGAAAGTTTGAAGTTAATAACTCATCTCCTTCTACCTTAGGCCACGAACTTATCAATGACCCCTGCTGTGGACCACTTCTACAAAGAAGGGATCCGTATGCTCCATGACCGCTGGACTAAGTGTATACATGTAGCAGGGGACTATGTTGAAAAATAAGTATGCTAGGTTTTCTAAAATCTTCTACCTTAGGGCACGAACTTATCAATCACCCCTCGTACTCCTCAAATTACCGTTTTCATTTTTAATTACCAAAATTACACCAATAAATATCAACCTGTAGAGAATGCTCAAAACTCTTAACTGGAGGAACCTTCCTGCGCTTCCACAGAAAAAAAAGACAGAAACTAGTGCCCTATACCTGGAGTCTTATTAAACTGTACACAGACTGGCATCATGGAAAACCATATAATGCCACCATTATAATCTGCGATGTTCAAATGTTGTGAAGAATATACATCGAAGGCCTCAATCTCAGTAACAGAAAGAAGGAAATTTCAGAAAATTTACTTGTACAAGTAATTCACATTTAGGATGAGTAACACATTACCTGGCATCTGCAATCTGCTCACCTAATCAACAACCACTCCAATACTTATAAATTGCTCAAGTTGGCCAGCTGTTGAAAATTCATTTTGACTAAAACTGCTTTTCCTTCAGGACAGAGTAAATCGTTATATAGGGAAAATAGTAAACATACATCAAAAACACAGGTTTAATCCCACATCTGACCTGACTCTGAGATAAAAGGCTGTGTGCTGATAAACTATATCAGAGATCTCAGCATAAAATATGGGCTGACGTTCCAGTGCAAAAATAAGGGAGTCCTTCAGATGAGAAGTTAAACAGAGACACCATCTGTCCTTGGGGTGATTATAAAATATTCCATATTAGCATTTTAAAGGAGGCCATGGCGTTCAACTCAACATCCTCATCAATATTTATCTCTGAAGCTAAATCTCTAGACATGATCACACTGGTGCTTACAGGATCTTATTCTGCAGAAATTGGCTACAATGTACAATAGTGGTCAGACCACAAATATTAGTATAACTCTCTGAGGTTCTGCAAAAGATTCTGTATAAATGTATGGTGCTTTCTTTTTCAGGACTGCTGAGTACAATAATGGAACATTTTACATAATCGTTTATATTCTGGAACTTTGCAGAGAGCTGCTCCAAAAGAAAACAGCAATTAGAAAGTGATTAATGGCCTGAGACAAAGCTCCTCTTTAAAATAGTCCTAAGCCTATTTGAAAATTTAACCATCTTTGCTGAAGACATGCAAAAGCTGCAGAATCGGGAGCACCAGAAGCAATGGCAATGTATTAGGACTCATCACACCCAGCAGCAAGGGATCCATGTGTCATGTAAGGCAGGCACAACAAATTCAGTCTCTCTTTGACAAATTAGTGGCTACAGTTGTGTTCTGCTGACACCACCTTATTTGTGATCCAGAGGTCAGAGTTAATAATGCAGAGATGTAACATCGTATCTAACCCTGGCAAACATACAGTTCGAAAAGGAAATCTAGAAATAAAAGAATTGCATCTAAAAAATTCACCAGCTTCATCAGTGTTCAGCAGGAAAGGAAATCTGCTGTTACTGCCCAGTCAAGACTTTCAATTGGTAAAATTGCCTCTTGTTGCAATGGACAGTGGAAAATGTTGTTTACTGTCATAATATCCTTACAGATCATTTGGGTAGTGTGAGGAAAAAGAACAGAGCCGAGGTTAAAGTTATAGAATTGTGTAGTCGTGGATACAGGTCCCTTCAGCCCAACAAGTCCATACTCACCCAGCTGGTCCTAATTTCAGTCTATATCCCTACAAACCTCACCCCTCCATGTACCTGTCCAAATGATACTACTGTACTCACCTCGACCACTTCCACTGGCAGCTCACTCACCACCCTCTGTGTGGAAAAAGTTGCCCCTCAGGCCCCTTATAAACATTTCTCCTCTCACCCTAAATCTATGTCCCCTAGTTCCGGACTCACCTACCCTGAGGAAAACACTGTTACCATTCACCTTACCTTTGCCAGATATGGTAGTTACAGAAAAAGTGCAGTACAGACAAACATAAAGGTTTGTTCTTTATGTATTTTTCATGATTGCAAGACCCTGCTGGATATTAAGAATAGCAAGCACCCCACTAGCAAGTTGCTCTATAGAAGTGGGGCTGGACTTGTGCACCGTGTCGCAGCCTGCTTCAGCCAGGTGGTGGCATGTGATCCACAAATGGTGGAAATGACTGTCTTTGACATTTTTATTGTGATCGTAAGACCCTGTTGGACAGTGGTAACATATTGTGAGTCCAATTCACTAGTTCATTGGCAAGACTAAAGGTCGGGGAGCTGCACGGCCTCAGTTGTTGTGCAGACCAGGCCCTTATGCCTGAGGATAGCCGGCTGCAGCTGCCAGAGAAGGAGACACCAGAGCTAGCTGTGTGCCACTAGATTCCGTGCTGGGCTGGCGGCTGTCCCCTCCTGTTGGTGCTGCCCTTCAGCATTCGCTCTGTGGAAGACAAGCTGGATTACGCTCATCTGTAGCTTCACTTGCACAAGATGAGGAACTGATGTGGACTTGCTCTTGCGGAAACATGGCTCCAGGACAACACCTACGCATCATCAATCTATAGGCTATGACAATCAGGGACTTGGGCTACATATATTTTTAATTATTATTTTTGTAACTGTTTTCCTGCTATCATAATAATACGTACATTATATGCAGTGTGCTGTGTGTTGGTACAGCGCTTTGAACTTTGGGCCCGGAGGAATGCTGTTTCATTTGGTTCTATTCATTTAAACTTGAGCAATAAGGTGTAAGGCCATAACAAGGTAGATTGAGAGATCAAGAGTCAATAGTCAACAGGGGATCATTGGGATAGAAGCTATCCTTGAGCTTGGTGGTATGTGCTTTCAGGCTTGATGGGAGGGTCAGAATGAGAGAAGGTCCAGGCTGGGCGGGTGGCATGGTAGCATAGTGGTTAGTGCAATATTTTACAGCAGTCACCATTTAGCTCCCACTGCTATCGGTAGTGAGTTTGTGCATTCTCCCCATGACCATGTGGGGTTCCTCTGGGAGCTCCAGTTTCCTTTCATGTTCCAAAGCTGTACAAATTAGGGTTAGTGAGTTGCGGGAATGCTATGTTGGCACCGGTACCATTGTGACACTTGTAGGCTGCCCAGCACAATCTTTGCTGATTTGACTTGATGCAAAACAATGCATGTCACTGTATGTTTCGATGTAAATGTCAAAAATAATAATAATAATGTGGCAAATTATTTCATTACTGCAATATATAAATATACACAGTAACAATAATCAATAATAATAGTAAATATAATAATATCCGCTAATAATAAAGTACAGAATAATAAAATACACAATAATAATTTACCAATGTGCAATACTGTACAATAATAATGTACGAAACAATAAAACAGAGGCTATTGTACTATGATGTGTGTTCTCCTGTTGCACAGAGATGAACTGTTGTACATGCTAATTGTATTTGGTAGGAAAGATTTTCTGTAACGATCTCAATGAGCCTGTTCGAAAGGGTGCTCTGCTCATAATAAATCTAATCTTTATCTTTTTTCTCTTTATGCTAGGCAGAGAGAAGTAAACACAGAGTTCATGGATTGGAGGCTAGCTTCTATGATGTACTGAGCTGCATCCACAACTCTGCAATTTCTTGCCGTCATGGGCAGAGCAGCTACCATACCAAGCCATGATGCATTCAGACAAGACGCTTTCCATGGTGTATCACTACAAACAGTTGAGGGTCAAACTAGACATGCCAAGTTTCTTTAGCCTCCTGAGGAAGTAGAGGTGTCGTTGCACTTTCTTGGCTGTGATATCCACATGGTTGAACCAGAACAGTTCACGTCTCGGAACTTAAAGCTTTCAACCTTCTCAACCTCAGCACCGTTAATTTAAATGGGAGCATGTGCACCTGCACCTTCCTGAAGTCAATGACTAGCTCTTTAGCTGACATCGAGGGAATGCACTGCAATCATACACCAATGTACTGAACTGAAGTGCTGAGGTCACTCCATCGTACTGAACTAGAGACAAATTTGGTGGAATAGTGAAAGTACTCAAAACAATGTCCATATCCAGAAAACGAGGACAAGGAAATCACACCCAATTTGTATGTCTATAAACAAACAACAGTCATTAGCATTATGATTTTGTCACCTTAGTGACCAGAAATATCATCAATAAAAGAGAATTCATTTCCAATTCTCCAGGTCAACCAGTTGACCCCATTCCTTTTCTATTTTCTAATCTGTCCCTCTCCAATGGTGCTGAGTTAAGCTGGAGTCTAGATAGATTAGCCTTGTGGATTCTAATCTTGCCCCATTGCCTTTGTCTGACCCATTTTGCTGAAAATGGAGAGTAGACTGATGTAGAGGTAATTGGCCGGATTGGATTCTTCCTACTTCTTGTGGATAGGATATACCTAGGCAATTTTCTACCTTATTGGGTAGGTATCAGTGTTGTAGCTGTACTGGAACTTCATGGCCAAGGGTGCGACATTTTCTGAAGTACAAATCTTTAGTACTATTACTGGGACGTTGTCATAGCCCATGGCTTTTCTTGCCTTTTAAAGATGTAAACATTTACCTTTTATCCTGCCTCTAAATTTAAAGTAATATTCCTTACCTCAATTTTTTTCAAACTATTGTTTCACAGAGGTCGATACAATCATCTCTCAGATAACTTCTCTATGAGACAAAAGCCCATAACACTCATCAGCATATGGCTATCCTCCATGCTTTTCCTTCTAAACTCATTCACTCTGTATGTTTCCCTTGGCATCTCGTTGACCTATACTGGATGCAATTTAGCCTTTTCATGATAACGTGGAGTGACTCAAATTGGCTGAAGACAGGCACCCATCATGCTGGGGACCACTGGAGGAGGTCGAGGTGGATCATCTGTTTGGCACTTCTAGCAGAAGATTTTTGCATGTGCTTCAGCTTTCTTTTTTACACTGATGTGCAGGGCTCCCCCATCATTGGCAATGGGGAAGCTTGTGAAGCCCTCTCCTCTAATGAATCATTTACTTGTCCACCCCATTTGTGACTGGATATGGCACGTGTGCAGAGCTTAGATCTGATCCATTAGTTGTGGGACTATTAACTTGGACTATTGCATGCTATTTCTGTTGTCTAGTATGCAAACAGTTCTATCTTGTAACTTTATGCCAAGCCATGATATATCAGATTGTGACTGAGTGATAGCCAATGCATCTCATGCACACCCAGTCCTCAGTTGCTAGATCTCATGCAAGTTCATCTGGACACATTTCTAAGAATTTCCTACTTGTAAAAGACAACCACGGCTTTGCAGTTGGGGCCAACAGATGGTGATCGGGTGCCGGGAAAGCTAGTAAGTTTTACCCTCTGTGACGTAGGGAAAGTTAGGATAATTTACCCCAGACAGGCAAACATGCAGATGTGTGCACACACACACACAGATATACACAACATTCAGTTGCCACATACATTGCAAACACATACAACTCAGGAAAACATCAGCTTTACCCAATTTTCTAAGTTAGCCCTGAAAGGGTTACTGAGAATGACGCAAGGCTTTCAGAGTATGTGGTTCTCTGGTATTATATAAGGAGTAAAATTACTGTGTGATTGCTCAAGCACAATTCTCATAAAAGCAGGCTTATTTGGCCAGACAAATTCACAGAAGAGTACACTGTGTTCCGATCTCACTTGAGCAAATTCATTACAATCAGCCACAATTGTCTACAGTTCAAAAAAAGCCATTGAAACATATGGAATATACCCTCATATCCCTCAGCAGTGATGCAGCAAACATAGCATAGACTCCTCCACAGAGATACTTGGTTTAAATTGCCCAAGTCAATGTCATTATTACCAAGTGCTGAATACAGATTATATAAGGAGGTCTTGTCTGAGTGAGATGAGAGCATACTTTTCTGTACTGGAAATTCTTTTCAAATGGTCCTGCTCCTATAAATACTGCCAATTTTCCAGGGAACCCATATAAATACAGAGCAACAAATCATGTGCTGGAGAAACTCATCAAGTCATGCAGTATCTGTGGGAGGAAAGAAATTATCAATGTTTCAGGTCAAAACATGTATCCTGATGCAGGGTATCATATTTTCTGCTCCAGATTTCAGCACCTGCAATCCCTTCTGTCCCTATAAATGCAGTCTCACTGCCAGGATCCCCATTTATACTACCACTTTTCCAAGGAACACCCATAAATGCTCTTCTGCGAAGATGAGGCCACCTTCAAGGTAGAACAGCAAATCCTTATTTTCTGTCTGAGTAAAAAAAATTCTCTCTCCTCTTCCTCTCTTTGGCCTCCTACCCCTTTTCACCTGCCTATCACCTCCCTCTGGGTCTACACCCCCCTTCCTTTTTTCCTATGGTCCACTCTCCTCTCCTATCAGATTCCTTCCTCTCCAGCCCTTTATTTTCCTACTCACCTGGTTTCACCTATCACCTTCTAGCTATCCTTCTTCCCCTCCCCCACCTACTTATTCCACATCTTCGCCCCTCCTTTCCAGTCCGGAATAAGGGTCTCGGCCCAAACTGTCAAATATTTATTCATTTCCGTAGATGCTGCCTGACCTGCTGAGTTCCTCCAGCATTTTGTGTGTATTGCTTTGGATTTCCAGCATTTGGAGACTTTCTCATACCCATAAATACAGCCCAATAAATGAGGTCCTCTGAAACACTGGTATACACATAACTCACTTCGGAGCTGCTCTTACTGAAAAACCATCTGACTTCTATTTGGCTTGTACATAAATTTTCATTGAAAGTTTACTTAGCTTCTGAGATTCTCTATGAAATACAGTATAATCCTAAAGAGGACTTTTTAACCCAATGTGAGTGAAATACAGTTTAACTCTTGTTCCAAGAACCTATTTTGAATAATCTGTTGTGCGCCTCCTATATTCTGTGCACTTCTCAACTGGTAAACAATCTAAACTCTCTGAATTGCGCTGCAAGTGTTTCCTGCAGATTACTTAACCTGAGAGTAAATCTGAATTGCTCTAAGCTTGATCTGATGATATGTTACTTAGTCTTGGGAAAGATGAGGAAAAAGTGGTGGGAATCCACATATTTTGTAAAGAACAATCAAGCTTCACTTTTAAGCTTTAGTACGTCAGTTTGATCGACCACATTTTAAAGGCCAGGTTTTTGTTCGCAGGATTATAAAACCCAAGCTAGTTTGCACAGCTAATAATCCATCAGGAAAAGATTTGTGAGATAAAAAGGAATGTCGTTGGTGTGAAAAAAATTAACAGTTAATATTGCATACAGTGTGAATAATGGAAAGCACCTGGGCACATTAAGGAGACAACAAACTGATTTATAAAATTATTAGAATAGTTTAACAACTAACCATGTATTTTCAAGAAGCAATCTGATAAAATAATTAACACTCTCAGTGCACTTTTCACATCTTCTTCAAAAGACAGAAGAGGAACACTCAACATCAAACCTATGAGGATAGAGACCACAGCTTGTAAGGTTTCATTGAACAGATTAATTTATTTTTCAAGTTGAAAGGAGGGAGGACTTGTATTTATATAATACTTTCACAATCTCTGAATGTTTCAAAGTACTCACAAGCACTTAAGTATTTTTAAAGTGCAGTCACTGTAAGATGTGGGAAATAGGGCAATGAATTTGTACATAGTACGATTCCATAAATATCAATGAGCCAATAAGCACATAAAAATATTGACAAAGGAACAAAACCTGAGAAAATTCCAGTCCTCCTCAAATAGTGCCATCTGATCACTTTAACCACTGATCCAAACCTACCTGTTATATAACAGGAGTTGCATAACACCAGGAGTTCCAACTGGTTCCTCTCCACCAACACTCTCAACAGACACACTGAACTTGTTTTCACCCTGAACAACTTTTCTTTTGACTCCTCTCACTTCCTGCAAGTCAAAGATGTAGCTATGGGCACCAGCTATGCCTGACTTTTTGTTGGCTACATGAAACAGTTCCTGTCTGGTACCACTCTCAACTCTGTGTCTATTATACTAATGACTAATTGAATGCCACTTCCTGCACTGATGGAAAACTCATCAATTTTATCACCTTTGCCACTAACTTTCACCCTGCTCTCATTCACTTGGACCATTTCTGACACTCCTCTCCCTTTCTGTCTCCACCTCAGGAGACAATCTATCCACTGATCTTAACTGGTGATTCCTGCAGAAACTTCGACTACATCCATTCAAATCCCATCTCCTCTATGAATGCCATCCTTTTTCCCCCAGTCTCTTGTCTCTCTCAAGATGACACCTGCCATTCTAGGGCATCTGAAGTGTCCTCCTTTTTCAGGAAATGTGGCTTCCTTTCAGCAGTTGTGAATGGAGTCCACTTTCACATCTCCTCTACCCCTCGCACTTTTCCACTCAACCCACATCCTTTCAAAGAGAACAGAGGGAGAGTTCCCCTTGTCTTCACCCTCCACCTTACAAGACTCCTCTCCAGCAACTGCAATGACATCTTCCCTTCCCTATGCCTTTCCACCATCCATGGGGACCACTCCCTCCACGACTCTCTGATCCACTCCTCCTCCCCCTGAACTCTGATACTTTCTCTTAAGATAGCAAGAGGGATTACACTTGCTTTTATACCTCCTTACCATCACCATTCAGAGACCTAAATTGCCTCAACTGGAAGGGCAAAGGTTCACATGCACCTCATCCTACCTTGTCTACTGCACTTGGCGCTCCCGATGGGGCTGCCTCTACAATGGTAAGGCCAGGTACTAACTGGACAATAGTTCTGCAAAGCACCGACACTCAGTCCACAATGGCCATCCCAAACTCCCAGCTGCATGCCATTTCAATTCCCCTTCTCATTCCTACAGCGAGCTGTCCATCCTTAGCTTTCTCCAGTGCCAGATTAAGGCCTATGCAAACTGGAAGGCTGACACAACACTTCATATTCCACATGAGTACAACCCATGAACTCAGAGTTTTCCAATTTTAAATATCCCTCATACCCCACACCTCTAGTGGGCCCCTTTATCCCCCATCCCCAGATTACCCCTCCCTGATTCCTCCCAATCCTTCTCCAGCCCTCCTATTTTTGCCCTCCACCCCTCACTGAACCCCCACCAGCTCCCTCAATTCCTCCTTTCCCTTCTGGTTCCATCACCTATTACACACACAGATCACTCACCTTTATCTAGTTCTAGTTCGGCTTGCTATTCACCTCATTCTCCCCTCCTTTACCAAGAAACATACACAAAACTCAGCAGCCCAGGCAGCATTTAGGGAAAAGAGTAAACGGTCAACGTTTTCGGCCGAAACCCTTCGGCAAGACTGGAGAAAAAAAGCTGAGGAGTAGATTGAAAGGTGGGGGGAGGGGAGAGAGAAATGCCGGACGACAGGTGAAACTTGGAAGGGGAGGGATGAAGCAAAGAGCTCCGAAGTTGATCAGTGAAAGAGACAGAAGGCCATGGAAGAAAGAAAAAAGGGTGGGGGGGAGGGAGCACCAAAGGCTAAGAATGGGTGGGCAAGGAGATAACTCTTGAAGCTGCAGGAGTCAGATAAGCGGGTGACAGTCAGGGAATTGAGGAAAAGAGCTCAGATGGTAGAGAGTACCCCTGTGGCCATCCCCCTCAGTAATCGTTATCTCGTTTTGGATATGGTTGAGGGGGATGACCTGACAGAGGATGACCATGGTGATCTGGTCTCTGGCACTGAGCCAGGTTCCGTGGTGCAGAAGGGAAGGAGGAAGATAAGGAATACCGTAGTCACAGGGGATTCAACAGTGAGGGGAACTGACAGGAGGTTATGTCAGCCTGAAAGAGGTACCCTCATGGTGTGTTGCCTCCCAGGTCCCAGGGTACAGGATATCTCAGACCGGGTGCAGAGTATTCTGAAGGGAGAGGGTGACCAGCCAGAAGTCTTGGTACATGTCAGTACCAATGACATAGGTAGAAAAAGGGAGGAGATCCTGAAGAGAGAATTCAGGAAGTTAGGTAGGAAGCTTAACAGCAGGACCTCTAAGGTAGTAATCTCAGGATTGCTACCTGTGCCACATGCTAGCGAGTGCAAGAATAGCATGATCAGGTGTATTAATGTGTGGCTGAGAGACTGGAGTAGGGGCGGGGCTTCAGATTCCTGATCACTGGGGCCTCTTCTGGGGGAGGTACGACCTGTACAAAAAGGACGGGTTACACCTGAACCCAAAAGGATCCAATATCCTAGCAGGCGCATTTAATCGAGCTGTTAAGGAGAGTTTAAACTTATTTAGCAGGAGGATGGGAACCGGAGTGATAGGGCTGAGGAAGGGGAAAACAGAAATAAATCAAAGATAGCGTGCAACAAAGATTAAAGGAAGAACAGGCAGGAGATGAGGCTTAATCAAAGCCAGTGGCATGAGTTACAGGGCAATAGAGACGTGGTGCAGTTAAAACAGAAAGCAACAAAGACTGGACTGAGAGTGCTGTATTTGAACGCACGTAGCATAATTTAAAAAATGGACAATCTTGAAATTCAGCTACAGATTGGCAAGTATGACGTTGTGGCCATCTCTGAAACTTGGGTAAAGAATGGCTGCCATTGGTAGCTGAACGTCCAAGGATATACGGTGTATCAGAAAGATAGTTTAGTTGGCAGAGGGGGTGGTGTGGCTCTATGTATAAGAAATAATTTGAAAGGCATTTGACAAAGTTCCACACGGTAGGCTTATTCAGAAAGTTAGAAGGCATGGGATCCAGGGAAGTTTGGCCAGGTGGATTCAGAATTGGCTTGCCTGCAGAAGGCAGAGGGTGGTGGTGGAGGGAGTACATTCAGATTGGAGGATTGTGACTAGTGGTGTCCCACAAGGATCTGGTCTGGGACCTCTACTTTTTGTGATTTTTATTAACGACCTGGATGTGGGGGTAGGAGAGTGGGTTGGCAAGTTTGCAGACGACACAAGGTTGGTGGTGTTGTAGATAGTGTAGAGGATTGTCAAAGGTTGCAGAGAGACATTGATAGGATGCAGAAGTGGGCTGAGAAGTGGCAGATGGAGTTCAACCCAGAGAATTGTGAGGTGGTACACTTTGGAAGGACAAACTCCAAGGCAGAGTACAAAGTAAATGGCAGGATGCTTGGTAGTGTGGAGGAGCAGAGGGATCTGGGGGTACATGTCCACAGATCCCTGAAAGTTGCCTCACAGGTGGATAGGGTAGTTAAGAAAGCTTATGGGGTGTTAGCTTTCATAAGTCGAGGGATAGAGTTTAAGAGTCGCAATGTAATGATGTAGCTCTACAAAACTCTGGTTAGGCCACACTTGGAGTACTGTGTCCAGTTCTGGTCACCTCACTATAGGAAGGATGTGGAAGCATTGGAAAGGGTACAGAGGAGATTTACCAGGATGCTGCCTGGTTTAGAAAGTATGCATTATGATCAGAGATTAAGGGAGCTAGGGCTTTACTCTTTGGAGAGAAGGAGGATAAGAGGAGACATGATAGAGGTGTACAAGATAACAAGAGGAATAGATAGAGTGGATAGCCAGCGCCTCTTCCCCAGGGCACCACTGCTCAATACAAGAGGACATGGCTTTAAGGTAAGGAGTGGGAAGTTCAAGGGGGATATTAGAGGAAGGTTTTTTACTCAGAGAGTGGTTGGTGCGTGGAATGCACTGCCTGAGTCAGTGGTGGAGGGAGATACACTAGTGAAGTTTAAGAGACTACTAGACAGGTATATGGAGGAATTTAAGGTGGGGGCTTATATGGGAGGCAGGGTTTGAGGGTCGGCACAACATTGTGGGCCGAAGGGCCTGTACTGTGCTGTACTATTCTATGTTCTATGTTCTATGTATGTTAATATTAAATCATTGGAAAGAGATAACATGGGATTAGAAGGTGTCGAGTCTCTATGGGTTGAGTTAAGAAATAGCAAGGGTAAAAGGACCCTAATGGCAGTTGAATACAAGCTTCCAAACAGCAGCCAGGCTGTGGATTACAAATTACAGCAGGAGATAGAAAAAACATATCAGAAAGGCAATGTCATGATAATCATTGGGTATTTTAACATGAAAGTGGATTGGGAAAACCAGGCCAGTACTGGACCTCAAGAGAGAGAATTTGTAGAATGTCTAAGGGATGGCTGTTTAGAACAGCCTGTTGTTGAGCCCACTAGGGGATCGGCTGTGCTGGATTGGGTGCTGTGCAATGGTCCGGAGGTGATAAGAGAGCTTAAGGTTAAGGAACCTTAGGGAACAGTGATCACAATACGATCGAGTATTTGAGAGGAGTATTTGTTTGCATTTTTTTTGTATTAATATTACTTGTATATTTATCTTTTAACAATGTATTGGCTGTTATATCTTTTACCTTTTGTGTACTAATTCAATAAAAAGATTTAAAAAGAAAGAAAGAGTATTTGAGAGGGAAAAAATAAAATCTAATGTGTCGGTACCTCAGTGAAATAAAGGAAAGCATGAGAGGGGAACTGGCTGAAGTTGACTGGAAAGGGACATTTGCAGGAAGGACAGCAGAGCAGCAATGGCTGGAGCTTCTGCGAAAAATGAGGGAAGTGCAAGGCAGATATATTCCAAATAAGAAGAAATTTTCAAAGGGAAGAACACTACCGTGGCAGACAAGTGAAGTCAGAGCCAAAGTAAAAGCAAAAGAGAGGCCATACAAGGAAGCCAGAGGTAGTAGGAAGACAGAGGATTGGGGAGCTTTTAAAAACTTGCGGAAGGAAGCTAAGAAGGTCATTCGGAAGGAGAAGATGAATTATGAGAGGAAGCTGGCGACTAATAGCAAAGGAGATACTAAAAGCTTTTTTAAGTATATAAAGGGTAAAAGAGAGTCGAAGGTAGATACAGGACCAATACAAAATGACATCGGAGATATTGCAATGAGAGATGCGGAGATGGCAGAGGAACTGAAAGCGTATTTTGCATCAGTCTTCACAGTGGAAGATGTCTGCAGCATACCGGACATTCAAGACTGTCAGGGAAGTGAGGTTTGTGCAGTGAAAATTATGACTGAGAAGGCGCTCAGGAACTTAATGGTCTGAGGGTGGATAAATCTCCTGGACCTGATGGAATGCACCCTTGGGTTCTGAAGGAAGTAGCTGGAGAGATTGCGGAGGCATTAACGATGATCTTTCAAGAATCGATAGATTCTGGCATTGTACCGGATGACTGGAAAATTGCAAATGTTACTCTGCTATTTAAGAAGGGTGGGAGGCAGCAGAAAGGAAACTATAGACCTATTAGCCTGACATCAGTGGTTGGGAAGTTGTTGGAATCAATTGTTAGGGATGAGATTACGGTGTACTTGGAGGCACATGACAAGATAGGCCAAAGCCAGCATGGTTTCCTGAAAGGAAGGTCCTGCCTGATAAACCTACTGCAATTCTTTGAGGAAATTACAAGCAGGGCAGACAAAAGAGATGCAGTAGACATGGTGTACTTGGATTTTCAGAAGGCCTTTGACAAGGTGCCGCACATGAGGCTGCTTAGCAAGATAAGAGCCCATGGAATTACAGGCAAGTTACTGGCATGGGTGGAGCATTGGCTGGTCGGCAGAAAACAGAGAGTGGGAATAAAGGGATCCTATTCTGGCTGGCTGCCGGTTAGCAGTGGAGTTCCACAGGGGTTGGTGTTGGGACCGTTACTTTTTATGATGTACGTCAATGATTTGGACTACGGTATTAAGGGATTTGTGGCTAAATTTGCTGCTGATACAAAGATAGGTGGAGGAGTGGGTAGTGTTGAGAAAACAGAGAACCTGCAGGGAGACTTAGGTAGTTTAGGGGAATGCGCAAAGAAGTGGCGAATGAAATACAATGTTGGAAAGTGTATGGTCATGCACTTTGGTGGAAGAAATAAACAGGCAGACTACTATTTAGATGGAGAGAGAATTCAAAATGCAGAGATGCAAAGAGACTTGGGAGTCCTTGTGCAGGAGCCATGGGTGACAAGTGAGGTGGAAAATCTAGTCAGGTGGAAAAAGGCAGCATGCATGAGGTTTAGGAAGCAAGGATCAGATGGGTCTATTGAGAAATATAGGGTAGCAAGAAAAGACCTTAAGAAGGGGCTGAGGAGAGCAAGAAGGGGGCATGAGAAGGCCTTGGCGAGTAGGGTAAAGGAAAACCCCAAGGCATTCTTCAATCATGTGAAGAACAAAAGGATGACAGGAGTGAAGGTAGGACCAATTAGAGATAAAGGTGGGAAGATGTGCCTGGAAGCTCTGGAAGTGAGCAAGGTTCTCAATGAATACTTCTCTTCGGTATTCAAGAGGGAACTTGATGACGGTGAGGACAATATGAGTGAGTTTGATGTTCTGGAGCATGTTGACATGAAGGGAGAGGAGGTGTTGGAGTTATTAAAATACATTAGGACGGATAAGTCCCCGGGGCCGGATGGAATATTTCCCAGGCTACTCCACGAGACGAGGGAAAAGATTGCAGAGCCTCCGGCTAGGATCTTTATGTCCTCATTGTCTACGGGAATGGTACCGGAGGATTGGAGGGAGGCGAATATTGTCCCCTTGTTCAAAAAAGGTAGTAGGGATAGTCCGGGTAATTATAGACCAGTGAGCCTTACGTCTGTGGTGGGAAAGCTGTTGGAAAAGATTCTTAGAGATAGGATCTATGGGCATTTAGAGAATCATGGTCTGATCAGGGACAGTCAGCATGGCTTTGTAAAGGGCAAATCGTGTCTAACAAGCCTGATAGAGTTCTTTGAGGAGGTGACCAGGCATATAGATGAGGGTAGTGCAGTGGATGTGATCTATATGGATTTTAGTAAGGCTTTTGACAAGGTTCCACATGGTAGGCTTATTCAAAAGTCAGAAGACATGGGATCTAGGGAAGTTTGGCCAGGTGGATTCAGAATTGGCTTGCCTGCAGAAAGGTCGTGGTGGAGGTAGTACATTCGGATTGGAGGGTTGTGACTAGTGGTGTCCCACAAGGATCAGTTCTGGGACCTCTACTTATCGTGATTTTTATTAACGACCTGGATGTGGAGGTAGAAGGGTGGGTTGGCAAGTTTGCAGATGACATAAAGGTTGGTGGTGTTGTAGGTAGTGTAGAGGATTGTCAAAGGTTGCAGAGAGACATTGATAGGATGCAGAAGTGGGCTGAGAAGTGGCAAATGGAGTTCAACCCGGAGAATTGTGAGGTGGTACACTTTGGAAGGACAAACTCTAAGGCAGAGTACAAAGTAAATGGCAGGATACTTGGTAGTGTGGAGGAGCAGAGGGATCTGGGGGTACATGTCCACAGATCCCTGAAAGTTGCCTCACAGGTAGATAGGGTAGTTAAGAAAGCTTATGGGGTGTTAGCTTTCATAAGTCCAGGGATAGAGTTTAAGAGTCGTGAGGTAATGATGCAGCTCTATAAAACTCTGGTTAGGCCACATTTGGAGAACTGTGTCCAGTTCTGGTCACCTCACTATAGGAAGAATGTGGAAGCATTGGAAAGGGTACAGAGGAGATTTACCAGGATGCTGCCAGGTTTAGAGAGTTTGCATTATGATCAGAGATTAAGGGAGCTAGGGCTTTACTCTTTGGAGAGAATGAGGATGAGAGGAGACATGATAGAGGTATACAAGACATTAAGAGGAATAGATAGAGTGGACAGCCAGCACCTCTTCCCCAGGGCACCACTGCTCAATACAAGGGGACATGGCTTTAAGGTAAGGGGTGGGAAGTTCAAGGGGGATATTAGAGGAAAGGTTTTTACTCAGAGAGTGGTCGGCACGTGGAATACACTGCCTGAGTCAGTGGTGGAGGCAGATACACTAGTGAAACTTAAGAGACTACCAGACTGGTATATGGAGGAATTTAAGGTGGGGGGTTATATGGGAGGCAGGGTTTGAGGGTCGGCACAACAATGTGGGCCGAAGGGCCTATACTGTGCTGTACTATTCTATGTTCCATACCCTAAAGGTTAACCTGCAGGTTGAGTCAGTTGTGAAGAAGGCAAATGCAATGCTGGCATTCATTTCTAGAGGTACAGAATATAAGAACAGGGATGTGACGTTGAGGCTCTAGAAGGCACTTGTAAAACCACACTTGGAGTATTGTGTGCAGTTTTTGGCTCCTTATTTTAGAAAGGATACTCTGACATTGGAGAGGGTTCGGAGAAGATTCACGAGAATGATTCCAGGAATGAGAGGGTTACCATATCAGGAACCACTGGCAGCTCTTGGGCTATATTCCCTGGAGTTCACGAGAATGACGGGGGATCTCATAGAAACATTCCAAATGTTAAAAGGCCTGAACAGATTAGATATGGCAAGGTTATTTCCCATTGTAGGGGATTCTAGGACAAGAGGGCACGACTTCAGGATTGAAGGATATCCTTTTAGAACTGAGATGAGGAGAAATTACTTTGGTCAGAGGGAGATAAATCTGTTGAATTTGTTGCCACATGCAGCTGTGGAGGCCAAGTCATTGGGTGTATTTAAGGCAGAGATAGATAAGTTCTTGATTAGCCAGGGCATCAAAGAGTATGGGGTGAAAGCAGGGGTGTGGGGATGACTGGATGAAGTGGATCAGCCCATGATTGAATGGCAGAGCAGACTCGATGGACCGAATGGCCTACTTCTGCTCCTATATCTTTTGGTCTTGAGAGAGAGTGAGAGAGAGAGAGAGAGAGGGGGGGAGAGAGGAGAGAGAGGGAGAGAGAGGAGAGAGAGAGAGAGAGAGATGAGAAATGGTGAAGAAGAGGTGGGAGGGGAGGCATTACTGCAAGTTTTAGAAATCAATGTTTATGCCATCAGTTTAGAGACTACCCAAACAGAATATAAGGTGTTGTTCCTCCAACTTAAGTGTGGCCTTATCCCGACAGTGGAGGCGGCCATGGATGGACATATCGGAATGGGAATGGGAAATGGTATTAAAATGGGTGGCCACTGGGAGATTCCACTTGTTCTAGTGGATGGAGCATAGTTGCTCGGTGAAGCAATCTCCCAATCCATGTCAGGTCTCACCAATATACAAGAGGCCATACTGGGAGTCTGGTACTGGTAGCGCTCTGTGTTCTTGCATGCCTCCCTCCATTAGCTGGCTCAAAACTTCACACTCCCTCCTTCCATCAGTCTCTCTTGTTTTTCTCTCTTTATATGCCTCCATCTATCATTCACCTTCCTCTGCCTACCAACTCCATACTCCCTCCCCTACCTGATGTAACCGGCCTGTTGTCTTACACCTTTCTCAGTCCACCCATCACCTCGCCCCTTCTCTGCTTTACACTGGCCATCTTTCCCCGTCTACTCTCAGTTCTGACACAGGGTTTCAACCTCAAATCCTTTCGCTCTACAAATGAAGCTCAACCTGCCTAGATCCTCCAGAAAATTGCTTGTTGCTTCAGATTCCATCACCTCCTGTGTCTCCATTGCATGAAAACAAGTTGTAGCTCCATTAACACTGCATTGGGAGTGCCAGCCCAAGCTTGGTGCCAAAGGTTCTGCAGCGAGAATAGAACCTATAAATCTCAGATAGGTGAGACTTATTTTCGAAAAAAATATTCATTTTAAGGGCAACACACACAAAATGTTGGAGAAACTTTGCAGCTCTGGCAATGTCTATGGAAATTAATAAAGAGTCAATGTTTCAGGCCGAGACCCTTCTTCAGGATTAGAAAGGAAGGGGGAAGACACCAGAATAAAAAGGTAGGGGGAGAAGGAAGAAGATAGTTAGAAAGAGATAAGTGAAGCCAGGTGGGTGGGAAAGGTAAAGGGTTTTAGAGGAAGGAATCTGATAGGAGAGGAGAGTGGACCATAGGAGAAAGGGAAAGCCGGGGGGCATCAGGGGAAAGTGATAGGCTGTTGAGAAGAAGTAAGAGGCCAGAGTGGGGAATGGAAGAACAAGGGATGGGAAAGGAACGTTTTTTTTACCAGAAGGAGAAAATGATATTCATGCCATCAGGCTGGAGGCTACCCAAATGGAATATAGGTGTTGCTCCTCCATCCTGAGGGTGGCCTCATTGTGGAATAAGAGGAGGCCATGGACTGACACGTTGGAAGGGGAATGAGAACTGGAATTAAACCCTTTTGCCACCAGGAACTTCCACTGTTGATTGATGGAGCGGAGGTGCTCAACGAAGCGGTCCCCCAATTTATGACAGGTCTCACCAATGCAGAGGAGGCTGGACAACCCCAGCAGATTTGCAGGTGATGTGTTGTCTCATCAGGGGCCCTGAATGGAGGTGAGGGAGGAGGAGAATGGGCCAATGTGGTACTTTGGCCACTTGAATGGATAAATGCCAGTGGGGGAGATTAGTGGGGAGGGACGAATGGACAAGGGAATCATGAAGGGAGCAATCCCTGAAAAGCAGGGGGTGGGGGGGGGGCGAGATAAAGATATGTTTGTTGGTAGGATCCTTTTGGAGATCGCAGAAGTTGTGGAGAATGATGGTAGATACATGGGGAGGTAGGTAAAGACAAGAGGAACTCTATCACTGTTAAGGAGGCAAGAAGATACGGTGAGCAGAGATGTTCGGGAAATGGAGTAGATACAGCTGAGTACAGCATCAATGGTGGAGGAAAGGAAACCCCGTTCTTTGAAAAAGGAGGACATCTTTGATGTCTTGCAAAGGAAAGCCGCATCCTGGGAACAGCTGTGGCAGAGTCGAAGGAACTGAGAAAACGAAACAGCATTTTTACAGGGGACAGGGCGGGAAGAGGTATAGTCAAGATAACCATGGGAATTGGTATGTTTATAAAAGATGTCAGACAACAGTTGGTCTCCAGAGATACAGACAGAGAGATCAAGAACGGGGAGGGAGGTGTCAGAAATGGATTAAGTGAATTTAAGGGCAAGGTGGAGGTTACAAGCAAAGTCAATGAAAATGACGAGCTCAGCATGAGTGTATGAAGCAGCATCAATGCCGTCTCAGTGTAGCAGAGGAAGAGTGGGAAGCATTACCATGGAAGGCTTGGAACATGGACTATTCTACCTAACCAATGAAAAGGCAGGCATAGCTGGGGCCTGTATGGGTGTGCCTAGCTACCCCTCAAGTCTGGAGAAAGTGAGAGGAGCAAACAAAAAAAAAGTTGAGAGTGAGGAGTAGTTCTGCCAGATGGAAGAGGGTGGGTGGGGGGAGGGGAATTGTTTGGTTCTCTTATTGAGAAAGAAGCAGAGAGCTATAAGGGCTTCATAAAGGGGGATTTTTTTTTAATCTGAGAGGTGCCGGTGAGCTATTGCCCTTAATCACACCCATTCATTCTCCTTTGCCTATCCTGCTAGTTATTTCTTCAAACAGATTTGTCAGGCAAGATTACCCCCAAAGGAAAACACTATTTTATCATGTGCCTCTAAATTGCCTGAAACTTCCATTATAATGGACTCTAACATCTTGGTAACTACTGAAGTCAAGCTAACTGGCTTATAATTTTCAGACTTTTGCCTCATTACATTCTTAGAGAGTGGAGTAACTTTTGCAATTTTCCAGTCCCCCAGAACCATTCCAGAATCCAGTGATTCTTGCAAGATCACTAATGCCTCCAAAATCTTTTCAGAACTCTGGGATATACAGAAGTTCATCTAGTCTAGACTTCAGACTTTCAGCTTCCCAAGCACCTTCTCCTTCTAACAGGGAAGATAAGAACTAGGGGGCATAGATTGAGGGTGAGAGGGTAAGTGGACATGAGGGACCACTTTTTCAGGAAGGAGAGTATATAGAATGAGCTGCCAGAAGATGTAGTTCAGGCGGGTACAACAGTATCATTTAAGAAGTACTCGCATTGGTACATGGTGGGGCAGGGCTTAGAGGGGTATGGACCAAACGGAGGAAATTGGGACTAGCAGGAAGGGCACCATGGCTGGGACTGGTTGGATCGAAGGACTTATATCCATACTGTATTGCCCTATAACACTCTGGCTCTATACATAGCATTATAGAATCACGAAGGCAGCCAAAATAGAACAGTTTCACGTAACAATATATCCACAGCCTCAATGTTCACAAAAGTCTTTCTCAATGTTCAAAATTCAAAGTACAAAGTACAAATATCAAACTACATAAACTATATGTCACCACAAACAACCCTGAGATTCGTTTTCTTGCAGGCATTCACAGTAACTACAAAGAAACACAACAGAAGCAATGAAAATACTGCACACAGCAGAAGCGACAAACAACACATGGGCAAAAGACCCCTCAGATTGTGCAAATACAAAAATTAATAATAATATTGGCGTACTATAACCACCCTATGTATCAACAACCGGAAAGAAAACCACCATTACAAAATAAACAGAGGCATTTTCCAGGGTGACTCTCTAAACCTAATATGGTTTCATCAAGCTTTAAACCTGCTCTCTAATTTACTGAGTCAGATGAAAATAGAGTATCAAATCAGAGACAACCAAACGAATTATACCCTGACACATCCTCTACACATGGGTGAATTGAAATTATACACTCCTTCAAGACTTAAGAAAATCTGTCAAACAGAGCTCAAGAGTGAAAATATAACAAACGCAACAAACACTTTCGCTAACATGAGGAAATCTGCAGATGCTGGAATTTCAAGCAACACACATAAAAATTGCTGATGAACGCCGCAGGCCTGGCAGCATCTATAGGAAGAGGTTCTTGATCTTTCTGTCTCTATCTCTGGAGACAGCTTATCTACTGATGTCAACTATAAGCCTACTGACTCTCACAACTTTCTGGACTATTCCTCTCCTCAACCTGTCCCTTGCAAAAATGCCATCCCCTTCTCGCAATTCCTCCGTCTCCGCCACATCTGCTCTCAGGATGAGGCTTTTCATTCCAGGACGAGGGAGATGTCCTCCTTTTTTTAAAGAAAGGGGCTTCCCTTCCTCCACCATCAACTCTTCTCTCAAACACATCTCTCCCATTTCACGCACATCTGCTCTCACCCCATCTTCCCACCACTCCTCTAGAAATAGGGTTCCCCTTGTCCTCACCTACCACCCCACCAGCCTCCGGGTCCAACATATTATTCTCCGTAACTTCCGCCACCTCCAACGGGATCCCACCACTAAGCACATCTTTCCCTCCCCTACTCCCAACTTTCCACAGGGATCGCTCCCTACATGACTCCTTTGTCCATTCGTCCCCCTCCCATCCCTTCCCACCGATTTCCCTCCAGGCATTTAAGTGGAACAAGTGTTACACATGCCCTTACACTTCCTCCCTCACCACCATTCAGGGCCCCAGACAGTCCTTCCAGGTGAGGCAACACTTTACCTGTGAGTCGGCTGGGGTGATACACTGCGTTCGGTGCTCCCGATGCGGCCTTCTATATATTGGCCAGACCTGACACAGACTGAGAGACCATTTCGCTGAACACCTACGCTCTACCCGCCAGAGAAAGCAGGATCTCCCAGTGGCCACACATTTTAATTCCACGTCCCATTCACATTCTTATATGTCTATCCACAGCCTCCTCTACTGTCAAGGTGAAGCCACACTCAGGTTGGAAGAACAACACCTTATATTCTGTCTGGGTAGCCTCCAACCTGAAGGCATGAACAGTGACTTCTCTAACTTCTGTTAATGCCCCACCTCCACTTCGTACCCCATCCATTATTTATTTATCTTTTATTATTATATTTTTTTCTCTCTCTCCTTTTTCTCCCTCTGTCCCTCTCACTATACTCCCTGTCCATCCTCTGGGCTTCCCCCTCCCCCTTTCTTTCTCCCTAGGCCTCCCGTCCGTTCCATGATCCTCTCATATCCCTTTTGCCAATCAACTTTCCAGCTCTCAGCTCCATCACTTCCCCCTCCTGTCTTCTCCTATCATTTCAGATCTCCCCCTCCCCCTCCCACTTACAAATTTCTTACTATCTCTTCTTTCAGTTAGTCCTGACGAAGGGTCTCGGCCCGAAACATCGACTGTACCTCTTCCTATAAACACTTTCGCTATACTCATAATAATGTATTCTTCTGGCATAATATCTTGGTTTGAACCAGATCTGGAAAATTTACAAGAAAAATGAGAACTGAAATGACAAATTTTAGAAAACACTACGTACACTCAAACGCACTTAGATTAAGGACAGAAGGGTGGAGAGGAATAACAGACATAGAAGGTGAGGTAAAACTTCGAAGGATATATCTTCATCAACAAAAACAGGATTCAGCACCCCACATAAGCATATGCAATTCTAATAAGAAGTACATACTATTAAACCTAATTGGAAGCACAACCCAGAAAAATGAAGAAATTATCACGACAGAAGAAAAGATTAACCAATGGACCAGCATGACCCTCCATGGAAGACATCCCCACAATCGAAGCAGATTAGATGTCAACAAGGAAGTATTGAATGTCCGTCCAGCTTAAGAGTTGGAGACTTCTTCTCAGAAATGGAGGCAGAAGCATGGCAATACAAGACCAGGTGGTTAACACAAAAACAAAATATCAAAAATGCATAATAAAAGACCAAGAAATTCAAGATGATAAATATAGAAAATGCCAAGAGAAAGCAGAAACAATCCAACACTACAGGATCCTGCAGCAGTTTAACTCAATCTGATTACTCACACAGGCACAATCAAGTGCCAAATATCATTCACCAAAATCTTGCTTTAAAATACAAACTCCTAAAAGACATCATACCTTATTATAAATATGAGCCTGATCCAGATTTAGAGTCAGAGTCCTACAAATTATATTACGACCAATTAATTATTATGGATAGGACAATTGATAATAACCATTCAGATATAACATTACAGGATAAACAAGCAAGAACAACTTATTTAATAGATATAGCCACTCCAAACCCACATAATATACAGCTATAAGTGAAAAATACCAGAAATATGCTGAATTGAAAGAGGAAATTGAAATACTATGGAACATGAACAGAATATACGTTGCCCCAATAGTAATATCTACAGTTGGTATTATCCCAAAGTCACTACACAAGAGCATTAAACAATTAGGCCTACAAGCAATGTTTACTGTATGTAAATTTCTAGAAAGCTACAATGCTAAACACACTAGAATAGTCCAAAAGTTCCTAACAATTGACAAATGAGTGTGCTTGGCTATGCCATTTTACCAGCGTGAGCTGAGAAAAAAAATAATAATAATGAAGGCATTTTCCAAGGCGACTCTCTAAGCCCTCTATGGTTTTGTCTTACTTTAAGCCCACTCTTTAAGTTACTGAATCGGATGAAAATAGGGTATCAGAGACAACCAAACAAATTATACTTTGACACACCTTCTATGCATGGACGATTTGAAATTATACATTCCTTCATCGGTAAAGCTAAAGCAATTAACTCAAATAGAGCCTGTGATTTGCAGTTTGGAGATCACTTGGGTGCTTCAGTGCTCTGCAGTCACACAGAGGATTCCGGGAGGCAGAGGCAGCGTGAACAAACTGCGTGGCGAGAAAGCTGTGAGACGGAATGCGAGCCGGTGTTTGACTCCATTTCGCTGATTAAAGCTTCCATTGTTCACTGATTAATGCGATGAGGAAGCTTGAAACAATGAGGTGAAAGCGGAAGTTGAGCGCTGGCTACCTGCCTTTTGATTGCCGGGGAATCACTCTGCTATCCGAGAGAAGAGAGTGGCTTTTGACCGCTGGGGGATCACTCTGCTATGGAGAGAAGAGAATGCCTTCTGATCACTCCAGGATTGCTCTGCTGTTGGAGATGGGAGACTGCCTTTTGATCGCTGGGGGATCACTGCTATGGAGAGGAGAGAGTGGCTTTTGATCACTGGGGGATCACTCTGCTATCGGAGGGGGGAGACTGCCTTTTGAATGCTGGGGGATTGATCTGAGAGGGAAGAGACTGCCGCTGTGCCTGGAAAATATTTTTGTCATACAGTTTTTTTATATTTTGTGTTTCTCACCCGATCTGTCTTGTTTTATTGTGTGCAGGGAAGGGAGATTTGGGGGTCGAGGTGCCTGTTCTGTTTTTGTTTTTTGGTGTGGGGAGGGGGAATTGGGGGGGGGGGTGAGGAATGTGCTGCCATTCTTTTTTTTCTTGGTTTCATGACTACCTGGAGAATAAGAATTTCAGAATTGTATACTTTGATTATAATTGAACCTTTGAGATACAGATATGAACTTTGGACTAGATAAATACAGAATATTAAACATAAAGAAAGATGCAATACAACTATAAAATAATATATTGGTCTGAAATCGATATGGAACTGCAATGACAAATTTTAGAAAATACTATGTACAGCTCTTCAGTTTTGCTGACATTGAGTGAGAGGTTATTATGGTGGTGACAGAACTATGAAACAGTAGTCTTCTAGCTGACCAACAGAATGAACCTGTTCTTCAAAGCAAAGATTTAAGCAGCTCCTTGGAAGCTATAAGTTCTCCTAACCATCATCTTGAGACAGGATTACATTCGAAATTTGCCCTTGATTGTACCAAGTCTGCTTTAACTAAAACAAGTAAGTGAACACTAATAGAAGTTGCTAGTGAACACAGCAGGTCAGGCAGCATCTCAAGGAAGAGGTACAGTCGACATTTCGGGCCGAGACCCTTCATCAGGACTAACTGAAAGAAGAGCTAGTAAGAGAATTGAAAGTGGGAGGGGGAGGGGGGATCCAAAATGATAGGGGAAGACAGGAGGGGGAGGGATGGAGCCAAGAGCTGGACAGTTGATTGGCAAAAAGAATATGAGAGGATCATGGGACGGGAGGCCTAGGGAGAAGGAAAGGGGGAGGGGGAGAAGACCAGAGGTTGGGCAAGGAGTATAGTGAGAGGGACAGAGGGCAGAAAAGGAAAAAGAGAGAAAGAATATATATGTAAGAGGAGGCCATGGATAGACATATCAGAATGGGAATGGGACGTGGAATTAAAATGTGTGGCCACTGGGAGATCCTGCTTTCTCTGGCGGACAGAGCGTAGGTGTTCAGCAGAACGGTCTCCCAGTTTGCGTCGGGTCTTGCCAATATATAGAAGGCTGCATCAGGAGCACCGGACACAGTATATCACCCCAGCCGACTCACAGGTGAAGTGTCGCCTCACCTGGAAGGTGCCCTGTCTGCAGCAAGGACTCTCCCACCCACACTGGGGACCACTTCTCCTGTCTTCAACCCTCCGCCTCTTCATGGACACCCGGCTCTGGTCTTCTACCTGCTCTGGATCTCTTTATTGCTAACTGCCGACGGGACATTAACTGTCTCGACTTCACTGCACCTTGTTCCCATTCCAACCTCACTCCTTCCGAACGCTCTGCTCTCCACTCCCTCCGCACTAATCCTAACCTTACTATAAAACCTGCCGATAAGGGAGGTATTGTTGTAGTCTGGCGTACTGACCTCTACCTTGCCGAGGCACAGCGACAACTCATGGAAAACTCCTCTTATTTACCCCTCGATCATGACCCCACTATGGAGCACCAGGCCGTTGTCTCCCACACTATCACCAGCTTTATCCGTTCAGGGGATCTCCCATCCATTGCTACCAACCTTACAGTTTCCACACCCCGCACTTCCCGTTTCTACCTCCTACCCAAGATCCACAAACCTAACTGTCCAGGTAGACCCATTATCTCAGCTTGCTCTTGTCCCACCGAACTCATTTCTGCATACCTTGACACTGTTTTATCCCCCCGTTCAACCCTTTCCCACCTATGTTCGTGACACTTTTCACACCTTGAAATTTTTTGATGATTTTAAGTTCCCTGGCCCCCACTGCTTTATTTTCACCACGGATGTCCAGTCCCTATATACTTCCATTCCCCACTAGGAAGGTCTCAAAGCTCTCCGCTTCTTTTTGGATTCTAGACCTAACCAGTTCCCCACTACCAGCACTCTGTTCCGTCTAGCGGAATTAGTCCTTACTCTTAATAATTTCTCCTTTGCTCCTCCCACTTCCTCCAAACTAAAGGTGTAGCTATGGGCACCCGCATGGGTCCTAGCTATGCCTGCCTTTTTGTTGGCTTTGTGGAACAATCCATGTTCCAAACCTATACTCGTATCTGTCCCCCACGTTTCCTTTGCTACATCGATGACTGCATTGGTGTTGCTTCCTGCATGCATGCTGAGCTCGTTGACTTCATTAACTTTGCCTCCAACTTTCCCCCGCCCTCAAGTTTACCTGGTCCATTTCCGACACCTCCCTCCCCTTTCTAGATCTTTCTGTCTCTATCTCTGGAGACAGCTTATCTACTGATGTCTACTATAAGCCTATGGACTCTCACAGCTATCTGGACTATTCCTCTTCTCACCCTGTCTCTTGCAAAAATGCCATCCCCTTCTCGCAATTTCTCCGTCTCCGCCACATCTGCTCTCAGGATGAGGCTTTTCATTCCAGGACGAAGGAGATGTCCTCCTTTTTTAAAGAAACGGGCTTCCCTTCCTCCACCATCAACTCTGCTCTCAAACGCATTTTTCCCATTTCACACACATCTGCTCTCACCCCATCCTCCCGCCACCCCACTAGGAATAGGGTTCCCCTGGTCCTCACCTACCACCCCACCAACCTCCGAGTCCAACACATAATTCTCCGTAACTTCCGCCACCTCCAACGGGATCCCACCACTAAGCACATCTTTCCCTCCCCCACCCCGCTTTCTGCAGGGATTGCTCCCTACATGACTCCCTTGTCCATTCGTACCCCACCCCCCATCCCTCCCCACCAATCTCCCTCCAGGCACTTATCCTTGTAAGCGGAACATATGCTACACATGCCTTTACACTTCCTCCCTCACCACCATTCAGGGCCCCAGACAGTCCTTCCAGGTGAGGCTACACTTCACCTGTGAGTCAGCTGGGGTGATACTCTGTGTCCGGTGCTCCCGATGCGGCCTTCTATATATTGGCGAGACCTGACACAGACCGGGAGATCATTTCGCTGAACATCTACGCTCTGTCCGCCAGAGAAAGCAGGATCTCCCAGTGGCCACACATTTTACTTCCACGTCCCATTCACATTCTGATATGTCCATCCGCGGCCTCCTCTACTTCAAGATGAAGCCACATTCAGGTTGGAAGAACAACACCTTATATTCCGTCTGGGTAGCCTCCAAACTGATGGCATGAACATTGACTTCTCTAACTTCTGTTAATGCCCCAACCTCCCCCACGTACCCCATCCGTTATTTATGTACATTTATTTATTCTTTCTCTCTCTCTCCTTTTTCTCCCTCTGTCTCTCTCACTATACCCCTTGCCCATCCTCTGGTCTTCCCCCCTCTTCCCTCTCGCTAGGCCTCCCGTCCCATGATCCTCTCATATCCCTTTTGCCAACCAACTGTCCAGTTCTTGGCTCCATCCCTCCCACTCCTGTCTTCTCCTATCATTTTGGATCTCCCCCTCCCCTTCCCACTTTCGAATCTCTTACTAACTTTTCTTTCAGTTAGTCCTGACGAAGGGTCTCAGCCCAAAACGTCGACTGTACCTCTTCTTAGAGATGCTGCCTGACCTGCTGCGTTCACCAGCAACTTTTATGCGTGTTGTTTGAAATTCCAGCATCTGCAGATTTCCTCGTGTTTGAGTGAACACTAATTGTGACTCTGTTAAAGAATTCTTTTGAAGGTATTGCTTGTATAGGTCAACAGAATGTTAACACAACATTGTAAAAGTCTCTTGTATAATGTGCAGCATGTCCCATTGCCTGGATGTTGTTTTTACTTTTCTGTTTCAGTTGACTACAGGAAAACAGCTAAGATTTCTATTTCAAGTGGCAATCACTGCTTTCTGAGCATGGAATTGATGTGCTCTGATTTTAGATTGAACAGCTGAGGCTCTGCACCAAAACCTGACCAGTTCAACTGAAAAACTCCTACTTCGAAGTTACGTAGCAGTAATGCCTGTTATAGCAAGCAGTGACAATGTGCGTGAGAGACCGGTAGTTGTGTTAATGACTAGAGAAAGTGAATTGGAAAAGTGCAGATTTTCTTTCATCTAAAAAAATGTGGGATACTTCCTATTTCCAAAAGCATCACAAACACATTAAAGTTTCTAAAATTGTACAATTTCTGAACTTTCTTTAACAAACAAGCAAACTAAATACATTTGTTCTCTGCTTCAAAAGAACCGCGACTTAACCAGAGAATAGGTGGAGAAAGAAAGAATCATGATCCCAGTTCTTATCCATAAAGAAATCTCTTTTGTGACCTTTGCACTAATGTCCCTCTCCTGAAGCAGAGAGTAACCATAAGTGCACCATCAGCAGTGGGCTTCCCTCCGAATGCCTCCAACAGGAAAGAATTAACCATCAGTGCCATTTTACCACAGACCCACAATTAGTTACCACCAGGCTCCCATTAAAATCATTACTCCTCCTCTATTCACTATTAATGCCCTTTTGTCAATTACTTTCACTAATGCATCAAAACCCCAAAGTTGCTGGTGAACGCAACAGGCCAGGCAGCATCTCTAGGAGGAGGTACAGTCGACGTTTCAGGCTGAGACCCTTCGTCAAGACTAACTGAAAGAAGAGCTAGTAAGAGACTTGAAAGTGGGAGGGGGAGGGTGAGATCCAAAATGATAGGAGAAGACAGGAGGGGGAGGGATGGAGCCAAGAGCTGGACAGGTGATTGGCAAAAGGGATATGACAGGATCATGGGACAGGAGGCCCAGGGAGAAGGAAAGGGGGGGGGGGAACCCAGAGGATGGGCAAGGGGTATAGTCAGAGGGACAGAGGGAGAAAAAGGAGAGAGAGAGAAAGAATGTGTGTGCATAAATAAAGGATGGGGTACGAGGGGGAGGTGGGGCATTAGCGGAAGTTAGTGAAGTCAATGTTCATGCCATCAGGTTGGAGGCTACCCAGATGGAACATAAGGTGTTGTTCCTCCAACCTGAGTGTGGCTTCATCTTTACAGTAGAGGAGGCCGTGGATAGACATGTCAGAATGGGAATAGGATGTGGAATTAAAATGTGTGGCCGCTGGGAGATACTGCTTTCTCTGGCGGACAGAGTGTAGGTGTTCAGCAAAACGATCTCCCAGTCTGCGTCAGGTCTCTCCAATATATGGGGTCTCGGGTCTCGGCCTGAAACATTGACTGTACCTCCTCCTAGAGATGCTGCCTGGCCTGCTGCGTTCACCAGCAACTTTGATGTGTGTTGCTTGAATTTCAAGCATCTGCAGAAATCCTCGTGTTTGCGATTGACAGATGTTACTTTTAATGGACAGAAACTCACTACCCATTATCTTTACAAGACAGACTCACTATGATACAAACAACAGGAATTCTGCAGATGACTCACTATGATACAGTTTTAATGGAGCAAGAGAGAGACTCGCTATAAGTGTCAACTTTCACAAGCAACATATTAGTCCAACATGGATAACCGCTATTCTGCCACCTTACCGCAAAATATCAAATACTTAACCCTTTTTTGCTACTTCTGTCAAGGGCTGAGGCCTAGAAAGCATCTTGCATTTCTTTTGCGCTATATTAGTAAACTTTCTAAAACCAAATACTAAATGTTCTGTTGGGACTTGTTCCAATATCCAAGGGAAGCTCTATATGTCACATTTCCCTAGCTCTAGTCTGGCCCTCCAACAGTACAATACATTGCACAGGGAAGATACTGGTCTTACACAGTGATCTCAATGATATTTAGTACACAACTAATTGCAATCACGAATATCAAGTTCATTAATGAAGCATCCTTAAACACTGGAGCAGGTCTCACCCAAAGGTTTGAAACTCGATCCTACTTGGGCGTCAGCCAGAGAGCTTGAGACAAGGATCTCCCTTGCAGGGGTTCCCAACCTGAGGTCCTTGAACTCCTTGCTTAATGGTATTGGTCTACGGCATTAAAAAAAGTTGGGAAATTTCAGTTTTATTCTGGAAAACCTGACCATTCATCATCTACCCCATCAGATCACGAGCACCTGTGATCACCCCAATTCACTGCTGACTTCCTCCCTGACCCCTCAGATCTCTCCCTGACACTCGCTCATTATTTTTTTCTCAATATTTTTGATCTTCTGTTCTATCTAATCCCAACATCTCCAACATCTCTGCTGCCCTGTCATCTCTCTGTAATTCTCTCAATCCATCCCATCAATCATATTCCAGGGCTCTGCAGTTTCCACCAAACTCATCTCCTTCCCCACCAGCATTCACTCTCCAGTTTGATTCCCTCCCTCCCACACTCCTCTCATCAGCCATTTATCTTCCTTCAATTCATCGTCTCCATCATGAAGATCATCGGCCTCAGAATTGAAAGGCACATTTTCAGGTGCCCATCAAGCAAGTGAACATTCTGTTCAAGGCACAACATGAAGCCCAAGGTGGTTAGTAAATACCTCCTGCACTAGAAGTCCACAGAATTTTGAAAGGAACAGGCCTTTCAGTCTATAATATCTGTGCTGAACATGATACCAAATAAAACTCATCGATCTGCTTGCACATGATCTTTATCCGCCTGTTCCCTGCCTGTTCATTTGTCTGTCTAAGTGCCACTTAGATACCATTACCATATCTGCTTTCACCACAACCCCTGGCAGTGCATGCCAGACACTATCAACCTCTGTTTAAAAACTTACCCTGCATATCTTCTTTAAACTACCCCCCCCCGCCATCTCAAAGCTATGTTGTCTAGTATTTGACATTTTTATCCTGAAAAACAAAATTTGTATCTACGCTGTCTAAGCCTCTCATTATATTACATGTTCCTATCAGATCTCCCCTCAACTCCAACACTCCAAAGAGAGCAATCTAAGTTTGTCTGTTAGCAATCTCTAATCTAGGCAGCTTCCTACAATACCTCATTTGCACCTTCTCTGCAGCTTCTACATAGAAACACAGAAACATAGAAAATAGGTGCAGGAGTAGGCCATTCGGCCCTTCGAGCCTGCACCGCCATTTATTATGATCATGGCTGATCATCCAACTCAGAACACCGCCCCAGCCTTCCCTCCATACCCTCTGATCCCCCTAGCCACAAGGGCCATATCTAACTCCCTCTTAAATATAGCCAATGAACTGGCCTCAACTGTTTCCTGTGGCATATAATTCCACAGATTCACCACTCTCTGTGTGAAGAAGTTTTTCCTAATCTCAGTCCTAAAAGGCTTCGTCTTTATCCTCAAACCGTGACCCCTCATTCTGGACTTCCCCAACACCGGGAACAATCTTCCTGCATCTAGCCTGTCCAATCCCTTTAGGATTTTATACGTTTCAATCAGATCCCCCCTCAATCTTCTAAATTCCAACGAGTACAAGCCTAGTTCATCCAGTCTTTCTTCATATGAAAGTCCTGCCATCCCAGGAACCAATCTGGTGAACGTTCTTTGTACTCCCTCTATGGCAAGGATGTCTTTCCTCAGATTAGGGGACCAAAACTGCACACAATACTCCAGGTGTGGTCTCACCAAAGCCTTGTACAACTGCAGTAGTACCTCCCTGCTCCTGTACTCGAATCCTCTTGCTATAAATGCCAGCATACCATTCCCCTTTTTCACCGCCTGCTGTACCTGCATGCCCACTTTCAATGATTGGTGTATAATGACACCCAGGTCTCGTTGCACCTCCCCTTTTCCTAATCGGCCACCATTCAGATAATAATCTGTTTTCCTATTTTTGCCACCAAAGTGGATAACTTCACATTTATCCACATTAAATTGCATCTGCCATGAATTTTCCCACTCACCCAACCTATCCAAGTCACCCTGCATCCTCTTAGCATCCTCCTCACAGCTAACACTGCCGCCCAACTTCGTGTCATCCACAAACTTGGAGATGCTGCATTTAATTCCCTCATCCAAGTCATTAATATATATTGTAAACAACTGGGGTCCCAGCACTGAGCCTTGCGGTACCCCACTAGTCACTGCCTGCCATTCTGAATCCTTCTCTACATCCTTCTGGTAATGTGACGACCAGAGGAGACAGTGGACTTAGATCTGCAGGGCAGGATCAGTCCTGGCTCTGAATGATCTGGAGCTGGAAGAGGGTCCAAGAGGAAGAGATAGAGCCAGGTTGGTCAAGGTAATCAGAACTGGAAAGCAAAGATCTGACCTGGATACTACAAAAGGTCAGGCAACAGGGGACATGGAGCAGAGTGGTCAGGTCTGTACATCAGAACTGCAAAGCAAGGATCTGACCTGAATCTTCTTCCTCTTCGGTTGTCCATCGAAATCCGATGACGACGTCCACTCCTTTAACCGTGAGATCTTTGATGACTATACAGTCCTATCCTGGACCCACAAGCTCTATTGCAGGTGGAACATGTATATGTGGTAATGGTGGCAACCATGGCTGCATTTCTCCTGGCTCTCTTCTGCTGTCTTCTGGTTGTTCTTTCCATCTCTAGAATACGAACCCCGTCCCTACACAGCTGTCGCCAAGTGGTACGGTCAGCAGCAACATCCTCCAGGTCCTCGGATCTGATCTTGCACTTCCTTAAAGCATTCTTCATTTGATCCTTATAGCGCTTCTTCGGCCCTCCAGCTGAGCTTCGACCACGATGTAGCTGGCCGTATAACACTCTGCAGGGTAGCCGACATGGTGGGGGGGGGGATCCTTATCACGTGCCCCAGCCACTGCAGCTGGTGCTGGGTGATCACGGCCTCAATACTCCTGCAGTTGGTCCTTACAAGTATTTCAGCGTGAGGCACCCGCTCACGCCAGGTAATTCACAGGATGCGCTGGAGGCAGCTTATGTGGAAGCGCTCCAAGGACTTGGCGTGTCAGGTCTGTACATCAGAACTGGAAAGCAGGGATCTGCCCTGGATACTAACAGAAGATCAGGCAACAGGGGACATGGAGCAGAGTGGTCAAGACTGCACATGGATGGTATGAGAGGAAGGATGCTGGGAGATCAACAGGAAGGTGAAGATTGTATCCTGGGTGGGACAGAAAGGAAAGGAGAGTGAATTGAAAGAGCGCTGGGGAACAGCTATTGCATGTGTGCCGATGGTGTCTGAGGTGGGGACTCGTCCAGATAAAACAGTCTGGCAATGGGAGTTCTTATCTGGCTCTCTCTTGAACCTGAGCTCACAAATAGCAACTTTCTGCCATGTTCTTTCTCCCTATTATTCCTTTCCCACTGTGGTGAGAGATTACAGGCCATTGTGTGTAATTCCATTGCATAATGCTATGGCACTGTAATATTCAGAGCATTCACCCAGCAATATTGCCAAGAAATGCTACTGAAGTTAAGAAGCTTTATGTTGAAAAGCACACATCAATGAACAAGGATAAAGTGGTGTATCAAATCTTTATATCACGGGCTCATAATCTGCCATCTCAGCTTGGACTGCTTTTATACTCAAGCCTGCAAAAACTCTGCTCAAAGCTGCCCAAAAGGCAGAGAAGTTTAAAATGATTGCAAGTCCAACAGCACAATCTACTGTTTATTGCACTGAAACCCTTTAATAAGCATTAAAAAGTTCTGCTCATAGCAACAGAAATAATAAAGTTATAGGCATATATTAAATATTCTCTCCCTCCTATCAGAATATAGTCATGTTTGTCATACTGTTACTATGAATTCTTCCACTGCATTGCACTGGTCATCCAGGTAAAACTGTGAAGATGTGAAAACAAATGTAGCTGCAGGTAGTGCCAATCCAAAATGTGATCAGGTGTACAACAGATATTATAATATGATCTTGTTGTCTTATCAATTTGTCTTACTGAGGAAATAAGAAAGTTCTGAACACTAGATCAGAAGCCTGCTGAGAAAGGAGTCAATTGAGTTTTTTTTTTAAAGAATATTCAGCTACAACTTCCAATATAAAGTGGAAGCCCTTCATGACACTTTGGGAGACAGCATGACAAACATGTGGCTGAAGAGCTGTGGAAGTTTCTTGACTAGCAGCAAAAGGAAGCACAGAACCTACAACTGAAAGACAGAGTAAAACTACAAAGTACTGAGATGATAAAATTCTAGGTATTCAAGAACTGGCACTGGTGCAACTCAAGGATGCGTGCTTAGCCCACTGCTCTATGTCTCTACAGCCACAACTGTGTGGTTAGGCTCAGCTAAAATTCCATCAATATAATTTTGCCGATGACGCTATGGTTGCAGAATTTCGGATGGTGACGAGCAGGCGTCTAAAAGTGAGATATATCAGTTGATCAAATGGTGTCGCATCAACAACCTTGCACTCAACATCAGTAAGACCAAGGAATTGATTGTGGACTTCAGGAAGCAGCAGTCGAGGGAACACACACCAGTCCCCACATCAAAGGATCAGCAATGGAAAGGGTGAGCAGTTTCAAATTCCTGGGTGTCAACATTTCTGAAGATCTATCCTGAGCCCAACGTATTGAAGCAATTATGATTATGAAGACATGTAATCCTCTTTTATTGTCATTTAGTACTGCATGCATTAAGAAATGATACATTATTTCCTCCGGTGTGATATCACAAAACACAGGACAAACCAAGACTGAAAAAACTGACAAAACCACATAATTATAACATATAGTTACTAACAGTGTAACAATACCATAACTTGATGAAGAAGTCCGTAAGCACAGTAAAGTTTAAGTTTCTCAAATGTCCCACATCTCACGCAGACGGGAGAAGGAAGAAAAACTCTCCCTGCCATGTCGACCACAATCCGACTCTGAGTCATCCGAAAACTTCCAGCTCTGATCAGCTCTCCGACACCTAGTACTGAGCGCCATCTCTGTCCAAATGATTCGACCTCCTCCTCGGTCGCCAAAAGCAGGCAAGGTCGGGAATTTTGAAGCCTACCCTCCGAAAGATTCACGACCACACAGTAACGACAGCAGCGAACGGGCGCTTCAGAAATTTCTCCAGATGTTCCTCTGTGCTTTCGCGTCCATTCTCCATCAAATCAGAATTGTCCATGGCCCCTATTTAACAGATATGATATCATTTTTCACTGGACAGCTGCGCACACGCGGCACGCAGCCATCTTCTCCTCCCGCCACTTGCAAGCAAGGCACGACAATGGCTATGTTTCATTAGGAGTTTGAAGAGACTTGGTATGTCACCAAAGGCTCTCGCAAATTTCTACTGATATACCATGGAGAGCATTCTAACTGATTGCACCACTGTCTGGCATGGAGAAGACACTGCACAGAATTGGAAAAGTTGCAAGAAGTTTTAAACTCAGCCAGCTCCATCATAGGCACTAGCCTCTCCAGTTTCAACGACTCCTTCAAAAGGCAATGCCTCATAAAGGCAGCATCCATCATTAAGGACCCTATCACCCCGGACATGCCCTCTTCTCAATGCTACCATCAAGGAGATGGTAGAGGTATCTGAAGATACATACACAATGTTTCAGGAACAGATTCTTCCCCTCTGCCATCAGATTTTTGAATGAACAATGAATCCATGAACAGTGTCTCACTTTTGTTTTTTTGCTCTCTTTTTGCACTACTTAATTTAATCTTTGATATGTCTTACTGTAATTGATAGTTTTTTATTATTTGTATTGCAATATATTGCTGCCGCAAAACAACATATTGCATGTCAGTGATGTTAACCCTGATTCTTATCTACATAATCCTTCAATGATCAGGAACGCAGAATATTTCTGCACAATAGGCAAGCTCCATGTATGCCTTAAAAATGTTTGAAACCAATCTAAAATACATACTAAATATAGGAAACAACTTTAAGTCTTCCATTCCATGCATGCAGAGGATTCTGTGTGTTAAGTTCAGAAGACAGCACAATTATCATGGATCAGATGAAAGCTCACGAGTTAATTACACACCATTGCACACTAATTTATCACAAGTGGGAGTTCATGATTTAGAATGTAAGATTTATAATTTGAAATTATTATTTTCTACATGATTCATTATGTGGATAAATTGCAGCTTTAAAATGCCAGTGGCTCGTCAGTTACACCAATAAGGTAAGAAGATAGAGTATGGTAAAACAGAGTTGTGGTTCATTAATATAATGAGCTTCCCTGTGAATTCAGAGTTTGTTTCTTTATCATTTACTGCAAAGTGTACATCTACCAGTTGACTTACCCAGCAGCCCTATTGCAAATGATGCAGAAAGCTGTGGGTTTAAGTCCCAGAAAATCCATCGACAAGTTTCATATAGGATACTTCATTAAGATTAGCACAGCAATGCACAAGGTAACTGGATCTGTCACATCAGTATAAGGTTGTCTTGGCATATTTCACAGATGATTGGAATTCCATTCCCATTCCCTGTTCCTGACCAGTGGCTGCTACATCCTGAGATTGAACTGAAAATATCTGAGCAAACCAAGAACTAAATGGTGAAAACTCGGAGTAACAGAAGCTACAATAGCTTGATATTGAAAGACAGTTAGGACAATGGACTTTAGGGTTGATATTATTTTGTGGACTGTTTCTAGTCTTCAGTCATTCACAGTCAGTGGAATCGGGGAGCTTTGTCATGTAGTCTGAATTTCTTTGGAAAAAATTATCTGTGTCTGCAGAACAATGACTGGTGAAAGCTAGTGCAAAATGAAGAACTGTACTTGGGAAGGAAAAATGGGTGTACTGCAACTCCACAGATAGTATTAGAAAGCTCAACAAGCAACCTATTAAAGCACAGCAATAATTACTAACTTTTAGAAATCACAGAAACATCTATAAAAGAAGTCAATGTTCAGCATATTATCTCCCATTTTATATTAGTTCTACAGTTAAAACATTAAAATATAAATCTGTAAATGCAACTGAGACAACACTGTATATGGCAGATTATCAATACCTGTATGAGTGACTCCCCAATGATTATCATGTGTACACTTTATATTTATTCTTTTCTACAAATAAAAACAGATAAACATGAGAAAATCTGTGTATGTTGGAAATTTAAAATATCACACACAAAATGCTGGAGCAACTCAGCAGGTCATGCACCAGCTATGGAAATAAATAAACAGTTGATGCTTCGGGCTGAGACCCCTCTTCAGGGTAAAAAAAAGGAAGAGGGGAGAAGCCAGAATAAGAAGGTGGACGGAGGAGGAGGAAGATTGTACAAAGGTGACAGGTGAAGCTCGGTGTGTTGGAAAGATAAAGGGCTGCAGAGGAAGGAATCTGACAAGAGAGGAGAGTGGATCATAGGAGAAAGGGAAGGAAGAAAGTAGTTTAAGTTGTGCTGTGAGATAATTAGTCAATTCTTTGAGTCTTTGGTAAGGAGAGTTAACAAAACCTTCCAAATATTAATCAAGGACATGACCCACCCAGCCAACACACTTTTCGTCCCTCTTCCCTCCGGGAGAAGGCTCAGGAGCTTGAAGACTCATACGGCCAGATTTGGGAACAGCTTCTTTCCAACTGTGATAAGACTGCTGAACGGATCCTGACCCGGATCTGGGCCGTACCCCCCAAATATCCGGACCTGCCTCTTGGTTTTTTGCACTACTCTTACTTTCCATTTTCTATTTTCTATTTATGATTCATAATTTAATTTTTTAATATTTACTAATTTTTTTTACTATTTTTAATATTTAATATTTGTAATCCAGGGAGCGGAAAGTGCAGAATCAAATATTGCTGTGATGATTGTACGTTCTAGTATCAATTGTTTGGCGACAATAAAGTATAAAGTAGTTCCCAAAGTATTAAAATATTCCAGAGGGAGCACAATGACCTTTTAAAAACATGCCTGATATAATGTGAGGTTGAAAGAAACTGGAAGAAGTTGGAGAAATTTCTACTTAACCAAGTACAATATCTTTGGTAATCATGGGGTTAATATAAGCTTGCTTATTCATTCAACAGGAGCAGAAAAGACATACAATTCTAGAAGCAGATGCTGAATCAGGATTTTATTGGGCCTTCTTTGCTGGATGAATTAGGACAATCTAAATGTCCTGCCTCATCCTAAATACCTTCTGAATCAGTGAATTAAAATAGCACTAGAAGGAAATTAATCTCCCATTTACTTAAGAAGTTAATTTCTTATATGTCTGAAGATGCAAAACTTGTTTGCAATTACCCACACAAGTTCCTGCTTATTGTCCTCCCTTCTGTATCCCAACATTAATTTTGGCCAATATTCTATTACTCTTTGTATCTGTGCACCACCTTTGAGTATTTTTTCTACAGCTCCTGTCCTTTCCATCAATAACTACTCATTTATCTTTCTCAAATTCCACATTGATTGATGCACAGGATTTTAAAAAAGTAATCAAGAAGGCCAATAGAGTATTGAACCTTAGGTCAAAAGTGAGGAGGAGTTAGTTTAACTGTTCATTCCCTTTGGTCAACCACCATTTGCAGGACTGTATTCAGTTTTTGACAAGTTATCTCAGTGATTCTGTGCTGTATCCCATATGGATGTTCTTAGCAGCATGCAGCGTAGAATCACTGGAATAACTCATAATTAAATTAAATTACAAGTTAGATTACATAAAATAGGCTTTAGTTTTAGTTATCCATTGTGTGATTTCATGAAGGTATCTAAAATGATTAATGGAGTCAGTAGAGCAGATACAGAGGAAGTACTTCCTCAGGTCAATGAATCCAGAACAGCACAATGTACGGAAATGGGAGTTGGGTCACTGGAGGATGAAATCAAAGAGCCTACTTTAAAGCAAAAGGTTATGAAAAATAAAAGTATTACAAAATAAAATGGTTGGCAAGGTCCAATTGAAAATTTTGAAGACTTGTCAATGAAGGGATATAGAACAAAGGCAGGTAAATGGAGTGGAAGGAAAATAGATCGTGGTTTAAGTAAAAACTGGGATGCTTTAAGAAGGTGAACAGAATATTCCTCATTCTCCAAACGACTGACTTCCACGATATACTCCATCTGACATGGTCTTTCCATATCCTTTTTTATACAAATGCATTTATTTTGCTGATGACACCACTGTCATTGGCTGAGTCAAAGGAGGTAACAAATCAGTATATAGGAGGGAAATAGCAAATCTACCACAGCAACTACTCATTCAATGTCAGCAAGATCAATGAACTGATTATTGACTTCAAGAGGATTATTGACTTCAGGAGGAGGAAACCAGAGGTCCATGAGCCAGTCCTCATTGGGGGTTAGAGGTGGAGAGGATCAGCAATTTTAATTCCTCGGTGTTATCCTTTCAGAGGATCTGTCCAGCACTTGGTGCCATTATGAAGAAAGCATGGCAGTGCCTCTACTTTCTTAAAGGTTTGCAAAGATTTGGCATGTATTTTAAAACAATGACAAACTTCTATCAGATGGGTGATGGAGAGTACCAGTTGCATCATGGTCTGGTATGGAAACACCATTGCCCTTGAACGGAAGAGCCTACAGAAAATAGTGAACAAGGCCCAGTTCATCACAGGTAAAGTCTTCCCAACCATTGAGCACATATACATGGGGAACTGTTGCAGGAAAGCTACATCCATCGTTAAGAACCCCACCATCCAGGCCATGCTCTCTTCTTGCTGCTGTCATCAAGAAGGTACGAGAGCCTCAGGACCCACACCTCCAGGTTCAGGGACAGTTATTACTCTTCAACCATCATGCTCTTGAACCAGAGGAGGTAACTTTATTCAACTTCACTCAGCCCAACCTGAACTGTCCCACACACTATGAGCTCACTTTCAAGGACTCTTTATGTTACATTCTCACTATTTGATGCTTATTTATTTATTATTATCACTTCTTTTTGTTTGTATTTGCACAGTGGATAAGGGGTGATCATTCTTGATTCTATTTCATTTCATGTATTTACTGTGAATGTCTGCAAGAAAATGAATCTCAGGGTGACATAATACATTTACATACTTTGATAATAAATTTACTTTGAACTTCTATAACTTACTAACTCACTAGAACTTCAACCTAACAAGCATTCACAAATAAACACACTGTTCCTCAAGGCAAGTCTTGCCAAACAGCCGGCACCAAGATAAATCCCTGGGCTGGACTGTTGCTTCCTGCTAATCAAAGAACATATGCTTCATGATTCTAATCTCCCAAACAATAAAGCCAACAAAAATAATTTAACAAGAAACATCTAATGATTTTAAACAACAAGCATGCTAAAAAATAAAAGTTAAATGGAATAAAAATAAGGACAATAAAGGAAAAGTGAGAAGAACATTTAAGAGTGGGTGAGAGAATAAAAGGGGAATGCACCAAAGGGAGTACAGAAAAAGGGTAGGGTGGGGGTTGGCGTGAAGAGAGAATAAATAGAAGAGAAAGGATCAATTATAGGTCAAGCAGGAAGACATTTTGGATGACATACTGTATAGCTGTGCATTCAATAATAACTTTCTGGAGTAAAATCAGTATTATGCTATCAAGAGTGATGAGGATGGAAGAGCAACACAGAGAGTAGGCCTCCATAAAGCCTTGAGAGATCTTGATACAAAATTGTGCTTTTAATTCAAAGGCTCAAAAGTTCATTTATTATCAAAGTATACAACTCTGATATTCTTCACCTCTGGGTAGCCATGAAATCAAGAAAGAAAAGAAAGGCAGCACAATCATAAGTCCTCAAATCCCCCCTCCCTGCACAAGAAAGCGATGAAAAATGAAACATGCACATCAACCCCCAAATCCCTCCTCCCACACAAAAAATGAACAAAATGACATGGCACATCAACCCGCAAGGAGGAGGAGAAGATGGTGGCGGGATGCAGCTTGCGCGGCCACTCTGGTGAATGATATCTATAATCTGTCAAGTAGGGTGTCGTGCACAATTCTGATTTGATGGAGACAGACGTGAGAGAACAGAGGAACATCTGGAGAAACTTCTGAGATGCCTTTTTCGCTGCCGCTGTTACTGTGTGATCCTGAATCTCTGGAGGGGAAGGCCCCGAATCCTCGGCTTTGCTTGCTGCTCGGTGGCCGGGACAGGGTCAAGGCGTTCGGCAGAGATGGTGCTCGGTGCTCGGTGTAGAAGGGCTGGTTGGAGGCTTGAAGTTTTCAGACGGACACAGAGTCGGCTGGGGTCGGGTGCTTCCAATGCATCGACAGTTGTCCGTGCCTGGAGGTTTATGGCAGAGAGAGTTTCTCCCTTCCGCCGCCTGCTATCAGGGACTATCGGGAGTCGATCGGAATTTTGAGACTTTTTTTTACCGTGCCCATGGTCTGTTCTTTATCAAATTATGGTATTGCTTTGCACTGCTGTAACTACGTGGTCTTGTCAGTGTTAGTCTTTGGTTTGTCCTTTTTTTTTGTGATATCACTCTGGAGGAACATTGTATCATTTCTTAATGCATGCATTTCTAAATGACAATAAACGAGGACTGAGTGTCCTCATAATGTAATATCCCTCCTCCCTGCACCAAAAAAACAAGAAAGATCAGGCAAAAATCACAGAATATAAAAAAACTCTAAGACTGAAAAATGTCTGCAGTTCAAATCCATATCCAAAATGCAGAAAACCTGGGTAACATTCTCTGGGCACAGTAGCAGCTTCTCCCCTGTCCGGTAGTGTAGCAGAGCGATTGTCAGTGATCAAAAGGTAGGCACTCACCTTCTGCATTCACCTTGATGATTCAATCTCTCTTGTCACTATAATCAGTGAACAATGAAGGTTTTATTCGATGAAATAGAGTCAAACATTGCTCACGCCTCATCCCACAGCCTTCCCACCACAAGGTTTGCACACACTGCCTCTGCCTTCTGGAATCCTTTCGGAGACCGCAGATTGCTGAAACACCCAAATGATCTCCAAACTGCCACATTCACCTCAATGGTTCAATCGCCTTCATCGTTTTGTGTGGCGAAATGAGGTCAATCATCAGCTCGCACCCTGTCCTATGGCATAGCTGCCATGAGGTTCACACACACTGCCTCTGCCTCCCGGAATCCTCTCAGAGTCTGCAGAGTGCTGGAATATTCAAATGATCTCCAAACAACAAATCACAGGCTCCAGCAGTTCCAGAATCACATCCAAGACAAAAAACAAATGCAAAAGACATAAAAGAAGTGAAATACATGGTTTCGTGATCTACTCAGATGTCGACCAAAGGAGTGCTGTACACGGGTGCCATCTTGACTAGAAAACAGTTGCATAACGTTAATATGTTTTCTTCTGAAATACTTTTATTCCTTAAATTGAAGTCATTGAAATGAATGCTGGTTTCTAAATCATTGTGAATAAATTTTAATGAACCAGTTGGCAGTCTCAGGGTTAAATAACAAATGACTGGAATGAAATTTGGGATGAACTGACAAATGAAATTATCTTTCAGTAATGCTGGAGGAACTCAGCAGATCAGGCAACATCTATGGAAATGAATGAACGGTGGGCATTTCGGGCCAAGACCTTTGTTCAGGACTGAAAAGGAAGGGGGAAGACACCTGAATGAAAAAGATTGGGGTGGTGGGGGGGGGGGCTAGCTGGAAGGTGATAGGTGAAGTCAGGTGGGTGGGAAAGATAAAGAGTAGGAGAAAAAAGAATCTGATAAGAGAGTGGACCATAGGAGAAAGGGAAGGAGAGGGGAACCCAGGGGGAGGTGATAGGCAGGTGACAAGAGGTAAAAAGTCAGAGTGCGGACTAGAAGAGGGGAGAGGGAGGGTATTTATTTTACTAAAAGGAGAAATTGATATGCATGACATCAGGGTGGAAGGTACCCAGGCGGAATATAAGGTGTTGCTCCTCTGCCCTGAGGGTGGCCTCATCATGGCACAAGAGGAGGCCATGGACTGACATGTAGGAATGGAAATGGGGAATCAGAATTAAAATGTTTTGCCACCAGGAAGTTCTACTTTTGGCGGATGGAGCGGAGGTGCTCGACGAAGCGTTCCCCCAACTTGTGATGGGTCTCAGCAATGTAGAGTAGGCCGCATCGGGAGCATCGGACACAACAGACGAGTCCAACAGATTCACAGGTGAAGTGTTACCTCATCTGTAAAAACTGTTTGGGGCTCTGAATGGAGGTGAGGAAGGAGGTGAATGGGCAGGTGCAGCACTTCGGCCATTTGCAGGGAATAAGTGCTAGGAGGAAGATTTGTGGGGGGGAACGGTACGAAGGAAACAAATGTACAGGGAATTACGGAAATTGGGGGGGCAGGTGGTAAAGATATGTTTATTGATAGGATCCCTTTGCAGATAGCAGAAGTTGCAGAGATTGATGTGTTGGATGCGGGGGCTCACAGAATGGTAGGTAAGGATAAAATGAATTCTATCACTCCTTAGGCAGTGGGAAGATGGGGTGAATGCAGACAGACGGAAATTGGAGGATATGTGGGTGAGGACAGCGTCAATGGTGGAACAAAGGAAACCCCATTCTGTGAAGGAGGAGGACATCTCTGTGTCCTGGAAAGGAAAGCCACATCCAGGGAACAGATGCAGCAGAGATGAAGGAATTGAGAAAAGGGAACGGCATTTTTACAGGAGACAGGGTGGGAAGAGGTATAGTCAAGACAACTGTGTGAAATGGTAGGTTTATAGAAGATGTCGGTTGACAGTTTGTCTCCAGAGATGGAGGCAGAGAGAGATCGAGAAAGGGAGGGAGTTGTCAGAAATGGACCAACTGAATTTAAGGGAAGTTAGAGGCAAAGAGATGAAATTGACAAGCTCAGTATGGGTGCATGAAGCAGCACCAATACAGTCATCAATGTAGCGGAGAAAGAGTTGGGGAGTATTACCAGGAAAGGCTTGGAACATGAACTGTTCTATGTAGCCAACGAAAAATCAGGCATAGCTAGGGCCCACGCAGGTGCGCCTAGCCACCCCTCAAGTCTGGAGAAAGTGGAAGGAGCAAAAGGAAAAATGTTGATGTTCTGCCAGACAGAGGAAGGTGGTGGTGGAGGATATCTTTTAATTGTATCTTTCAACTGTCTTCATACTCAAGAGATATAAATATACTTACTTCCATCGAATCACCAATCAACATTTTATGATTTATTTTGTTTTCACAGACTGTAGCCATTCACTCGATATTTAGTTGGCTCATGAAGATTTTTTGGAACTGATGTGAAGTTTCCATGGATACTGTCTGGCCAACTGGTTCACCCACTAATTGTACTCTCATGATGACTATTCAGAAGAGGCATGTGAGCCAAGCAAATACACACTGTGCTGCAGTGAGATTCAATATTGTTTTAATGTCATTTCCAGTACACAGGTTCATTTTATTACCAAAGTATCCATGTTAAATACAACTCTGATATTCACCTTCTCCAGATAGCCATGAAATACAGAAAAACCATGGGGATTGTTGGGGAAAAAGCCATCAACTGCCCTCCCCTGGCACGAAAAAGAAATAAAACTCACAAACCCCAAAACACCCAACCCCTCCCTCACCCAAAAAAACTAACAAATTTCCCAAATGAAAGATGGCAACTGAAATATCAAAAACAGCAAACCCCCAGCCTCCTCCCTCACAAAAAAGTGAAGAGAACACCAAATCCCCAACCCCTCCCAAGAAGAAAAGAAAAGGTGTAAAGGAGAACAAAGTAATTGTTACTTTGGATCTGATGCAGCACAAAAAAGTAAGTAAAAGAACACAATAAATATAAATGCATATATGTAAATTGTATGTACATAAAGTGATGCTAGCTTCAGGAGTGTCCATACACAAGGTGACTCTGACAGGAAATATAAAGTAGTGGTGGTGGGGCTTGGGTGGGTGGGTTAGTGGGTGGAGAAGTTGATCAGCCTTACTGTTTGGGGCAAGTAACTGTTATTGAATCCGGTGGTCCTGGCATGGATGCTATGTAGCCTCCTCCCTGATGGGAGTAGGACAAATAATCCATGAGCAGGATGCATTGGATTCTTCATGAAATTGCTGGCCTTTTACCAGCATCTTTCTATCTAATGTCCTTGAAGGTGGGTAGGCTAGTGCCTGCGATGCATTGGATAGTTTTGATTACACATTGTAGAGGCTCCCTGTCCACCGCAGTACCATTTCCGTTCCATGCTATAATGCAGCATGTTAGGATGATCTCCACTGTGCATCTGTAGAAGGTGCTTTTAGTAACTAAGGTGTAAAGAACCTCAAGGCCACTTTACAACAGAATCCAGCCTTAAGTGCCAGAATGCTCATTCTGTCATTGATCTATTAATAAAGAGATTTGTTGTAGCTAATTATTATCCATCACTCACCAGAATCAACCAAATTACAGGACAGGAATATTGGGTCAAGTGGAAATACTTACGATAAATTCATTTTAATACCTTTAGTTCTGTCTTCAAAACTGACTCAGAAAAATGCTGATTTGCAAGTTCTATTATTCAAGACCACATGATTCAATAAAGTAAGTCTATCCCAACAGAATCACAGAGTTCTCGAACGAAGCAGCACAGCTAACCATCCATTTACATTAATCCCATTTTTATTCCCCAACATTTTCATCAACTCTCCCTGGATTTTACCACAGCCGGGGCTCCAATTCGCCTACCAAAGCAACAACAGATGTCACCTCATAGGCTCGTCACACAACTTTGGAACATCTAGGCAACAAAGATGCATACAGCAGGATGCTCTTTACTGATTACAGCTCAGCATTTACATCATTATCCCCTCAAAATTAATCAGTAAACTCCAAGACCTGGGCCTCAATCCCCGTTGCGCAGTCCTGGATTTCCTCACTGCAGACCCCAGTCAGTTCTGATTGCCAAAAACCTCTCCTCCACAATCTTCATCAGCACAGGAGCACTGCAGGGATGTGTACTACTCACTTGACACCTGTGACTGTCTGTCTAAGTACAGCTCCAACACCATCTACAAGTTTGCTGATGACACCACTGTTGTGGGCCGTATCAAAGGTGTGGTGAATCAGCATGCATGAGGGAGACAACAACCTCTCACTCAATGTCAGTAAGACCATGGAACTGATTGCAAACTTCAGGAAAGGGAAACCAGAAGTCCATGAGCCAGTAATCATCGGAGGATCAGAAGTGGAGAAGGTCAGTAACTTTAAATTCCTGGGTGTCACTATCTCAGAGGACCAGTCCTGGACCCATCAAATAAATATTATTGCGAAGATGGCACAATACTGCCTCTACTTCCTCAGGAGTCTGCAGAGGCTCAGAATGTAATCGAAAACCTTGGCAAACTTCTATAGATGTCTGGTGGAAAGTGTGTTGACTGGCTGCATTATGGCCTGGTATGGGAACACCGATGTCTTTGAGCAGAAAATCCTACTAAAGGTAGTAGATTGGGCCCAGTATGTCACGAATAAAACCCTTCCAACCAATGAGCACATCTGAATGAAACCTTGCCACAGAAAAGCAGCATCCATCATCAAAGATCCTCATCACCCAGGCCATGCTCTTTTCTCACTGCTGTCATCAGTTAAAAGGTACAAGTGTCTCAGGACTTGCAACATCAGATTCAAGAACAGCTATTACCCCTCAATCATAAGGCTCTTGAATAAAGTTGGATAACTACACTCATTTAAGGACTCTGTTATATAGTTATTTCATGCTCATTATTTATTGCTAGTTATCTATATCTGCATTTGCACAGTTTGCTTACAGTAACAGTTCCTGATGTTTACAGTTACTGCTCTACAGATTTGCTAATTATGCCAGCAGAAAAAGAATCTCAGGGTTGTATGTGGTGACATGTATCAGATTTATTATCACCCGGCATGTGACGTGTACTCTGATAATAAATTTTACTTTGAACTTTGAAATAACAGTGGCTGTTTAATTTAGAAATCAAAATGTCCTTGTGATTAAGGATTAAAGCAGAGTTCTACTTTGTTAGATCCAAATGGGTCAGCTGGTGAAGATCCATCTTCGCTCTTACCTCTAACCTTACACTACTTTTCTGTCTTTTCTCTGTTTAAGCATATCACATTCAGTATTTGTTCTCTTTGCTCTACCTTCACTAAAAAATCAACAGTCATCTGCCTCCTCCTGCATCTTTGTTCCATCACCTAAACACAGAATCATGCAGCACCTTGATTCCATTGCTTCTTCTAAAAGGCAGCATTAAACCACAGCATCTGAATTTGCCTCCTCTTCCAAGTCACCCTTCCAATCCTGACGAAGTCCTGATGAAGGGTCTTGGCCTGAAACATCAACTGTGTTTCTTCCTATGGATGCTGTCCGGCCTGCTGCGTTCCACCAGCACTTTGTGTGTGCTGCTTCCAATTAGGTGCTGTCTTAGAATACGGGGTGTGACATTTTCACTAAGCTGGGCAATTTATAAAGAAAGTAGCAAGTGCAAGAGCTTGTCAGCCCTTCACATACATCAAGGCACAGGGAAGAAAGAAATCCAGGGCTTAACAGTATCTTCATTAACATAAAGACCTGAAGGATATCAGAATTATGCCATAGATCCAAAGTGAGAATCAATAACTTTGATTTAGCAGGTGCTGGTTATACAAATATGAGTAAGTCGGATGAAATTCGCGTCATTCACCATTAAATTCAACCAATATTGAAAACAAATCTAAACTCAAACGAGGGCCAATGTCAAGACAAAGTTCATTTGAAGATTGCAAATAAGACATAAGAGTAGAATTATGCCTTTTGCCCCTTTGAGTTTGCTCCACTATTCGATCATGCTGATTTTATTTTCTTTCTGAACTGTATTCTCCTCCCATTTCCATGACACACTTACGAATCAAGAACCTATCAGTCTCCATTTTAAATATACCCAGTGACTTGGCCTCCACAGCCAACTGTGGCAATGGACTCCACAGATTCACCACCTTCTGGCTAAAGAAATTCCTCCTCACCTCTATTCTAAAGGGACATCCTTCTATCTCTCTGGTCCTAGACTCCCCCATAGTAGGAAACATCTTAACAACATCTACTCTATCTAGGCTTTTCAATCAGTCTCAATAGGATCCCCACTTTCTTCTAAACTCCAGTGAGAACAAGCCCAAATCCATCAAACACTTGTCACATATAAGGAGGGAATATAAGGAGGGATCTTTGGTAAGAAGACTGTGCTGGCTTTCACCATATACAACCCTAAGATTCATTTTCTTGTCAGTATGCAGAGCAAATAGAAGAGACATAATGAAACACTGCACCCAACAAAACGGATAAACAACCAATGTGCAAAAGACAACAAACTATGCAAATACAAAAAGAAAATTAACAATAATTAATTAATTAATAAGCAAGCAAGCAATAAATATCAAGAACAAGAGATGAAGAATTCTTGAAAGTGTGTCCATAGGTTGTAGGAACAGTTCAGTGATGGGGCAAGAGAAATTGAGTAAAGTTCAAGAGCCTGAAGGTTGAGGATTCTGAACCTAGTGGTGTGTGTGCTGAGACTCCTGTACTTTCTTCCTGATGGCGGCAGCAAGAAGAGATCATGGCCTGGATGGTGGGGATCCTTGAATATGGATGCCATTTTCCTGTGAAATTGCTCCGTGCAAATGTGGGTCAATGGTGGGGAGGGCTTTACCAGTGATGGACTAGGCAGTATCCATCGTGTTTTGTAGACTTTTCCATTCAAGGCCATTGGTGTTTCCATACCAGGCTATGATGTAGCCAATCAATATACTCTCCACCACACATCTTTAGAAGTTTGTCAAAGTTTTCATGATTCAAGTACATTTATTATCAAGAATGTATAAATTATACAATCTTGCGACTTCCTTGATCATTTGATTCAGCCACAAAGCAAGAAAACTGAAAGAACCCAATTTAAAGAAAAAAAGAATAAAATAAAAAAAGACTAACACTCGATATGTAAGAGAAAGAAAAAAAATAGAAGTCATGCAAACAATTGAAGTGAACAACAGCATTCTGAACCAAAACCGAGTCCTCAGATCCAAACCCCAAAGCAGCCCGGAGAAGGCCCAAATCCTCATTTATTAGTTCGTTTATCCTAGTTAATCCTCGTTTATTATTATCAGGCATGCAGCACAACAGCCAGGGCAGTCTTCATGCCCTCTGCACTGTGGAGGTGACCATCATGGAGAACGAGTGATATCAAGCCTCACCCTGACCAACACTTTGTCTTTTCAGTCCATCTGGGCCGAAATTTAAAATTAACCTAACGATAGAACAGTGAAAGGCTCTGGCGCCCTGCAGAGAGGAGTGAACATCGCAGACAGTGAACAAAATCAGCTCTCATCTCCAACCTGGGCCAGCGTTTTAACATTGTACCTCGCACTAGGACCCATGTACTGCTGCTGCAAGCCCCGACTTCTCCTTATGGGACCCAGAGTGATCCAATGTAATGTCGAATCTTCGCAAATGTCCAGGAAATTCGAGGCACTGCCGTGCTTTCTTTGTAATGGCACATACATGCTGGTCCCAGGACAGATCCTCTGAAATGATAACACCGAGGGATTTAAAGTTGATGACTCTCTCCACCTTTGATCCCCTGATGGGGTCTGACTCATGGACCTCTGGTTTCCTCCTCCTGAAGTCAATAATCAGCTCCTTGGTCTTGCTAACATTGAACGAGAGGTGGCTGTTGTGCCACCATTCAGCCAAATTTGCAATGTCCCTCCTACATGCTGATTCATCACATTTGATTTGGCCAACAGGTGTGATGTTGTTGACAAACTTAAATATGGCATTGGAGCTATGCTTAGCCCAACAGTCATAAGTAAGCTCACAAGCCTTGTGATGCACCTGTGCTGATGAAGATTGGGAAGGAGAAACTGTGGTCAATCTGAACTGACTACAGAGGTTACAGTGTTTGCTTCATGATTAACTTTTCATGGTGCAGAGGTGTGGCAGTTCTGTCTCAGTCCTGTTCTACCTACCAGAAATATCTGGCAGACAATTGTCATCCAGTCTATCTGCCAGTGGAGATTTCTGTCATCCTGGTTGCAATGTGCACTCTACCCTGGCCAACGTCAGACTGGCAACTGGGGGAGCTGAACACCATGATCAGCAGTTATGTGATGGTGCATTCTCATCTTTACTGGGACTTCAACCAGGCCAGCTTGAAGAAGTCTCTGACCACCTTCCACCAACATGTCAGCTGTGGAACAAGACAAGCCAACATACATGACCATCGTTATCGTGCCATTTTATGCCTACTTACAGGACTGCTTTGAATCGGTGGACTGGACAATATATTCAAATCTGAATGAATATGCCACAGTTGTCACTTTCATCAAGACCTATGTGGATAAGAGTGTGCCTTCATACCCAACCAGAAGCCGTGGATGAACCAGGAGATTTGGAGTCTCCTGAGGGCTAAATCTATGGCATTCAACACTGGTGGTTTAGAACTCTACAAGAAATCCTGATATGGCCTTAAGGCTTTCTTAAGAGTGAAGACAAATTTGGATTCACATCAGCAATGACAGGGTTTGCAAAATAATTTTTCCTACAAGGCAAAACCTATCATCATAAATGGCTGTGATGCTTCACACCCCAATGAGTTGAATATTTTTTATTCAGGCATTGAAAGAGAGAAGGGAACTATACCTGTGTGAATCCCTGCAGCATCTGGCGACTCTCTGACATCTGTCTCAGAGGCCAAAGTCGGAATGTCTTTCAAGAAGGTGAACGCTTACAAGGTGTCAGGCCCAGATGTTGTACCTGTCCCAACCAATTGGCAGACATCTTCAATCTCTCACCGCTAGGGTTGGAGGTTTCTAACTGCTTCAAAAGGGCATCAATCATATCGGTGTCCAAGAAAACAGGGTGAGATGCCTCAAAATTGTTGACCAATAGCACTCACATCTATTGAGATGAAGTGCTTTGAAAGGTTGGTCATAACTAAAAATAATTTCTGCCCGAGAAGGGACCTAGACCTGCTGCAACTTGCCTACTGCCACCACAGGTCTACAGTGGATACAGTCTCACTGGATCTCCACTCAGCTTTGCACCACCTGGACAACAGCAATATCTACATCAGGTTGATTGCAACCATCATACCCTCTGTACTAATGAATGAGCTTTAAAATCCGGGTATCTGTTCCTCTCTCTGCAACTGGATCCTTCATTTCCTCATCCGGAGACCATGATCAGTGTGGTTCGGAAATAACATCATCTCCTCGCTGACAATCACAGGTGCACCTCAAGGATGCGTACTTAACACACTACTCTACTCCATTGACAATCAGAACAATGTGGCTCGTCATACCTCACACGTCTCTATATATTCATCAATGACACACCGGTTATTGGCAGAATCTCAGATGGTGACGAGAGGGCATACAGGAGTGAGATAAATCAGCTGGTTGAGTGGTATTGCAACGAGAAAGTGATTGTGGGCTTTAAGAAAAGGAAATCAGGAGAACACACAGCAGTTCTCATTCAGGGATCAGCAGTGGAAAGAGTGAGCAGTTTCAAGTTCCTGGGTGTTCCTGGCGGGGAGATTTGCCAGGGCTACTGAGGTGACTTTAAGCTAGAATGGTTGGGGGGTGGGAATCAAATTAAAGAGATGAGGAGAGAGGAGGTTAGTTCACAACAGGGGGATGGGAACAAGTGCAGAGAGACAAAGGGGGGTAAAATGAGGGTAGAAGCAAAAAGTAGTAAGGTGAAAAGTAAAAGTGGCAGGCCGGCAAATCCAGAGCAAAAGTTAAAAAGGACCACTTTTCAACATAATTGTATAAGGGCTAAGAGTGTTGTAAAAGCAAGTCTGAAGGCTTTGTGTGTCAATGCAAGGAGCATCCGTAATAAGGTGGATGAATTAAAAGTGCAGATTGTTATTGATGAATATGATATAGTTGGGATCACAGAGACATGGCTCCAGGGTGACCAAGGATGGGAGCTCAACATTCAGGGATACTCAATATTCAGGAGGGATAGACATGAAAGAAAAGGAGGTGGGGTAGCATTGCTGTTAGAGAGGAGTTTAACGCAATAGAAAGGAAGGAATTAGCCGGGAGGTTGTGGAATCGATATGGGTAGAGCTGCATAACACTAAGGGGCAGAAAACGCTGGTGGGAGTTGTGTACAGGCCACCTAACAGTAGTAGTGAGGTTAGGGATGGCATTAAACAGGAATATAGAAATGCGTGCAATAAAGGAACTGCAGTTATAATGGGTGACTTCAATCTACATATACATTGGGTGAACCAAATTGGTAAGGGTGCTGAGGAAGAGGATTTCTTGGAATGTATCTTGAAATGTTTTTTTGAAGCAACATGTCGAGGAACCAACTAGAGAGCAGGCTATTCTAGACTGGGTATTGAGCAATGAGGAAGGGTTAATTAGCAATCTTGTCGTGAGAGGCCCCTTGGGTAAGAGTGAACATAATATGGTGGAATTCTTCATTAAGATGGAGAGTGACATAGTTAATTCAGAAACAAAGGTTCTGAACTTAAAGAAGGGTAACTTTGAAGGTATGAGATGTGAATTAGCTAAGATAGACTGGCAAATGATACTTAAAGGGTTGACGGTGGATATGCAATGGCAAGCATTTAAAGATCGCATGGATGAACTACAACAATTGTTCATCCCAGTTTGGCAAAAGAATAAATCAGAGAAGGTAGTGCACCCGTGGTTGACAAGGGAAATTAGGGATAGTATCAATTCCAAAGAAGAAGCATACAAATTAGCCAGAAAAAGCGGCTCACCTGAGGACTGGGAGAAATTCAGAGTCCAGAAGAGGAGGACAAAGGGCTTAATTAGGAAGGGGAAAAAAGATTATGAGAGAAAACTGGTAGGGAACATAAAAACTGACTGTAAAAGCTTTTATAGATATGTGAAAAGAAAAAGATTGGTTAAGACAAATGTAGGTCCCCTACAGACAGAAACAGGTGAATTGATTATGGAGAACAAGGACATAGCAGACCAATTGAATAACTACTTTGGGTCTGTCTTCACTAAGGAGGACATAAATAATCTTCCGGAAATAGTAGGGGACAGAGGGACTTGTGAGATGGAGGAACTGAGGAAAATACGTGTTAGTAGGGAAGTGGTGTTAGGTAAATTGAAGGGATTAAAGGCAGATAAATCCCCAGGGCCAGATGGTCTGCATCCTAGAGAGCTTAAGGAAGTAGCCCAAGAAATAGTGGATGCATTAGTGTTAATTTTTCAAAACTCTTTAGATTCTGGACTAATTCCTGAGGATTGGAGGGTGGCTAATGTAACCCCACTTTTTAAAAAAGGAGGGAGAGAGAAACCGGGGAATTATAGACTGGTTAGCCTAACATTGGTGGTGAGGAAAATGCTAGAGTCAGTTATCAAAGATGTGATAACAGCACATTTGGAAAGCGGTGAAATCATCGGACAAAGTCAGCATGGATTTGTGAAAAGAAAATCATGTCTGACGAATCTCACAGAATTTTTTGAGGATATAACTAGTAGAGTGGATAGGGGAGAACCAGTGGATGTGGTATATTTGGATTTTCAAAAGGCTTTTGACAAGGTCCCACACAGGAGATTAGTGTGCAAACTTAAAGCACATGGTATTGGGGGTAAGGTATTGATGTGGATAGAGAATTGGTTGGCAGACAGGAAGCAAAGAGTGGGAATAAACGGGACCTTTTCAGAATGGCAGGCAGTGACTAGTGGGGTACCGCAAGGCTCAGTGCTGGGACCCCAGTTGTTTACAATATATATTAATGACTTAGATGAGGGAATTAAATGCAGCATCTCCAAGTTTGTGGATGACACGGAGCTGGGCGGCAGTGTTAGCTGTGAGGAGGATGCTAAGAGGATGCAGGGTGACTTGGATAGGGTAGGTGAGTGGACAAATTCATGGCAGATGCAATTTAATGTGGATAAATGTGAGGTTATCCACTTTGGTGGCAAAAACAGGAAAACAGATTATTATCTGAATGGTGGCCGATTAGGAAAAGGGGAGGTGCAATGAGACCTGGGTGTCATTATACATCAGTCATTGAAAGTGGGCATGCAGGTACAGCAGGCGGTGAAAAAGGCGAATGGTATGCTGGCATTCATAGCAAGAGGATTCGAGTACAGGAGCAGGGAGATACTACTGCAGTTGTACAAGGCCTTGGTGAGACCACACCTGGAGTACTGTGTGCAGTTTTGGTCTCCTAATCTGAGGAAAGACATTCTTGCCATAGAGGGAGTACAAAGAAGGTTCACCAGATTGATTCCTGGGATGGCAGGACTTTCATATGAGGAAAGACTGGATTGACTAGGCTTATACTCCTTGGAATTTCGAAGATTGAGGGTGGATCTTATTGAAATATATTAAAATCCTAAAGGGATTGGACAGGCTAGATGCAGGAAGATTGTTCCCGATATTGGGGAAGTCCAGAATGAGGGGTCACAGTTTGAGGATAAAGGGGGAGAAGATTAGGAAAAACTTCTTCACACAGAGAGTGGTGAATCTGTGGAATTCTCTGCCACAGCAAACAGTTGGGGCCAGTTCATTAGCTATATTTAAGAGGGAGTTAGATATGGCCCTTGTGGCTAAAGGGATCGGGGGTATGGAGGGAAGGCTGGTGCAGGGTTCTGAGTTGGATGATCAGCCATGATCATACTGAATGGCGGTGCAGGCTCGAAGGGCCGAATGGCCTACTCTTGCATCTATTTTCTATGTTTCTATGTTAACATCTCTGACGGTCCATCCAGGGGCCAACATATTGATGCAATTACAAAGAAGGCATACCAGCAGTTATATATCATTAAGGGCTTGAGGAAATCTCTACAGTTTTACTGTGGAGAGCAGTCTGACTGTTGCATCACCATCTGGTATGAGGTGAATTGCACAAAATCAGAAAAAAACTGAAGAAGGTTGGAAATTAAGCTTGTTTCAATGACTTCCCACCATCAAGGGCATCTTACAAAGACGATGCCACAAGAAGGTGGCATCCATCATGAAGAACCTTCAGCATCCAGGGCACACCCTCACCTCATTACTACCATCAATGAGGAGATACAGGAGCCTGAAGATGCACACAGAATATTTTTTTTTAGGAATTGCTTCTTCCCCTCGGCCATCAAATTTCTAAATACTACCACACTCTTTTGCTCTTTTTTGCACTACTTATTTATTTTATTTGTATTCTTATTGTACTTTATAGTAATTTTTATATCTTGCACAGTACTACTGCCGCGAAACAACCAATTTCACAACGTCAGCATTCTGATTCTGAAAGTCATCAAGGAACCCCGGGAAAAAAAGTAAGAAAATACAGAGCAAGCAAAATATAAATTAGAGAAGAAGGACTCTAGTGTGACAAGAATACACATAGATTAAGATGTTAGCTGTCCTGTGCTGGCACCAGTAGGATCAGCAGTTGGTCTGCCACCTATCTTCAGGAGAAAGAGAGATAAGGAAAACAATGGAGCAGCATTTGGAGATGTGTACTGAAGGGGAAGGAGAGCTGTCAAGATCGGCTCCCCCTTTGAACCCTGAACTGTTTGAAGTGATGGATAGGCAATACTCGAGCGGGGGGATAAAAAGGGACAGGTTCGCTAAGGCAGCACACACACGACACCCCGAGGTAACGAGACCCTGGAAGCGGTGCGTCTCTCACAAGTCGGTGGGAAGCTTTGGACGGCTGGTCGCGGGACAAGCCATAGACGCACAGGGTGGAAAGGCACGATCGGCGGGAACCTGGTGTGTGTCCACCCTTGCCTGGGTGCCGGGTTCACCACAGAGAAACGATTGTATCTGGAAACGGAGGGGTCACGGTCGGTGACCTCAGATGACATCACAAAGGGCTCGCATGAAAGCTGACTGCGAAGGTCTGTGTGTGGAAGCCATTTGAATATTCATTCGTTTTGCTCTCTCTCTCCTTCCCCCCACTGTCTGCGAACTGAACTGAACTAAATTGAACTGAACTTTGCGTCACTTTGAAACTGGTCATTTACCCCTAGACAATGATAGAGCTTGATTGATCCTGTTATCTTAATTCTGTGTACATGTGTGTTTATCATTGCTGAACTGTTGCATTTATTATCCTTTTGATTAGAGTACTGTGTTGCTTGTTTCTTTAATAAAACTTTCTTAGTTCTAGTAACCCAGACTCCAACTGAGTGATCCATTTCTGCTGGTTTGGCAACCCAGTTACGGGGTACGTAACACTAGTTAGACTAACTTGAAGATGTACCCCAGTTGAAATGAAATGGTTTTGATTTAAAAGAAGGTAGCTACTGTTGTTCATCATTTGTTCTCAAGAATAGTGTTACAGTGTTTACAGAAATAACTAATTATTTCAATCTGTGCTTGAAAGGCCTTTTCATACAAAGGTGTAAGGATGCTGTAACATCAGTGGCTCTTGATTTTTAAGATTCTTTTTCCTCCTTGCTCTCTCCAGTCTAGTTTGCTCATGAGTAAGTACTTTTTATGCAGTTATGCTAAACAGGACAATCCAATGCTCATTACCTACAGTGGTGTGTATCATTGTTGAAACTCTTCTTGGATGTTCTAATAATGTCTTTGAATCCTTTTTAAAAGGAGGCAAAATAAATCAAATCCTATCGTTAAGTAAAAACATACAGTGGTTTGAAGTAGCATCTGAGTTGCAAGAGGAATCAGAAGATATGGAGAATGAATAAGAGAGTGGAGTTCAGAATCAGATTTACTATCATTGACATACAACATGCAATTTATTTTGCGGCAGTACAAAACAGAGACATAAAGTTCTATAAATTAGAAAAATAAATGAATAGTGAAAAAGTATTATCGAGGTAGCATTCACAGACTGTTCAGAAATCTGATGGCAGAGAAGTAGTGTTAAGTATGGGTTTTTCTAATTCCTGTATTTCCTACCTGATGATATTAATGAGAAGTCATGTCCCAAATGGTGAGGGTCTTTAATAATGGATGCTGCCTTCTTGAGACATCCATCATTGAAGTAGATCAGAAATGGCACTCTGATCAAATCCTGCTCCTATTTCTTACATTCACCATCAAATTCAGTTGGGCGGATAGAAACATTAAAGATGGAATCTTTCTAATAGTTAAAGACAGGCAGACAACCCTGGTGCTTTGATCCCAACAATAAACAATAGCTGGAAGGAGAGCGCAGCACAGCATTCAGCACTAATCAGTCCCTGGTCACTCTGAAGTATGAAGAAATTCACATCACAGCTGCATGGAGAGTAACCATAACCCAAGGCTTCCTTCTTGTTCTTAGGTGCTCACTCGAACAGTCAGGTCACCCTCGTTTAACCTGACATTGAAGTAGAAGCACTTTTCTCCCTACTCTATCAAAACAGACTGATAACTTCAGTGCAAATGTAATAAGCCCAAACACTTGAGTTCTACAGTAAATACCACAACACCTGCACATAGCATTGTCTCTAGAGGGTTTCACTATGGTCTACAAGATTTAAAGATTAAATTCCAAGCCATTTTGCAAATAACACAAGACAAGAATTACTACTCTTTGTAAAAAAAATCTTTGAATATTTTTCTTTACTAGTTCTGAAAACACTGGAACTGAGGAAATGCCTTCTAAGAAGCATTCAATTGAATAAGGAATGTGAAGATGGACAAGCTGGACAACCAATGAAAGGGCTGGGCCCTCACAGTTAGAGACAGGAAATGAAAAGAAGGAAAGTCCAGGAATGTTCCAATTAAAACTGGTAACTGTAGCTGGCATATCAAAGGGAAACTAATCACTGAACCCACTCCAGTTTTAAGAAAGAATAAGAAAAATTAGTAACATGGTATGATTCAAAAATGTAAAAAACACTCTAAAATTTTCCATAATTCAAGATGAACCAGTCTTGAACCAGTTGACTACATCGTGATGTAAACAAAAATAAACTGTAATCCTTAACAGACAATGGGGCTATAATTTGAAGTGTTACCTTTCACAACACAGCTGTTATGTAATTCCAATTTTTTAAAAGTTCACAATTCACAATTCCTAGTTTGTTCTGCTCTTGTGTTTAACATTAAAGAAAAATAACAGTGTGGAAACTTGTAGTTTATGCATTTTAGAACCTGATTTACCATTCTAATAGCTTTCAAAGTGAAGACGTTACAGCAAATACATATCTTAAATATGTAAATTCTAGTCAAATAATTTAAACCACTGGGTCCTGGCTTCAAATCTACTTACGGGTGTTTTTTTTTTCTCCTTATTGATATAGGTTTATTATTCTCACATGTACCAAGATACATACTGTTTCAAGATGCACACAGTTTATACAGATTAAATCATAATACCCTCCCCCATTGTAATACACTGCATAAGACATTATTACTATAAGCTTTTCCCTAAATTATTTTTTTATCTGGCACGCAGCCTCAAAATCGCCTTTATTGACTTACTGCAAATAGAAAACATAACATAATTGTGTTATTGTGCGCCTCATGTTATTGACTGGATCATCTGAATCAGTTAAACTTTCAGGCTTTTGAAGCAAAATATCTGTTCCAAAATAGTTTAAGTTGCGGATCAAAGTGTTCAGTTTTCCATTCCTCTTTGTAAGTTTTGAAACCCCATGTGAAATGAATAGCTTATAGCATTTATCCAGAAAATTAAAGGTGAAGAATTTCAGAGGGCTTAGAATCTTGGAAATACTTCATTTCCATCCTGATACATGAGTAAAGAACTTGGTTCTGTGCTCCCAGCTAGAATCAAGCTACTCTGTGTTATTCACTCACTTAACAGTCTACATTCAGGACCTGAGAAATCTGTTTATACTTCAACCCTAGACATAATTTATTCAGCAGTCAGAAGTCTGTTTTTATTCAAAAGCAAATAACCATTCATTTTGCTTTAAGTTTTAAAACACAAAGAGGACTTCTGACAGCACCACAGCATCATTGTTAGCTGCTTGGATAACTTTCCTCAAATGCTTCTCTGCTGGCTGCATATTGTTGTACCTTAAGGCTGATATCTAAAAATTTGAAAATAAGTCAAGCTTGTCCCTTCCACTTCTTGAAGCTTTCAGTTTCCAGGTACTCCATCTCTGATGGAGTCTGAACATCTTTAAAACCATTGTCCATCCTACCAGCCTCCACACTCAAAAGATCAACCTTCACAAATAAAATTACATGAGTGGACACACTTTCCCCTTCCTTTTCAGAGTGATCATATTCTGAGTTGTGAAAATTCCCATGTGAGACTAGTCTGCCCCTCTGATTTTTCAGCTTCCCTACTGCTTCTGAGAAACAAAATGCTGCCTGCTGATTCAGCTGTCCCATGGCAGCTGTTGAGGGCTGAATCACTCCTCCATCTCCCTGCCTGTGCCCTTTACCAGATCCTGGATTGTTTTCTGCACTGAAACCTAAACTGTGAGAAAGATGAGCTTGGTGTAATTGCTGTTCAGAAAACACTCCGTATGTCACATAAAAAGCTGTAATGTGATTTCTGTGCATCATTTGATCTCAGGGTGAATGTCAGAAATTTGAATAGAAATCGATCAATGCTCGTGTTGTATGTATGCTTTTGAGCCAAGTTACTGCACATTACTAAATGCATGTAACTGCTCTGAGCCACACCAGATTTCGCAGCCTGAGACATGTGAAGTCCCATTGTGAGACAAAATACTGGAAGTACGCTACAAGTTCGGCTGCATGTTGAGTGATAACAGGCCTTTTGCCTGCTGAGTCCATGTTCACCACTTACACCAATCCTACATTAATTCCATTTTATTCTCTCTGCATTCCCATTAACTCCCCCCAAATTCTCCCATCCACCTGGATTGGGGGCATTTTACAGTGGCTTTTTAACCTACCAATCTCTATGTATTTAGGGTGTGTGAAGACACTGGGGCACACAGGGGAAATCTTCTTAGTCACAAGATGAATGTGCAAGTTAAATACAGACAGCACCAGAGATCAGGATTGAATCTAGATTGTTGGAGCTGGGAGCCAGCAGCCTGATTAGCTATGTAAATTGCGTCACCATAAAGTAGCAGATCACTCAGGCAGATGACTCTTCAAAAGAGATTTCTAATGTGTTCCTGTTGACCCGTTCCAGATTTTTTCTGTTCTCATTTCAGATTTCCAGTGTTGTGTTTTTTTTTGCATTTCACATCTCCCAGGAAGGTTGGTCAACGGGAGAATCATTTCACATTTGCAGGACCATACCTGGAGATACATTTTTATCGTATGCTTGCTGACTTTGGACATATTCCTGGAAAGTATATAAAATTATGATGGGTATAGATAGAGTGAATGCAAGCAGGCTTTTTCCACTGAGGCAAGGGGAGAAAAAAACCAGAGGACATGGGTTTAGGGTGAGGGGGGAAAAGTTTAAAGGGAACATTAGGGGGGGGCTTCTTCACACAGAGAGTGGTGGGAGTATGGAATGAGCTGCCAGACAAGGTGGTAAATGCGGGTTCTTTTTTAACATTTAAGAATAAATTGGACAGATACATGGATGGGAGGTGTATGGAGGGATATGGTCCGTGTGCAGGTCAGTGGGACTAGGCAGAAAATGGTTCGGCACAGCCAAGAAGGGCCAAAAGGCCTGTTTCTGTGCTGTAGTTCCTATGGTTTCTATGGTAAGTCCACCACTTAATTACCTGTTTCCTGTCATTATTATATTTCCATCCTTATGAGCCCTCTAGTTCTCATTGAGGAAAGGTTTACCGTCCTGCTGGGAAACAGATGAACTTGCTGTTATCTGATTAGGTTGACTTTTGCCTGTCAAATGGCTTTTGCTCAAGTCAAGTCAAGTTTTTTGTCATTTAACTATATACATGCACATAATGTATATAGAAACGAGACAACATTTCTCCGAACCTGGGTGTAAAGCACACTGGTACACATAACTTATGAAGGTAATGATAAAATCTACAGATTGGTCACACACAAATAACAAACTGGAGTGCATTAATATTAAGTATTGGAAAGTACGGAACAGATTAACCATATGATGTGGCAAGGAGATCAGAAGCCTAATAGCCCGGGGGAGAAGCTGTTTCTCATTCTAACTATTCTTGTTTTTATGCGTCATAGTCTTCTGCCTGATGGTAGACAGTGAAAGAGGATGCTGGATGGATGGGTGGAATCCTTAATAATACCAAAGGCCTAGCGTACGCAGTGCTCCTGATAAATGTTCCCAGTGGATGGTAGGCAGACCCCTAAGATCTTCTCAGCTATTCTCACAGTCCTTTGTAGGGACTTCTGGTCTGATGCTCGACTGCTCCCATACTAGATGGAGATGCAACTTGTCAGGATGCTCTCAATGGTGCTCCTGTAAAATGCAGTTAAAATGCGGAGGGGGGGGAGCCTCGTTTGCTTCTTTGGAAGTGAAGGCGCAGCTGTATCTTCTTGTTCAGGGAGGTGATATTAAGGGACTCATTGAGGTCATCCATGATGTGAACTCCCAGGAACTTGGTGTACTTAACTCTCTCTGTGGAGGTTTTATTGTAGGGAGTTAAAAACAAGAAAGCCAAGGGAACATCACAAGCATCTGAAGAGGCAAAGGATGGTCAATGTTTCAGATGGAGTCCCTGCATCAGGACCAAATGTGGAGAAAAGATGTCCCATATAAATAGGAGAAGGACGGGGGTGGAACAGTCTGGTAGGTGATGGTGCAAACAGGTAAAAGAGGGATGATGGGGGTGGGATAGGAAGGTTAGGCCAAGTGGTCAGAAACCCAGGTTGATCGGTATGGGTGATGCACAGGTGTAACCAGTTAGGGGAGGGATGAATCTAGGTAGTGGGAGAGGAACACAGGAGCACTGAAACTAGAAAATTCGGCATTCATTCAGTTGGGTTGTAGGCTTTGAGAAGGGTTGTAGTCTGTAGCCTAGCTGACAGGCCCAATCCCCCATACCACCATTTCCAAACTGCTCACCAAAATCTAGAAGCTAATTCGTCTTAAATGGGTTTGTAATTGATAGATATGAAAATATGGATGGATGGTTCGTGAGTTAACAGACAATGTGAAGATTGGTGGTGTTATGGATAGTGTAGAAGATGAGAGGGGTTAAGTTCAAGGGAGATGTGCAGAGCCTGGGAAGGGAGAGGAGGTAAATATGTTAGAAGCTTTTAAGGGGCTCCTGAATATGCCAAGGGACTGTTCCTCTGCTATTTTTTATGTTTGAACTTTGAAGTCTTGGCAGTCTGGGATTGTTAAAGATTCATAAAGTCAAATGATATGGAATTGGTGGAAAAAGGCCCTTCAGCCCCTCAAAACTGTGCTGACCAACAAGCATCCATTTTATTCATTCCGTATTTCCACCAGATTCCACCAATCACCCACATACTGGGGGTAATTTAACCTACCATCCTGCTTTGTTGTTGGGATGGCACCAGAAGGAATCTCATGCAGTGACAGTGACAACATGCACACACACAGGACTGTGGTCAGCATTGTACCCAGGTCAGTAGAGCTGTGCAGTGGCAGCTCTACTAACTGTGTCACTGTGTTTCCCCACTCTGGGACAGCATGTCATTTTGAATTACTGATAATCAATTTGTATACAAGAACAATACTTCCCTTAAATATTGGCCTTTTCTAGACTCCTAGTGATCTTCCAACGATATACTGTATGAAATTGCTCCCTGGATTTTGCTAGATAAAGGGGTATCTAGATTGTGAGAGCGAGAGCAAGAAAGAGGGAGGGAGAGGGAAAGAGGGAGAGTGAGAGAGGGAGTGAGAGAGGGAGAGTGAGAGGGAGAGTGAGAGAGGGAGTGAGAGAGGGAGAGGGAGAGGGAGTGAGAGAGGGAGAGGGAGAGGGAGAGAGGGAGTGAGAGAGGTAGAGGGAGAGAGGGAGTGAGAGAAGGAGAGTGCGAGAGGGAGGGAGAGAGAGAGAGAAAGAAAGTAAAAGGCATGTGGCAGATAACAGGTTAATAAATACATGAGAACTAGGCTGATTATAGAAAGTTCAAAAGGGATGGGAAAAAGAGGGGGAAAATGTATTAGAAAAGATTAGCATAAAATGTAAAAGTGAATCTAGCTAGCCTTGTAAATGTATAGTAAGAGAAGTTCAAACAAATGGTGATAAAAAGGGGATGAAGGACATGGCTGAGGTATTAAACAACTACATTGGTTTTTACATGGAAAGAAGGTGCTGCTAGGGTCTCAGCAAAGGAGATGTAGCTGGGATACTGGATGGGCTAAAACTAGTTAAGGAGGAGGAATCTGAAACATTACCTGTGCTTGATGGATAAACCACCTGGGTGAAATGGAATGTTACCTAGGTTGCAATGTAAGTTCAGGAGGAAATTGTAGATATTGGCCATAATTTTCCAAACATCTGCACAGCGGTGATACCTGAGGACTAGATAATGACTAGACTCGAGAACAGCCTCTTCCCCACTTAACGCCAGAATAATTTTCTTTATTATTTATTGAGTTGCAGCTTGGAATAGGCCCCTCCAGCCCTTCAAGCTGTGCTGCCCAGCAACTCTCGATTTGAACCCAGGTCACTTGTACTGTAAAACATTAAGCCAACCACTATGCTACTCTACCGCCCCAAGAATTGACTGAGTGCTAGTAGGATAGACCTCAGCTGGAAGCTTGATAGAGATCACAGATCAAATGGATATACAAATGAGGGTCTTTCTTTACTTGCTATCAGATTGCATTGACTGACAAGACTGGACTGGGCTTGAATTTTGGCAATCAGTTATATTCTAACTCTTAAACAGCAATGGGTCTCCAGTGGAGTAAAAAATAGAATAAAAGCATCAAAACCTGACATTTAAAGTAGGGTTTTGATTTGTAAAGCACAAAACCATGACTTCAGAGCAGTTCCATCAAAAATGATTGAATATATTTAGATAAAAACAGAAAACACTGGATATAAGTCAGGCACCATCTGCGGAAAAACAATACAGTCATCATTTCAGAACCAGAATCCTGTGTAACAACTGGGAAATTATGAAAGCAGGCTAGTTTTAAGTTGCAAAGAGCGGGTAAGGGAGGGATAGGGCAAAAGGAATACCTCTGAAATGGTGAGGCCAATTTTTCTTGCACGATTGCAATTTTTTTTGAGCTGTCAGGTTTATGAGGGAAGTTAGAGAGCAGAAGAAACAAAGGGGCATGTAAAAGCGGTGAAATGTAAGTCAGAGCTGAAACCTGAAGCTAACAGGAAAATGACGAAGTGCCCAGCACATTAGGCAGTGTCTGTGGTGGGAGAAAAACTGAGTTAATATTACAAGTCGTTAACTTTACAATAGAAGCTGCCAGTTCTGATACAAACAAAGAGAGCAAGTTACATGACAATGTAGTATTCCATATTGAATCCCAAGGGCTGGAACACTACTGGATGGAAGATGAAGTACTGCAGCTTAAATTTATGTTGGGTCTCATTGGAGTAATATAGGAAGCTATACACAGATCCAGATTATGAGCATGAGGGTGAATTGAAGTGACCGGTGACCTGCAGCTCAGGTCACTCCTATGGACTGAACAAAAAAATACCCCTTTAAGCAATCATCCAATATGCACTTGTTTCTCCACCCCACAGGGGACCAGATTGTGAGAAATACAATTGGAAGAAATCCAAGTAAATTGCTGCTTCATCTGGAAATGGTAGGGAGGGACAAAGTTTAAAGTAAATTTATTATCAAAGTACTTATACAGTATGTTACCACATATTTTCTTACGACTCCTTTAGTCACCCTAATGCACTTAAAGGAAAATACACAATTGAATTTTCCAAAAGGTATACATAGACAAAGACTGACAAAAAATTAATGAGCATAAGTACAAACTGTGCAAATAAAAAAAATACTAAGAACATCAGTTAAAAGGAGTCCTTGAAAGTGAGTCTGTAGGTTACAGAATCAATTCTGTATATTGGTGGTTGAAGTTATCCTTAACAATCCAAGAGCCGGATGGTTGTAAGATAATAACTGTTCCTGAACCTGATGGTGTGGGACATCAGGCTTCTATACCTCCTGCCTGATGGCAGTAACAAAAGAGGACACAGACTAAATATTGAGGGTCTTTGATGATAGTTGCTATTTTTTTGTAGCAAACATGTAAATGTACAGGTGATGCATCCTTATCTTTGCATGGGAATACGCTGTGAGCAGGGGAGTACTTCTTCGAAGAGCAGATGACTGAGTCATGAAAGACACTCTAGAATAAGAATAACAGTAAAAATAAGAAACCTGGCATTTAATCCCAGCCAAAGAATGTCTAGGGCGGATGCAAAAATGCCATCCTCATGTCACAAACAAGAAGTCATCAGAGGCTACCAGTGGCCAAAGCACAAGACCAGTCACCATTCTCAGAGCAGCATCCAGTAATTCCACAGTGCATGGATGCTTGAGAGGCTTTGAAACACCAAGGATGCCAATAGTAAGCAGTGTATCCTCTTCCAATCAAGCCCACAAGCACGATTATAAACACAAAGAGACTCTGCAGATGCTGGAAATCCAAAGCACCACGCACAAAATGCTGGAGGAACTCAGCAGGTCAGGCAGCATCCATGGAAATGAATAAACAATCGATGTTTTGGGCTGAGACCCTTCTTCAGGACTGGAATGGAAGGCGGAGGACGCCAAAATAAAAAGGTGAAGGGAAGGATTATGATTATGGCACTCATTATGTTGGGAAGTGACAACAGCAATTACGTGTTTTTTTTTGTCTTCCAGCCAAAAGCAGGAAGGTTTGGAGAACAACCAGTTTGAAGATCACAGGTCTGTTTTTCCATCCATAGTTCTGATACCCATTATATTACCATCAGGGTCTTGCAATAGAAAATATTTATTGGCACTTGTTGCTAAATTAATCATTCATGTGAAAATAAAACAAAATCACATAAAAGATAACCTTGTTTACAACACTTCCCTGGGGTCACCCCAATTTGACACCATCACAAACCCGCAACACCCCACCCCTGCATGTTCCCTGCAACTTAACAAGCTTCTTTTGTCTCTTTGGCAGTTCTCATAATGTCCTCAAACAGAAATGTTAACCCTATTAGCTCTCCACCAACAACATCTATGGTAAGGTGTGGACAGTATCGCAGACTTCAAAGCTAAATGCAGTAGTGCTTCCAACATCGCTGCCCCTCTCCCAGATGAGCAAAATCTTTTTTACACTCGGCTCAATGTCACCAACACTGAGCCCCCGAGGAGAGCCGCCAAAGCAACCTGCACCTTGGTCATCTCTGAGGCTGAAGTGCGCAGGTACTTCCAACGAGTGGACTGCGGGACCGGACGGCATCCTATGGCGGGTATGTTTACAGACATTTTTAATCTCTCCCTCTCCCAGTGTAGAGTGCCCTCCTGTATCAAAACATCCACCATTGTCTCTGTACCTAAAAAGACCAATGTAGCACGTCTGAACGACTCACCTCAATAATAAGCAAATGCTTTGACAGGCTGATCAAGGGCTACATCTGCAACATGCTACCACTCACACTGGATCCCCTACAATTCACCTACCGACACAAACAATCAACAGATAACACATTAGCTACAGCTCCGCACACTGTCCTTACACATCTGGAGAAGATGGATGCTTATGTGAGAACGCTGTACTTGGACTACAGTTCAGCATTCAATACCATAATTCCCTTCAGGCTCGACAAGATGCTTAGAGACCTTGGCCTTCATCCTGCCTTGTGTAGCTGGATCCTGGACTTCCTGTCAGATTGCCAGTGGTATGAGTGGGCTCCCTCATCTCTGCCCTCTGACCCTCAACACAGGAGCCCATCAAGGCTGTATCCTAAGCCCCTCCTTTACTCTCCGTATACCCATGACTACGTCGCCACCCACAGCTCTAATCTGCTAATTAAATTTGCTGATGATACTACACTGACTGGTTTAATCTCAAATAATAATGAGGCAGCCTACAGAGAAGAAGTCATCACCCTGACACATGGTGTCAAGAAAACAATGTCTCCAAAGTCACAAAAGCAAAGGAGCTGGTTGTGGACTAAAGGAGGAATGGAGACAGGCTAGCCCCTACATCAATGGATCTAGGGTTGAGAATGTGAACAACTATAAGTTCCTCAGCATACACATCACCAAGGACCTCAAATAGTCTGTACATACCAGCTGTGTGGTGAAAAAAGCACAACAGCGCCTCTTTCAACTCAGATGGTTGAAAAAGTTTGGCACGAGTTCCCAGATCCTAAAAACTTTCTACAGGGGCATAATTGAGAACATCCTGATTGGCTACATCACTTCCTGGTATGGGAACTGTACTCCACTCAATCGCAGGTCTCTGCAGAGAGTGGTGCGGACAGCCCAGCACATCTGTAGATGTGAACTTCCCACTATCCAGGACATTTACACAGACAGGTGCATAAAAAAGGCCTGAAGGATCATTGGGGACCCGAATCACTCCAACCACAAACTGTTCCAGCTGCTACCATCCAGCTCCAGGACAGCTTCTTCCACCAGGCCATCAGATTGATTAATTCCCGCTGATACAATTGTACTTCTATGCTATACTGACTGTCCTGATGTATTACAAATTACTATAAATTGCACATTCCAAATCAGACGTAACATAAAAATTTTTACTCCTCATGTATGTGAAGGATATAAGAAATAAAGTCGATTCAGTTCAATTCAAATTGTTTCTCTTCACACACATGCAGCTTGGCCTGCTGAATATTTCCAGCAATTTCTCTTTTTTTTTTATTAATTTTGAACTTTATTTTGTATCACTTCATAACCATCCTATTTTAATGGAATCAGATTCCTTATTTATTCCAGCACATGGATCAGTTGTACAGTCAGCTCCTTATGGCATATCCATTTGATGTGCATGTGGAAACCTTTAATTCAAAATACAAACTATGGTCAAGTTGAAGATGTCTCTCAAAGTTACAGTCAAGGTGCAGTGGGTGAAGAACCCAACATAACTGGTGCTCACATGCATTCTTTATACCAGACTATCAGTGTCACTATATCTGTGGTCTCATTCATCATGTTTGAGGCAGAAGGCCATGGTTCAAACACTGATCTGTATATCTGAGCTCATAATCTGCATAGAACATAGGGGGAGACACTGCACTGATGAAGGCTGGAAATTGGAAAGTAACAAATAAGCTAAAACCCTGCTGTGAGTGGTGTGCAGAAGGAAGCGAGGAGACCACAAAACTATTGCAGTTATTGTGATTGAAGAGGATTACAGGGTTGGTAGGATGGTCAAGGTAAGGTGGAGATGTAATCTAAACAGTGAGATAACTGTGAAAAGCCTGAAAATATTGCCAATAAGGCAATGGAAATTAAATTATCAAGAAAGTGGCAGGAGGAGAAGATGGCAGCGCGAAGCAGCGCGCGTGGCCTCTCCAGTGATGAATATCTGTAATCAGGGATGCATCTTACCGTACCATGGAATTTTTACTCTCCTCCCATCCCGTAGGTGCTACAGGAGCCTCCGCTCCCGCACCAGCAGGCACAGGAAGAGCTTTTTCCCTGAGGCTGTGACATTGCTGAACCTCTCATCACAGCACTAAGCAGTATTGCATCCGTATTGTACTGTCTCAGTACTTTTATATTTGTGTGCTGTAGCACTTTTTTTATTCACAGTTATTTTGTAAATAACACTATTCTTTGCATTTCTGGTCAGATGCTAAATGCATTTCATTGGCTTTGTATCTGTACTCGGCATAATGACAATAAAGTTGAATCTAATCCAATCTAATTTAATCTAATCTGTCAAGTAGGATACCGTGCACAATTCTGATTTGATGGAGGCAGACGTGAGAGCATGGAGGAACATCTGGTGAAACTTCTGAAATGCCTGTTTCGCTGCCACCGCTACTGTGTGATCCGAAATCTATGAAGGGGGAAGGCCCCGAATCCTCGGCTTTGCCTGTTGCTTGGCAGCCAGGGCAGGGGTCGAAGCGCTTGGCAGAGATGGTGCTCAGTGCTTGGTGTCAGAGAGCTGGTTGGAGGCTTGATGTTTTCGGACGGACTCAGAGTCGGACTGTGGTCGGGTACTTCCAGAATGCTGCATCGGCAAGTTTGCGGTGCTGGAAGCTCATGGCAGGGAGAGTTTCTCCCTTCTACCGTCTGCGTGAGATGATGGGGCTATTGGGACTTTGAGACTTTTTTTTTACTGTACCCATGGTCTGCTCTTATCAAATTACGGCATTGCTTTGCACTGTTGTAACTATATGTTATAATTATGTGGTTTTTGTCAGTTTTAGTCTTGGTCTGTCTTGTGTTTCTGTGAGGCACATTGTATCATTTTTTAATGCAAGCATTTCTTTTTAAATCTTTTTATTAATTTTCAAAATTATAAACACAATAACAATGTTAATACAAAGAGATTGGAATAATCTTATTATTAATAAACATATACAAAAAAGATTTCAAATATAGGTATAATAGACTTCAAACTCATGATGAAATTAATCATAAAGAAAAAGAAATAAAAAGAAAATATATATATATATATATATATATATATATACACACACACACAAAGAAACGCCCCCCCCCCAAAAAGGAAAAAAAAGGAACTAAATACTAAACCCAAAAAAAGCAAATGGAACAAAACAGGGCTAGACCAATATCTTGAATCGAACACGTTCAGTAATGTCGTCAACTCGCTCCTCTTTTCATATATTTTAAGTTAATAAAGAAGATTCCAAAAGGTCAAATTACATCATATGAAAATGTTGCATAAAAGGTTTCCAAGTTTCTTCAAATTTAACCGAAGGATCAAAAATATCACTTCTAATTTTTTCTAAATTTAAAATTAATATAGTTTGGGAAAACCATTGGAATGTAGTAGGAGGATTGGTTTCCTTCCAGTTCAATAAAATAGATCTTCTGGCCATTAAAGTAACAAATGCTATCATCCGGCAGGCTGAAGAAGACAAAGATCTATGTTCTACCATTGGCAATCCAAAAATTGCCATAATAAGATGGGGTTGTAAATCAAAACATAGAACTGTTGAGATAATATCAAAAATACCTTTCCAATATTTTTCCAAGCGAGGACAGGACCAAGCATTTCTAAATGACAATAAACGAGGACTGACTGTCCTCATAATCTAATCTCAAATCAGTGGAAGAAAATCAATTTAAACGCAAACAACAGGAATTCTGTAGATGCTGGAAATTCAAGCAACACACATAAAAGTTGCTGCTGAACGCAGCAGGCCAGGCAGCATCTCTAGGAAGAGGTGCAGTCGACGTTTCAGGCCGAGACCCTTCATCAGGACTAACTGAAGGAAGAGTGAGTAAGGGATTTGAAAGTTGGAGGGGGAGGGGGAGATCCAAAATGATAGGAGAAGACAGGAGGGGGAGGGATAGAGCCAAGAGCTGGACAGGTGATAGGCAAAAGGGATACGAGAGGATCATGGGACAGGAGGTCCCGGAAGAAAGACGGGGGGGGGGGGGGAGGGGGACCCAGAGGATGGGCAAGGGGTATATTCAGAGGTATATTCAGAGGAACAGAGGGAGAAAAAGGAGAGTGAGAGAAAGAATGTGTGTATAAAAATAAGTAACAGATGGGATACGAGGGGGAGCTGGGGCATTAGCGGAAGTTAGAGAAGTCGATGTTCATGCCATCAGGTTGGAGGCTACCCAGACGGAATATAAGCTGTTGTTCCTCCAACCTGAGTGTGGCTTCATCTTTACAGTAGAGGAGGCCGTGGATAGACATGTCAGAATGGGAATGGGATGTGGAATTAAAATGTGTGGCCACTGGGAGATCCTGCTTTCTCTGGCGGACAGAGCGTAGATGTTCAGCAAAGTGGTCTCCCAGTCTGCGTCGGGTCTCGCCAATATATGAAAGGCCACATCGGAAGCACCGGACGCAGTATATCACCCCAGCCGACTCACAGGTGAAGTGTTGCCTCACCTGGAAGGACTGTTTGGGGCCCTGAATGGTGGTAAGGGAGGAAGTGTAAGGGCATGTGTAGCACTTGTTCCGCTTACATGGATAAGTGCCAGGAGGGAGATCAGTGGGGAGGGATGGGGGGGACGAATGGATAAGGGAGTTGCGTAGGGAGCGATCCCTGCGGAATGCAGAGAGGGGGGGGAGGGAAAGATGTGCTTAGTGGTGGGATCCCGTTGGAGGTGGAGGAAGTTACGGAGAATAATTAGTTGGACCCGGAGGCTGGTGGGGTGGTAGGTGAGGACCAGGGGAACCCTATTCCTAGTGGGGTGGCGGGAGGATGGAGTGAGAGCAGATGTACGTGAAATGGGGGAGATGCATTTAAGAGCAGAGTTGATAGTGGAGGAAGGGAAGCCCCTTTCTTTAAAAGAGGAAGACATCTCCCTCGTCCTAGAATGAAAAGACTCATCCTGAGAGCAGAAGCGGCGGAGATGGAGGAATTGCGAGAAGGGGATGGCGTTTTTGCAAGAGACAGGGTGAGAGGAGGAATAGTCCAGATAGCTGTGAGAGTCAGTAGGCTTATAGTAGACATCAGTGGATAAGCTGTCTCCAGAGACAGAGACAGAAAGATCTAGAAAGGGGAGGGAGGTGTTGGAAATGGACCAGGTAAACTTGAGGGCAGGGTGAAAGTTGGAGGCAAAATTAATAAAGTCAACGAGCTCTGCATGCGTGCAGGAAGCAGCACCAATGCAGTCGTCGATGTAGCGAAGGAAAAGTGGGGGACAGATACCAGAATAGGCACGGAACATAGATTGTTCCACAAAGCCGACAAAAAGGCAGGCATAGCTAGGACCCATATGGGTGCCCATAGCTACACCTTTAGTTTGGAGGAAGTGGGAGGAGCCAAAGGAGAAATTATTAAGAGAGTAAGGACTAATTCCGCTAGACGGAGCAGAGTGGTGGTAGAGAGGAACTGATTAGATTTAGAATCCAAAAAGAAGCGTAGAGCTTTGAGACCTTCCTGATGGGGGATGGAAGTATATAGCGACTGGACATCCATGGTGAAAATAAAGCGGTGGGGGCCAGGGAACTTAAAATCATCGAAAAGTTTTAGAGCGTGAGAAGTGTCACGAACATAGGTCGGAAGGGATTGAACAAGGGGGGATAAAACCGTGTCGACGTATGCAGAAACGAGTTCGGTGGGGCAGGAGCAAGCTGAGACAATAGGTCGGCCAGGACAGGCAGGTTTGTGGATCTTGGGTAGGAGGTAGAAACGGGAAGTGTGAGGTGTGGGAACTATAAGGTTGGTAGCAGTGGATGGGAGATAACGCATCTCCCCCATTTCACGTACATCTGCTCTCACTCCATCCTCCCGCCACCCCACTAGGAATAGGGTTCCCCTGGTCCTCACCTACCACCCCACCAGCCTCCGGGTCCAACAAATTATTCTCCGTAACTTCCGCCACCTCCAACGGCATCCCACCACTAAGCACGTCTTTCCCTCCCCCCGCCTCTGCATTCCGTAGGGATCGCTCCCTACACAACTCCCTTGTCCATTCATCCCCCCCATCCCTCGCCACTGATCTCCCTCCTGGCACTTATCCGTGTAAGCGGAACAAGTGCTACACATGCCCTTACACTTCCTCCCTTACCACCATTCAGGGCCCCAAACAGTCCTTCCAGGTGAGGCAACACTTCACCTGTGAGTTGGCTGGGGTGATATACTGTGTCCGGTGCTCCCGATGTGGCCTTTCATATATTGGCGAGACCCGACGCAGACTGGGAGACCGCTTTGCTGAACATCTACGCTCTGCCCACCAGAGAAAGCAGGATCTCCCAGTGGCCACACATTTTAATTCCACATCCCATTCCCATTCTGACATGTCTATCCACGGTCTCCTCTACTGCAAAGATGAAGCCACACTCAGGTTGGAGGAAGAACATCTTATATTCCGTCTGGGTAGCCTCCAACCTGATGGCATGAACATCGACTTCTCTAACTTCCGCTAATGCCCCACCTCCCCCTCGTACCCCATCTGTTACTTATTTTTATACACACATTCTTTCTCTCACTCTCCTTTTTCTCCCTCTGTCCCTCTGAATATACCCCTTGCCCATCCTCTGGGTTCCCCCCGCCCCCCCGTCTTTCTTCCCGGACCTGCTGTCTCATGATCCTCTCGTATCCCTTTTGCCTATCACCTGTCCAGCTCTTGGCTCCATCCCTCCCCCTCCTGTCTTCTCCTATCATTTTGGATCTCCTCCTCCCCTCCAACTTTCAAATCCCTTACTCACTCTTCCTTCAGTTAGTCCTGACGAAGGGTCTCGGCCTGAAACGTCGACTGCACCTCTTCCTAGAGATGCTACCTGGCCTGCTGCGCTCACCAGCAACTTTTATGTGTGTTGGAAGAAAATGAATGCCTTGGACTCCTGCAAAACACCCAAGTCAGGTCATACCCCTTAAAGTCATGATGAACCAGCTCTCAACATTTTTATGTGGAATACAATTTTACACAAATAATGTGAAAACAAGCATTGCATCCCGTCTGACATAATCTCTACATTTGTCCAGCAGCCTCCAAGCACAGACACCTCATTTGCACAAAGGACCCAGAAACAGATGAGATCTCTCAGAGATTAAACTAGTTACCCTCTCAGGTAAACATAAAATATCATGTTGTTGTTCTGTAAAGCAGAAAGGAAATTTTCTCTTGCTCTTCACTTAACATTTCTCCATCAGCCAACAATACTAACACATATTATCTATTACCACATTTTTCTTTGTGGGCCTTTGCACAAATTGATAACAATGCTTTAACATTATTCTTTTGCTATTACACATTTCAAAAGTACAGGTGCTGTACTGTATATTCCCTGCTATCCTTAAACTCTGAGCTCACCAGCTGTCTAAGCTCTTCCGTCTCTTAAACTTTACACTGTTCCAGCATGTTTCAAGAAGTCTGTTATTATTTCAGTCCCCCCAAAAAATCAAAGATCTCTGGCCGGTTACACTCATATCAGTCATATTGAAGACTTTTGAAGGACTGTTCATGTCATTTCTCAAATCCATAACTCAAAATTTTCAAGATCCACTGTAGTTCACCTACAATCTTTAGCAGATGCAGTAACATCGGTCTGCACTTCACACCTTGATTCTCCCGGTACACGTCAGAATCTGATTTCAGTTCAGCCTTCAATAACATCATCCCTGAGCAAGAGAAATTCTCCAAACTTAACATACCAGGTCCCATTTGTAGGTGTATAATAAACTTCCTCTCTGACAGGAGGCAGTAGGTGAGACTAGGCAAGCAGATCTTCTCATCCCACTCAGTCAGCACTGGTGTGCCACAGGGGTATGTTCTCTCCTCACTCCTAATTTCTCTATGTACCAATGTCTGCGTCACCAGGGATCCATCTGTTAAACCGATAGTTTGCAAACAACACCACTGTCATAGGACTAATCACCAGAGGTAATGAATCCAAGTAAACAAGCTAGTGTCCTGGTGCAATCACAACAACTTGGAGCTGAATGCCCTCAAAACTATGGAGATGTACATCAATGTGCCTCTTCTCCACTCATTCATCATCAACAACTCTAAAGTTCTTTCTTTTTCAATCTTTTTTATTGAGTTTCAAATTGATAAACGTAACAATGATAGTAATACAAAGAGACTGAGATTACATTAATAACGGTTATTAATACCCCGAGTAACATATTTAATTTAAATCTCCCAATCTCTTAATAACTCAACATGAAAAAGATTCAAAAAAAAGTTTTTACCCCCTACACTAAAAAAGCAAAACAAAACAAAACAAAGACTGGACTGCCATATTTCATCAGTTAAGATCATTATTTGTCATTAACTCCGCTCACCTATACACAAACAAAATGTTATTAAAAAGGATTCGGAAAAGGTCAACTTACATCATATGAAAATGTTGAATAAATTGCCTCCATGTCTCTTCAAATTTAACCGAAGGATCAGTGGTACCACTCCTAATTTTTTCCAAGTTTAAACAAGTTATAGTTTGGGAAAACCACTGAAATGTAGTAGGGGGATAAGAATCTTTCCATTTAAATAAAATGGATCTTCTGACTATTAATGTAACAAATACAATCAATAACGACAAGCTGAAGGGGATAAATGAATGAAGTCTATCATTGGTAGTCCAAAAATTGCAGTAATAGGATGAGGTTGTAAATCAATACACAAAACTATTGAAATAATATCAGACACCAGGAATTCTGCAGATGCTGGAAATTCAAGCAACACACATCAAAGTTGCTGGTGAACGCAGCAGGCCAAGCAGCATCTGTAGGAAGAGGTACAGTCGACGTTTCAGGCCGAGACCCTTCGTCAGGACTAACTGAAGGAAGAGTGAGTAAGAGATTTGAAAGTTGGAGGGGGAGGGGGAGATCCAAAATGATAGGAGAAGACAGGAGGGGGAGGGATAGGGCCAAGAGCTGGACAGGTGATAGGCAAAAGGGGATACGAGAGGATCATGGGACAGGAGGTCTGGGGAGAAAGACGGGGGGGGGGGGACCCAGAGGATGGGCAAGAGGTATATTCAGAGGGACAGAGGGAGAAAAAGGAGAGTGAGAGAAAGAATGTGTGCATAAAAATAAGTAACAGATGGGGTACGAGGGGGAGGTGGGGCCTTAGCGGAAGTTAGAGAAGTCGATGTTCATGCCATCAGGTTGGAGGCTACCCAGACGGAATATAAGGTGCTGTTCCTCCAACCTGAGTGTGGCTTCATCATACAGTAGAGGAGGCCGTGGATAGACATGTCAGAATGGGAATGGGTTGTGGAATTAAATTGTGTGGCCACTGGGAGATCCTGCTTTCTCTGGCGGACAGAGCGTAGATATTCAGCAAAGCGGTCTCCCAGTCTGCGTCGGGTCTCACCAATATATAAAAGGCCACATCGGGAGCACCGGACGCAGTATATCACCCCAGTCAACTCACAGGTGAAGTGAGTCACCTGGAAGGACTGTTTGGGGCCCTGAATGGTGGCAAGGGAGGAAGTGTAAGGGCATGTGTAGCACTTGTTCCGCTTACATGGATAAGTGCCAGGAGGGAGATCAGTGGGGAGGGATGGGGGGGACGAATGGACAAGGGAGTTGTGTAGGGAGCGATCCCTGCGGAATGCAGAGGGGTGGGGAGGGAAAGATGTGCTTAGTGGTGGGATCCCGTTGGAGGTGGCGGAAGTTACGGAGAATAATATGTTGGACCCGGAGGCTGGTGGGGTGGTAGGTTAGGATCTCCCAGTGGCCACACATTTTAATTCCACATCCCATTCCCATTCTGACATGTCTATCCACGGCCTCCTCTACTGTAAAGATGAAGCCACACTCAGGTTGGAGGAACAACACCTTATATTCCGTCTGGGTAGCCTCCAACCTGATGGCATGAACATCGACTTCTCTAACTTCCGCTAAGGTCCCACCTGCCCCTCGTACCCCATCTGTTACTTATTTTTATGCACACATTCTTTCTCTCACTCTCCTTTTTCTCCCTCTGTCCCGCTGAATATACCTCTTGCCCATCCTCTGGGTCCCCCCCCACCTCCTTGTCTTTCTTCCCGGACCTCCTGTCCCATGATCCTCTCGTATCCCCTTTTCCCTATCACCTGTCCAGCTCTTGGCTCTATCCCTCCCCCTCCTGTCTTCTCCTATCATTTTGGATCTCCCCCTCCCCCTCCAACTTTCAAATCCCTTACTCACTCTTCCTTCAGTTAGTCCTGACGAAGGGTCTCGGCCTGAAACGTCGACTGCACCTCTTCCTACAGATGCTGCTTGGCCTGCTGTGTTCACCAGCAACTTTTATGTGTGTTGCTTGAATTTCCAGCATCTGCAGAATTCCTGTTGTTTGCATTTAAATTCACTACTGCGAAGCCTCTTCCAGTGATGCCTACACCGAAGAAGTTTAGATCCTCTCTTCAACGGGAGTTCAGTGAAACCATCTCTCACTGCTCCCTATCTGTAATTTCTTCGGCTCTTCAACTTTTCGACCATACTTTGACTCAGACTCGCTATCACAGCCATATATCCTTTCTTGGAACGTGCCTCCGTCGCCAACTTACTCCAGTGGGCTTTAGGATTCGTTTCCAAGCCTCTCAATTTGGACCTTCTGAGGATCCCAGGTACTCACATTTTATTGACTCTGCCTCTCACCGCTTCTCCCATCAAGCTCTGAAGGCGACCCTCTCCGCCATGAGGAGGTACTTGGTGTCCCTATCCCAGACCCTTCCACACTTTCGGGACACTTTCTTCGCCGTCTGTAATGGTCCTACCCGTTATTTCATCCTCCGTCGGATTCACGCCTGCAATCGCCGTTTTTTTGACTTTGTCATGTTAGGCAAAGATCGCAAGATCCTACATCTACAGACTCCAGAGCCTGCCGGCCCCGACGCTAGCAGGCATGAACTTCAGATTGCGGCTCCTGCCATTGATCTCGGCGGCTCCAACACCTCAGGGCACATTCAAAACCCGGACTCCAGCAACGACCACGGACACCTTCACAGCGATTGCGCAACCACCAACTGCGACGCCAGCCTTGAACTCCAGGTCGGGTCTTTATGTGCTGCTATTGTGACTCCCGTCTCCCTTTCCCCCACCACCACTCCGCAGCCCCGTCTTCCTCAGATCCCACCGTCAACTCCTGGGCCCTCAGAGGCTCCATCTTCCTCTCACCCCAACCCTCCCTTCTCCATTGACACCCCCAGCCTCCCCCCTCCCCCCTCTGATCCCAGCTCTCATCCGTGCCGGGTCTTTACCATCCCCTCCGACCTTCAACTGTCGGAGAACGCTCTGTTCTCAGTAAGGGCCTCACCTTTGTCCCCCTTCGCCCACACCTCAGCGAGTTCCGTGTTCGCCACGATGCGGAACTTTTCTTCGGCCGTCTCCGTCTCCGAGCCTACTTCTTCGGCAAGGACTCTTCCACCCCCACCGATGACCCCTTCTCCCGTCTTCAACCCTCCTCTTCTTCATGGACACCCCGCTCTGGTCTTCTGCTTGCTCTGGATCTCTTTATCGCTAACTGCCGACGGGACATCAACCGTCTCAACTTTACCGCACCTTGTCCCCATTCCAACCTCACTCCTTCGGAACGCTCTGCCTTCCACTCCCTCCGCACTAATCCTAACCTTATTATTAAACCCGCCCATAAGGGGGGAGCTGTTGTAGTCTGGCATACTGACCTCTACCTTGCCGAGGCACAGCGACAACTCGCGGATACCTCCTCTTATTTACCCCTCGATCGTGACCCCACTAAGGAGCACCAGGCCATTGTCTCCCACACCATCACCGACTTTATCCACTCGGGGATCTCCCATCCACCGCTACCAACCTTATAGTTCCCACACCCCGCACGTCCTGTTTCTACCTCCTACCCAAGATCCACAAACCTGCCTGTCCTGGCCAACCTATTGTCTCAGCTTCCTCCTGCCCCACCGAACTCATTTCTGCATACCTCGACACTGTTTTATCACCCCTTGTTCAATCTCTTCCAACCTATGTTTGTGACACTTCTCATGCTCTTAAACTTTCCGATGATTTTAAGTTCCCTGGCCCCCACCGCTTTATTTTCACCATGGATGACCAGTCCTTATATACTTCCATCCCCCATCAGGAAGGTCTCAAAGCTCTATGCTTCTTTTTGGATTCCAGACCTAATCAGTTCCCCTCTACCACCACTCTGCTCCGTCCAGCGGAATTAGTCCTTACTCTTAATAATTTCTCCTTTGGCTCCTCCCACTTCCTCCAAACTAAAGGTGTAGCTATGGGCACCCGTATGGGTCCTAGCTATGCCTGCCTTTTTGTTGGCTTTGTGGAACAATCCATGTTCCGTGCCTATTCTGGTATCTGTCCCCCACTTTTCCTTCACTACATCGACGACTGCATTGGCGCTGCTTCCTGCACGCATGCAGAACTTGTTGACTTTATTAACTTTGCCTCCAACTTTCACCCTGCCCTCAAGTTTACCTGGTCCATTTCCGACACCTCCCTCCCCTTTCTAGATCTTTCTGTCTCTGTCTCTGGGGACAGCTTATCCACTGATGTCTACTATAAGCCTACTGACTCTCACAGCTATCTGGACTATTTCTCTTCTCACCCTGTCTCTTGCAAAAACGCCATCCCCTTCTCGCAATTCCTCCATCTCCGCCGCATCTGCTCTCAGGATGAGGCTCTTCATTCTAGGACGAAAGAGATGTCTTCCTTTTTTAAAGAAAGGGGCTTCCCTTCCTCCACTATCAACTCTGCTCTTAAACGCATCTCCCCCATTTCACGTATATCTGCTCTCACTCCATCCTCCCGCCACCCCACTAGGATAAGGGTTCCCCTGGTCCTCACCTACCACCCCACCAGCCTCTGGGTCCAACATATTATTCTCCGTAACTTCCTCCACCTCCAACGGGATCCCACCACTAAGCACATCTTTCCCTCCCCCCCCCTCTGCATTCTGCAGGGATCGCTCCCTACACAACTCCCTTGTCCATTCGTTCCCCCCATCCCTCCCCACTGATCTCCCTCCTGGCACTTATCCGTGTAAGCGGAACAAGTGCTACACATGCCCTTACACTTCCTCCCTTACCACCATTCAGGGCCCCAAACAGTCCTTCCAGGTGAGGCAACACTTCACCTGTGAGTTGACTGGGGTGATATACTGCGTCCGATGCTCCCGATGTGGCCTTTCATATATTGGCAAGACCCGACGCAGACTGGGAGACCGCTTTGCTGAACATCTACGCTCTGCCCACCAGAGAAAGCAGGATCTCCCAGTGGCCACACATTTTAATTCCACATCCCATTCCCATTCTGACATGTCTATCCACGGCCTCCTCTACTGTAAAGATGAAGCCACACTCAGGTTGGAGGAACAACACCTTATATTCCCTCTGGGTAGCCTCCAACCTGATGGCATGAACATCGACTTCTCTAACTTCCGCTAAGGCCCCACCTCCCCCTCGTACCCCATCTGTTACTTATTTTTATACACACATTCTTTCTTTCACTCTCCTTTTTCTCCCTCTGTCCCTCTGAATATACCTCTTGCCCATCCCCTGGGTCCCACCCCCTTGTCTTTCTTCCCGGACCTCCTGTCCCATGATCCTCTCATATCCCCTTTTGCCTATCACCTGTCCAGCTCTTGGCTCTATCCCTCCCCCTCCTGTCTTCTCCTATCATTTTGGATCTCCCCCTCCCCCTCCAACTTTCAAATCTCTTACTCACTCTTCCTTCAGTTAGCCCTGACGAAGGGTCTCGGCCTGAAACGTCGACTGCACCTCTTCCTACAGATGCTGCTTGGCCTGCTGCGTTCCCCAGCAACTTTGATGTGTGTTGAAATAATATCAGAAATGTCTTTCCAATATTTTTCCGTAAGAGGGCAAGACTAGAACATATGTGTCAAGGGAGCTACCTTAGAATTACATCTGTCACAAACAGGATTTATATGACCATAAAGACAGGCTAACTTATCCTTAGACATACTATGAACCACCTTAAATTGTATCATACTGTGTCTAGCACACGTTGAAGAAGTGTTAACTAGTTGGAGAATTTTCTCCCATTTCTCTATGGGTAAAGATACCTGAAGTTCTCTTTCCCATTCATTCTTAATTTTATCAGACATACCTAAACATATTTTCGTAATTAAATCATAAACAATTGCTATTAAACTCTTCCGATAAGGGTTTAAACCTAAAATATTTTCTGTAATTTCAGGTTGATGTGATATCGGAAAAGTAGGTAAAATAACCTTCAAAAAGTTTCTAATCTGTAAATATCTGAAAAAATGTGATCCAGGCAAATTATATTTATTAGACAACTGTTCAAAGGACATGAGACAATTATCCATGAATAAATCACGAAAACATATTATTCCCTTGGTTTTCCATGAAAGAAAAGCTTGATCAGTTCTGGATAGTCGGAAGAAAAAATTGGATATAATAGGACTTGATAGGATAAATTTATTCAACCCAAAAAATTTACAAAAATTGAAACCATATTCGTATTGTATGTTTAATTATTGGATTAATCGTCTGTTTATTCAGTTTAGTAAATGCAAAGGGGAGCGAAGCCCTAAAATAAAAGCCAATGAGAACCCCTGTACAGACTCACACTCGAGGTTCATCCATGGACACTGAATTTCATCCAAATCTTGTGTCCAGAACGTTAGATATCGAATATTAATTGCCCAATAATAGAATCTAAAGTTTGGCAACAATTCTAAAGTTAGCACCATTTCAACATTAAGGTTCCTGGGCATCATTATTTTGCTGGACCTCATATGGGAGAACCTTCACTAACAAAAAGGCTCAGTAGAGGATGTACTTCTTGCAGCATCTGGTAAAATTCCATTTTTCCCAGAACATGCTGGTGCAATTTTACACTGCCATAGAGAACATCCTCACACCAGCCATTATGTCTGGTTTGGTGCAGCACATAAAAAACTCCAGTGAAGTGTCATGTCAGTAGAAAAGGTTATTGGTTGCACTCTACCATCACTTCAGAACCTGTATATGTCCAGGAGAAAGAAACGGGCTAGAAAAATTACTGCAGTCACTGCTCACTCTGCAAACCACCGTTTCCAAAAGCTTCATTCTAGAAAGTGCTATAGGGCTATTAAAACAAAAATTTCACGCCATCTTAAAAGTTTCTTCCCTCAAGCAGTTAATCTGATCAACCATTTTAGTCAGAACCTCACCTAATTCTATCAGCCCAGTCACTGCAATTTATTGTAAACTTTTTAAACTACCTTTTATAATGCATGACCTTAACTTTAAAAAGCTATATTGCACGCTTGTTGTTCAAGTATGCAGCATCCAGGCCTACTTGAGCTCCTCATCCATTCAACTCTGTAAATGAACCTTCAGTAGAGCCAAAAAGTTCAAACATTGTGTTCTCTCCTTATTGCTTTAGTTGCTGGTTGCTTCTCCTGACTAAATTTTAGACAGTAGAGTTTTCTAGATGCCAAGCATACCTAAATACAATATACCTTGGATTTTGAAAGGTTAAGCATTCAAGAGCTACAGGTACCATAATTATAGCAGTCTTTTCAGCCGCATCATTTGAAGCTGACCTTTTCTGATTGTACTGGCAACTAACTTTATTACTCCCTTTGTCCTATGATTGCAGGTTGGGGCTAGCTTCGCACAGCAGCCTCCATATTAATATTTATGCACAGACACATCCACTGTTCACCTTTGCACTTTGCTTCACTTCTAATACGATGTGCTGCTAATCCTTTATCCTTCCCTGGAGAAGAGCACAATCTGGTACTCTCTTTTGATGCTATTCAACATTTGCTTCACAGTCTGGATACCACTGATCTGTACCCTTTGCACTTACATAGAAACAGAGAAAATAGGTGCAGGAGTAGGCCATTCGGCCCTTCGAGCCTGCACCGCCATTCAGTATGATCATGGCTGATCATCCAACTCAGAACCCTATACCAGCCTTCCCTCCATACCCCCGATCCCTTTAGCCACAAGGGCCATATCTAACTCTCTTAAATATAGCCAATGAACTGGCCTCAACTGTTTCCACAGATTCACCACTCTCTATGTGAAGAAGTTTTTCCTAATCTCGGTCCTAAAAGGCTTCCCCTTTATCCTCAAACTGTGACCCCTCGTTCTGGACTTCCCCAACATCGGGAACAATCTTCCTGCATCTAGCCTGTCCAATCCCTTTAGGATTTTATACGTTTCAATAAAATCCCCCCTCAATCTTCGAAATTCCAACGGGTATAAGCCTAATTGATCCAGTCTTTCATCATACGAAAGTCCTGCCATCCCAGGAATCAATCTGGTGAACCTTCTTTGTACTCCCTCTGAGGCAAGGATGTCTTTCCTCAGATTAGGGGACCAAAACTGCACACAATACTCCAGGTGTGGTCTCACCAAGGCCTTGTACAACTGTAGTAGTACCTCCCTGCTCCTGTACTCGAATCCTCTTGCTATGAATGCCGGCATACCATTCGCCTTTTCACCGCCTGCTGTACCTGCATGCCCACTTTCAATGACTGGTGTATAATGACACCCAGTCTCATTGCACCTCCCCTTTTCCTAATCAGCCACCATTCAGATAATAATCTGTTTTCCTGTTTTTGCCACCAAAGTGGATAACCTCACATTTATCCACATTAAATTGCATCTGCCATGAATTTGCCCACTCACCTAACCTATCCAAGTCACCCTGCATCCTCTTAGCATCCTCCTCACAGCTAACACTGCCACCCAGCTTCATGTCATCCGCAAACTTGAAGATGCTGCATTTAATTCCCTCATCTAAGTCATTAATATATATTGTAAACAACTGGGGTCCCAGCACTGAGCCTTGCAGTACCCCACCAGTCACTGCCTGCCATTCTGAAAAGGTTCCGTTTATTCCCACTCTTTGCTTCCTGTCTGCCAACCAATTCTCTATCCGCATCAATACCTTACCCCTAATACCGTGTGCTTTAAGTTTGCACACTAATCTCCTGTGTGGGACTTCGTCAAAATCCTTTTGAAAATCCAAATATACCACATCCACTGGTTCTCTCCGATCCACGCTACTAGTTACATCCTCAAAAAATTCTATGAGATTCGTCAGACATGATTTTCCTTTCACAAATCCATGCTGATTTTGTCCGATGATTTCACTGCTTTCCAAATGTGCTGTTATCACATCTCTGATAACTGACTCTAGCATTTTCCCCACCACCGATGTTAGGCTAACCAGTCTATAATTCCCCGGTTTCTCTCTCCCTCCTTTTTTAAAAAGTGGGGTTACATTAGCCACCCTCCAATCCTCAGGAACTAGTCCAGAATCTAAAGAGTTTTGAAAAATTATCACTAATGCATCCACTATTTCTTGGGCTACTTCCTTAAGCACTCTGGGATGCAGACCATCTGGCCCTGGGGATTTATCTGCCTTTAATCCCTTCAATTTACCTAACACCACTTCCCTACTAACATGTATTTCCCTCAGTTCCTCCATCTCACTGGACCCTCTGTCCCCTACTATTTCCGGAAAATTATTTATGTCCTCCTTAGTGAAGACAGAACCAAAGTAGTTATTCAATTGGTCTGCCATGTCCTTGCTTCCCATAATCAATTCACCTGTTTCTGTCTGTAGGGGACCTACATTTGTCTTAACCAATCTTTTCTTTTCACATATCTATAAAAGCCTTTACAGTCAGTTTTTATGTTCCCTGCCAGTTTTCTCTCATAATCTTTTTTCCCCTTCCTAATTAAGCCCTTTGTCCTCCTCTGCTGGACTCTGAATTTCTCCCAGTCCTCAGGTGAGCCACTTTTTCTGGCTAATTTGTATGCTTCTTCTTTGGAATTGATACTATCCCTAATTTCCCTTGTCAGCCACTGCTGCGTTCTTTGATGTCCTGTTGTCAACAGAACTTGGCATTTCTTGCTCCATAAATTGGGTATCACTTGTGTTCTCTGCTCCACTGTGGTTTTAGGAAATCAGTATGGTGTGAAATCGGCACTGGTTATGAAACGAGCTGAAATGCAAGAGTATCCCAAGTTCAACTGATCTACTCCAGGAAAAGCACCTGATTAAATGATCTCGGATGCTCTGGTTTCTTCCCATATCAGGTGCAGATCGATAGGTTAATTTGCCATTGCAAACTGTCGATGAGTGGTCGGATCTGGGAGAAACTGATGAGAATGTGGGGGAGAGTAAAATGTAATTAATGTCAGATTTGTATAAATGGGTGGTTGATGGTTGGTGTGGATTCAGTGAGCTGAACAGCACCTTTCTGTACTGTATTTCCCCAGGACTGCAAATGGAATTGCTTCTTCCTATTTACAAAGGTTGTGACTCTCTGATCAAAATCAAATGTTCTCTAGGGCCAGTGACCTCAGTGAAAATCTTCACACAATTCATTGAAGTAGTACAAGGTAAAACAATAACAATGCAGAATAAACTGTAACCTCTATAGAGGAAGTACAGTGTAGGGAACAATAAGGTGCAGTAATGAAGTAGATTGTGTGGTCTCAAGCGTCCATTTTATCTTACAAGGAACCATTCAAAAGTCATTTATCAGCGAGGTACAACCTGTTCCTTGAATCTGGTGGTATGCGTTGTTTCAGCATAAAATTTCAGATACAACCAAACATTTTTACAGACCAGTCATTGCACATTCTCATGGGCAAAAACATGCCACCAAGCCCTCCATCCCCAATGACCAACTCTGGAGATCAGGCAAAAGACCGAATGAGCTCCCAAGAAACACCAGAGGGACATGCAAGCTTAAAATCTAGAGTAAAGGTTGGGATCAAGAATAGGAGAGCCACTCATAGATTATGGCAAAATGGACAGTCGATGCTTTGGGTCGAGACCTCTCATAGAGGGTTACATCAACACTACCAATGAGATTCTTCTTTCTCATTTTTCTCCAGACCATCTGAGCATTTTGACATGCGTCAGTACCGAATATGTCTAAAACTCAGCTGCACAGGAGTACTTATGTGCATTATTCAGCACAGAGCCACAGAGTCATAAAACACCACAGCAGGGAAACAGGCCCTTTGCCACACATAGTCCATGCTGAAATATTAACTGCCTAGTCCTATTGACCTGCACCCAGATCATAACCCTCCATACCTCTCCCATCCACGTAACTATGCACATTTCTCTTAAATATTAAAATTGACCTTGCATCCACTACTTCCGCTTACAGCTCATTCCACACTCACCACCCTGTGAGCGATGATGTTCTGCCTCATGTTCCCCTTACACATTTCACCTTTCACAGATAACCCACGACCTCTAGTTCGTCTCACTCAGCCTCAGTGGAAACCGCTTGCTTACATTCACCCTATCTATACCACTAATAATTTTGTACAGCTCTATGAAACCTATTCTCAATCTCCAACACTCTTGGGAATAAAGTCCTAACTTGTTCAACCTTTCCCTATAATTCAGTTAGCCTGTAATCCCTATTCTGGTTTCACATATCAAAGAACGCAGCAGGCCAGGCAGTATCTCTAGGAAGAGGTACAGTCGACATGCCTTGACGAAGCGTCTCGGCCCGAAACATCAACTGTACCTCTTCCTAAAGATGCTGCCTGGCCTGCTGCGTTCAGCAGCAACTTTGATGTGTGTTGCTTGAATTTCCAGCATCTGCAGAATTCCTCGTGTTTACCTACTCTGGTTTATTCGCTGAAAGTGCATTTTCTCACAATTATCTGCATTAAATACCACTTGTCATTTTCAGTCCATTTCTCTAGCTGGTCCAGATCCTGTTGCAAGCTTCGACAGCCTTTGTCACTGTCCTTTACACCCCCAATGGTGGTGGAGAGAGTTTTACTTGTTTTTTTATCACTGGAATTAGTTACATTCGGACACGTCTCGTTAGTGTGGCAGCAGGATGGCTGCATTGTGTATTCCAGGGACCAATTGATTGCACTTATGCCCACCGGTTTAGCGAACAGAGCAGCGGACATACCGGCTGAAATCTGGAGGAAAACACACAGAGGATGCAGAGGGGGATCAAAAAGGCAAGGGAAGAGGACCGGGTCGAGACAACAGAGGCTTTTGGAGAAGAGAAGTTATAAGCCCTGTCTCCCCTCTCTTATCATGGGAAATGTGAGATCGCTGGGGAGTAAAACGGACGAACTGACTGCGCTTGTCAGGAGTCAGAGAACATTTCAGGAGAGCAGTGTCATGTGCTTCACTGAGACATGGCTGCACGAGGACATACCCAATCAAAGCGTTGCCATAGAGGGCTTCCAGACCGTTCAAGCTGACCGGAATTGCACTGAGAGAGGTAAGCGTAAAGGAGGGGGGCTGGCAGTTCTGGTAAATAACAGATGGTGCAGTCCTGGGCATATTACGATCAAGGAACGTGTCCGTAGCCTGGATATTAAACTTTTTGCTGTTGGACTCCAGCCATATTATTTGCCAAGGGAAACCTCACATGCAATTGTGGTTGTTGTGTACATCCCTCCCTCTGCCAACCCGACGTCGGCTTGTAACATCATTTACACCGTCATAGCCAGATTACAAACCCAGCACCCGAGTGCCCTCATTACCATCTCGGGTGACTTCAACCAGGTTACCATGGCTAGAACACTGCCCAACTTCATGCAGTATGTGAGCTGTACAACTAGAGGGGAGAGGACTCTGGATTTGATGTACGTTAACGTTAAGGATGCATACAGATCCTCTCCCCTCGTTCCACTGGGAAGGTCAGATCACAACCTGGTCCATCTAAAACCCTGCTACATGCCTCTGGTGAAGAGTAAACCTGCAACCTCGAGGACAGTGAGAAAATGGTCAGAGGAGGATTATGAGGCGCTCC